>NC_072489.1:21267692-21583846 GCF_027574615.1 Eptesicus fuscus | reverse complement strand
GATATGTGACATTTGAACTATGACCCTTTCCCCCAAGGAGTCAGCCATTCTAACAATGTCCAAATGTTTTCCTCCTTCCTTTAGCTCTGATGGAGCTTATAAATTTTTGAGCACTTCAATTTGATTTTATCTCAAGTATAGATTAATGTGGCAACAAGTAATCATTATTGGGAAAATGACTGTTGGCAGCAGCATTTAAAAAATACTTAATTCCCTGAGCTCATTTCAGCTATATATTGAACGGTGCAATGAGAGTGGCAAGCGTGAACTATGTAGAAAAAGAAAAAGGACATGATGAAGTGTTTCAATCAATCAGGAACAATATTATAATAATCTCTGTTGGTTACTGAGAACTTACTATTCCAGGAAACACACATATATTATCTTCAGCGCTAACAACAAAACTGGAAGGTAGGGATTATTATATTCATTGAACAAAAACCAATACTGTGGCTCAGAGAGGTTAATTAATTGCCCAAGGTCACCCACCTAATATGGGTTGGAGAGTGACCCTTTCTTTCCATCCCCATTGTTAGTACCTGGCACATGACCTGGGGCCTTCATCATCTCCCACCTACCGTTTTTGCTGTATTCCATAACATGCATGTATCCTTGTGACTGCTCCTCCATATCCAGCCCTTGCTCCTGACCTTCTGAGTTCCAGTCCCCCAGGACCAGGCATGCTGCCTCATGCCCCTGTGCCTGTGGCGGGAATGGCCTTGCTGCTTTCCTCCTAGTGAGTTCCTATTCTTCCTTCAAAGCTCAGCTTCCCTCTGAGGCCTTCCCTCACCCAACCCTAGCAGACTGATCATGCCTTCCTGAGGCGGGTGAATAAACAACGGCGTTAAAGGCTAAGCTTACTCATTGTTCATGTTTACCTGCATGGAGCCCTCTTAGAGACTGGGAAGTTCTTGAAAACAGGAACCATGCTCCAATTATCTTTCAGCTAGAGGCCCGATGCACGAAATTCATGCAAGAGGCAGCCTTCCTTCCCCCAGCTGCCGGCACCAGCATCCCTCTGGCACCTGGGACCCAGGCTTCCCTCACAGCCCCGGCTGGCTTTGTCTGGAAGGTCGTCCGGAAGGACGTCCGGTCTAATTAGCAAATTATACTTTTATTATTATAGATTACCAGTACCTAGCGCAGTTCCTGAAACTGGCGTTCAATAAATAGGGATACTTATACTGCCGTGGCTAGAAGTTTAAACTGCACCCAGAGTGATTGCAGATGACATGGAGTGTGTCAATTCTTTTTCCATTACAGTGTCACCGAGGTTGAAGTCAGCAGTCTCAAGAACCAGAAGGTGTTCTTTCAAAGCTATGGAGAGAGCTAAAAAAAAATTACAAATAAGAGAATCTCATGCTGCATTTTAGTTAAAAATTAGATCAGTTATTCCTTCATTTGCTGTTCATTTCCCCTGGTACACTTATTAATTATCAAAGATATTAGTTGGTTTGAACAACTGCTTGCTCCCTCATAGTCCATCTGTGCTCTCTTCTCAATAATGCATTGAAGTCATAAGTGCTGGATTTATTGCCTCGGTGATTTCCATGGCACAAATCGTGATTTCACTCCAGCACTGAGCAGAAGGGAAAGCTAATGGGCAAGGCAGAAAATGCTTAATCAATATCACTCGTGGCATACGATTAAAACCCTAAACCCCCAAGCAGATTTTGAAAAGGGCTATACTCAAGACCCCAGTCTCTAGAAATGCATTTCCTGCACTCTGAAGGTGAGAGTCACTTTTTTTTCCTTCCCAAATTCTCAATTATTTCACAGGCCTCTTAGGGATGCGGTCTCTGAATAACAGCCAGCCTACAGGAAAAGAAATCCCTGAAGGAATGAGGTGGAAATATTTCCAGGAAGGGACTTTCCTCCCCAAAATACACATGTGTTTTATTTTTCAGATAAACTAAAATATCTATTCTGCATCAGCACAGAGAAGAACATTTCAGAATTTGGGTGCTGAAAGAAATCTTAAAGATCAGCTATCAGTCCTGGATCTGGTAGAAGCATCCTCAAACCAGGGTTGCCTTGGGGATGGACCACATTATTATGAGTGAAGAGATTGACCAGGTTTGGGTGACTAGGAGCCCTCCACCCCCTACATTCATGAAGAGCTCATGCGCAGGAGTGTCCCTGGAATGCTGAACCAGGCAGGCATTTCTGCTGTCGTCATGCATTCCGACAGAAGCCACCTGTGTGCTCTGACAATAAAGCAGGTGTTCGCCTCCGGATCAGGAGGGTCAAATGGGCTCAGGGGACCACTAAGCATCCTGGTGGAAAGCCTTCTGCATTATTAAACTTCTTGAACTTTGAATCCCTTTAAATACCCTCAGGAGCGATACAATTTATTAGAGGAAGATTCTTCCTTTCTTTAAAGCGTTGTTATTAATGCTCTCAAGTACAAAGCAAGGGTCTGAAATGTTCCCCCAGCACCATGACACAAAAATAAGCCACACAGATAGATGTCTTTTCACTGACCACATGTGACAAACGAGGAATCAATACAATAGTGGGCAAATAGGCCTAATAAATTTTTCAATGTTCTTTCATTGGGCTACATCTAGGAAATATTGTCTCAGTGCTAAAATGTATAGTCTTATTTTTTCCTATCATCCTCATCCCCAAAACAGAATGGCCCTATTTCATTGTCTACCTCAACATTCGTTTTTACTATGTCCTTGGAATTTTAACTACAGTTGAGTTATATGTAAAATGCTCTTATTTTCTAGAATTTTTCTGTTCTTAATTTATATTTTTAAATTTCCCTTCAGAAGAAGGGAAGAAAACCTGCATTTTTCAGATACTAGATAGTGATTACAGTGCAACAATAAAAACCTAGTACATTTATTAATAAATGTGTAGTATCCCCCCTACCCTGTCACTTATATGCCTCTCAATTCCATGTCCCTTAATAAAAAATTATGAAATCATTAAAATTAAATGTCATTCAAAGCACATTAGTTCTCCCCACAGGCATTTGGAATGGTTCCTATTTCATACTTTTAAGAGTTTGATTTACTTACAAAAGCTACAAATATTTTATTAAAATGTAAGCAATTAAAGGAGATAAAAAAGCATATGGAGAGAAGAAGAAAGATAAAAGGCAAGAAAATCTAATCAGTTTTCTATTAGGATGAGAGAGAGACATGGTAAATTCAGTTGGGAATATGATCTTTTTCCAAGGCTAATGCCAACTCAAAGAAAAGTTGCCTTGTTTTGACAACATTTCTCAGGGAGAAGGTAAAATCAAGGGCTCCAGTGTTTTCCTATAAACAAGCACAAAATACCACACACTGCAAGCATCCTCTCTTTGTATCCATACTCATAACTAATCTAAATTTTCTCTATGATTTTTTTAACTTTTTATTCACATGTTCTGAATGATTATACAAGTTCAAAGATAGTAGGCAATCTGTCCTTATATCTATTGCTCCTTGAATTATCCTCAAACATTTGGCAGGATTCTGTGCCTGGAGTGAGAATTCCACAAATAGTTTCTAGTGAGAAAGGATAACAGGAAGAAAATACCAAATGCTCCTACTGTGAAAAATTGATCTAACCATTACTGTGTGTGTGTGTGTGTGTGTGTGTGTGTGTGTGTGTGTGTGTTTGTATTTGGTAATATGTGTATACAAACACACAAAGCTTGGAGATATATATATGTGTGTGTGTGTGTGTGTGTGTGTGTGTGTGTGTGTGTATATGATAGTTATATACATAAAATATGTACATATGCTTACATATCACATATAGTATAAATTATATATAATATTGAATATGCTTATATTATCTCATATAATATCAGAAACCCATTAATAGATTTTAAAACCAAATCTGAGGAGAGTGAATCACATATTAATAAACATATTAATATAAAAATTAATTTATAATTCTACTCTAAGGATCATACAAGTGAGAACAACTTCATTAGTAGCCATGAAAAAATAAAAAAATAATTTTGAATCTTTATACTAAATTAGATTCCTTAATTCATACATTTCCTCAATCACTTATTTTTACAAGATTCATGCATGACCAGTTCTTCCATTCAAATTCTGATGCTTTGATAAGAGATACTAAAATAACAATAAAAATGGTGAATTGATAATACTATCTATAATAGTATAAAACTAAAAATTTCACAGAAGCCTATGTCCTATACAGAATCTATCTGGAATATGTCTATAAATTAAGGGTCATCCTTTTCTTTATCACTCATCTTATGTCATTCAGGTTTTGATTAGCAGTACAAATTATAGAACCTATGGAAAAAATAATAAAACCGCTTATTAGCCCTAGCTGATTTGGCTCAGTGGATAGAGCGTCGGCCTGTGGACTGAAGGATCCCAGGTTTGATTCCAGCCAAGGGCACATGTCTGGGTTGCGGGCTTGATCCCCAGTAGGGAGCGTGCAAGAGGCAGCCAATCAATTATTGTCTCTCATCATTGATGTTTCTATCTTTCTCTCCCTCTCCCTTCCTCTCTGAATTCAATAAATATATATTATATATATATATATATATATATATATATATATATAACCTCTTACTAAACTTACCTTGCATTATTTTATATTTCTACCTTGTATATCACCAATTGTCCAGTCATGTTAAAAGAAGCTAAAACAATGGGAAGTCCTGATAATAGTGAAGACTGTTAATGAACCTCAGGCTTGATTTTTACCGCCCAAATATGGCCTAAAACATTTGGGGGTTTTTTAAAACTGCATTTGATGCTTTGAACCTTGAGTTGAAATAAAATCTATATTGTTAATGAAAATATGAACTATTAAGAAATAACAGCTCACATTTTTTCTTTATATAATATATATTTATTTAGTTTGATCAAAGCCATAGTTGAAAAAAAGATTATCTGCATATGTATGTGGTTGATCACATAACACTAAACAAAGATAAAACCAGTTAGCTTCTTCATTATTACTAAGAAACTAAATACATTACATTCTATGAAGCAAGGTAACAGAAAATAAACCTCAGAAAATGGTAATTTTTAAATGCTAGGTGTAACTATGGGGGAAAAAGAGAGATTATCATTAAGGAGAAAACTCTGAGAAGATAAAACACTATAAGCAATAATCTCCACCCCCAGCATTACTTCTAATCTGTCCAATGATAGTCACCCCTCAAATAATCTACATGTGCTAATGCAATTCAGAAGGTGATCTTAATTTAAATGTCAACAAGAATTGTTTTACTGCATTATAATAAAAGCTATATTATCAGGACTTACCTTTTTAAAAACTCATAATATTGGGGCATATAAAAATCTGAAATGAATTAGATTAACTCTGTATTAGCTCATCCCTTATAATATCTCATTAAAAACATAAGTATATAAACTATCTATGAGAAGTAGTTCTATTCCTTGCCTGTCTTTCCATTAACAAGAATTTTCAAAATTTTACTAATACTCAAGTCTGTACAACCCATGAGAAGTCTTTATTCTCTATCAAATGTACAATCTTGATAGACAGATAATGTGAATACAAATGAAATCATGACAATACATAAATAAGAACTGGCCAACATAGACATGGTGTTATCTATACAAAATCCTACACCAAGGATTGAGTACCTTTCCCTTCACTTCCACCACATCCTAAAACACATCTTCACACACCTAGGAAAAATAGCGTTTTACAACTGCTTGTTTGTGAGGCCAGGGAACTGGTTTTGTTCATTTAGGATCCCAAGAGTATGCAATAATGGACAGATGGATATGAAGATGGATGGGTGGGTGGAGGGTGGATGGATGGATGGATGGATGGATGGATGGATGGATGGATGGATGGATGGAACAGTACATATTGATATGTGTGTGTGTATGTGTGTATAAATTCTGAAGAAATTCATAGAAGAAGCTCAAATCCAACTGTGGGTTTTCACAAAGGAAGTGTTATTTGAACTAAATTTCCAAGTACAGAACGTTTATGTAAGTTAGCAGATGAGCACAGAACATTACCTCATTTAGTTTGGACACAATTTCAACCAAAATCTGAATTAATTTAATAAAGTTCGAGATAAACTAAATGCTAATCTGTAAATAATCACATCATTTGAAGTCCTGTTAGACTGGAAGATAAGGATTCAGTGATTCTGAGGTACTGGCCTCTAGGTACTGCACAGGAGGGAGAAGCCCTAAGGAAGATGGGATATCAGTCCTGCCAATGCGGGACAAGCTCTCAAGATCGGCATTTCAAAAGTAGTGCCTGTATTATGAAGAATGCCAAAACTAGAATAGGCTGGGGAGATGAAAAAGACAGTTGGAACGCAAGTAGGATTTTGGAAATCATGACAGAAAAATAAATATACATGTCAGTGTTCAGGGAAATCCCACTTAGAGCCTCTGTGTGAGACTAACATGCCCTGTTAGTCATAGATACAGAGTTCTTGCTCTGTTCTTTCTGTAACAGTCCCAAACACTGTTATTTGTTGTTTATCTTGTAGTATTTAATATAATTGGTGATTTTCATTCTCACAGATTTATAGAAACTTAGGTGAAAAATATAAACTGTTGGCCCAGCAGGCATGGCTCAGTGGCTGAGTGTAGACCTATAATCCAGGAGGTCACAGTTCGATTCCCTATAGGGCCGCGTGCTAGGGGTTGCAGGCTGGATCCTCAATCTGGGGCAGGCAGGAGGCAGCCAATCAATGATTCTCTCTCATCACTTACGTTTCTATATATTTCTCTCTCTCTCCCTTCCTCTCTGAAATCAATAAAAATTTATATTTAAAGAAATATATAGATAGTTGTATCATCATGATTGTAAGATCCCTGAGTGGAATATTATAACTATAATTTTCAGGAAAAAGAAAAAGAAAAATGAGCTGTTTTCACACTGATTAGCCACTGCATCTCACTGCACAGCAGTATGAAGAAACGGATTTGAAAACATAGCATCAAGATTAGTGGGGCCTTTGAGCCAGAGGCTCAATTTGGGTCCCATCATTTTACCTGGCAACAGTGCGGAGTTAGCAGGCATCGGGCTGTGCAGAAAGATTTGCATGTAAATTAAAACAGTTTGGGGCATTTTGCCTTGCCTCAGTAAGAGAGAAACATCACTTTTCACTGGCACTACAAAAATAAAACGGAGGTTAACACAGAAGGAATCAGGGCAGAGTCCATTACTGGGAGAGCTAATTTGGCAGGTGCACAAACTCTTGGAGATCATGGGCCGTGCTCCAAGGGAGCACTAAAGAGTTTGAAAAATGCAGGTGTGGAAGGTATTAAAGGACAAAGCACAGACATAGCATTCTTAAATGTATAGGAGAAAAATCACCAAATTAAGAATAATTATTTTACTTTTAATATTATTTAAAGCGTTATATATTTTAAATTTATACCTCCTACTTTAAATAATAAAATATACTAATATTTAAAACATTTAAATTAATTTTTTAATAATTAAAATAAAATAAAGGATCTCAAACATTATAATGCAGCATTATGCGCCTGATTATTAGTATGGATTTTTGAAAATTCCTTCTAGCCCTGTACCTCTAGCCTAGAATTGTAATGGCCTGGTCTTGAAATCGTTAGACTTCAACAGATTATCTCAGTCATATAGCCCCTAAAGCCCAGTCAAAAACCTTCTGAGATGAAGGTTTTTAATTTCTACCCAGACTATATTAAATATCCTTTCTTTATTATTCATTTACTCATGTAGTCATTTATCCAAAAAACACATATTTAGTGCTTAACGACATTTAAGGACAATGGGAAACAACATAAGGCATAGAGAAATGTGATTAGACATAGATTTGTGCTGTCAAGAAGGCCATCATCTAACATAAGATAAAATATATGCAAAAGTAAAGACTACAAAAGACAAACTTCAAAATATACATTTATAAAGTAGTATCGAGGCAGTGTCTTGAAAATTCAAGGAAGAGAGAGAGCATACAGAAAAAAATAAGTATCATTTAATATAAAACAAACTATAGTGATTGAGGTTTTTAACTTTTAGACCTTTTTTTAAAGAGCAAAGCTATCATCATTTAATTAGAAATTGGCAGAAATATTTTGCAAGTCAACACAAAAATGTATCTTTAAAACTCCTAAAATCACACATATTTGTATCAGGGATTATATATAAGGTTACTGTCCCAGTCCAGAATGTTCTTCAGATTAGACCCTTCTCCTTACACTTTGTATCGGCCAATATGAGCATAGTGAGAAGCAGAGAGTTCTGATTTTGAGATGTCACCATCTACCCACATCATGAATCCCCCCAAAACTGTATGTTTCTTTCCTAAAGACCTAATGTGCAAAGCAGTATCATAAAGCTATGATGTTGCATAGGACATCATGGTGTTCATCCTACTGGAAATAATATGTAAATGTTGATAAATGGTGTTTAAATAGCAACAGACACATTATATTGTGTTCACTTTTCTGGGCTCCGGGACCAGTGTGAGATAAAGTGATAAACAGGCAGTAAAGTGTAGAGATTAAGAAGTCAGGCAACCACTTCTGCAATTCATCAGGTGAGTGATTTTAGACTAATTATTTAAACTATCTAAGTCTCAGTTTTCTCAATGGTAAAATGGGATAACTATATTTACCTTACAGCAACTTTGGGAGTTTTAAATGACCTTAACCAATAACATAGCATGGTAGCTAGCACACAGTAAATGCTCAATGAATGATAGTGATGGTAATAAGGAGGGTGTTAGAGATGTGTCCAAGGCCTACTGACCAAGAGATGGAACAAATGCCCACGTGGCTCAGATAGCTAGGCAGAAAAAACACTGCAGAAATCCTACAGAAATTAAATTAGGATCCTAGGTAGCTGACTTGGACATTGTGCCAGGGAATCAAGCTGCAGTGGGATAACTCCTTACACCATTTCTCCTCATGTAACATATTTTATCAACTGCCTGAATACTTAGAAACCAAAACAGTGATTAATGATAAAGTTTTCAAGATGGGAATCTAGCCAATAGGAAATATTAAACTTAAAAATAATACCAAAGACACAGCTCCCTATTTTGACTATAAGTAAAACTACAAGCCTGCACAGAAAGCTCATGTTTGCTGGGACTGAAACCATTGTTACTAACCAATCCCCCAAATGCACCAAATAGCATATAGCCCAGCAAAATCCAAGGCTAGTCTGGAAACTCAGCTTATGCAACTAAAACAGAAAGTATAGGCATCAAAATAGGTAAGAATAAAGTTATTAGCAAGTATGTATGTGTGTGTGTGTGTGTATATATATATATATATATATATATATATATATATATATATATATATATATATATGCATGAACATTCACACATATCTAAATATACATATGAAATAATATATTTAAGAAAGCTAATTTTCCAGAAAACATACACACACCTATAATCTCACTTCTTTCCAAAGACAGGATAATATTCCAGACACGACAAAAAATAAAATAAGGGAAAAAAACATTCACTATTTTTACATGTTGTTTACATTTAGTTAAATACAACCTTCTCCAGAAATGAACTTACAAATGTCTGGTTTTATTTGCAACCCTGCTGATTAGGAAGACCAGCCATGCCATCACTAAAGCAAACAAGGTGATATTTGGAGCCACGATAGTGGCCAGAGACGAAAAAAGCAGGTGCATGTGAAAGACACACGGCAATTGATGTCAATCCTGGCAAATAACAGGACATTTGGAACAAGGGACAGGAAGCAGTCCGACTTCAGGCAAAACCGACTTAACTTGATAACAAAATAGGGACCAAGGGGAAGAAGAGGAGGTTTGGACCTGGAGATGATGAGCTGAGTTTGAGACAAATGTAGAGACAACTTGCAGAAATGTTCAGCACACCTCATTTCGTCGGGCTCTGATTTCTGCACTTAGCAGATATTGCATTTTTTAAAATAAATTGAAGGTTTGTGGCAACCTTGCATTGAGCAAGGCTTTCAGCAACATTTTCTCACTGAAAGCTGAGATGATGGTCAGCATTTCTTTAGCAAAATGTATTTCTTAATTAAGGTATGCACATTTTTTTGGCATAAAGCTACTATACACTTTCTCAAGTACATTATACTGTAAACATAACTTTTATATGTATTGGGAAACCAAAACATTCATGTGACTCCTTTATTGCAATGTTTGCTTCATTGTGGTGGTCTGGAACCAAACCACAAGATCTGAGGCATGCCTCTATTACTTTGAAAAATACTGTAATGCCTGTTTCCTATTTTATATATTAACTAGAAGCCCGGTGCATGAAATTCGTGCAAGGGGCTTGGTCCTCGCAGCTGTGGCAGCTTGCCTTGGCCCTTGCAGCCCTGGCTTCTTCAGGAAGGTCATCCAGAAGGATGTCCAGAAGGACATCTGGAAGGTCGTTCAGCTGCCTGGTATAATTAGCATATTATGCTTTTATTATTATAGATAGGTAGAAATAAATTTAATTGAACTGAAAATTCATTAAGTTTAATAGATAAAAACAAAAGATAATAGGACTCTGAATTACAACATAAAATAGAGAAAAATGTCTTGATAGTCATAAAGCCTACATCTCAAAAAATGAATTCCTTCATGAAGCCCATTTCTCTCTTTTGTTTTAAAATATATTTTTACTAGAAGCCCGATGCACGAAATTCGTGCAAGGGTAGGCCTTCCTTCCCCCAGCTGCCAGCACCAGCTTCCCTCTGGCACCCGGGACCCAGGCTTCCCTCAGGCCACCAGAAGGCACCTGGGACCAGGTTTCCCTCGCAGCCCCTGCTTCATCCGGAAGATCATCCGGAAGGATGTCCGGTCTAATTAGCATATTATGCTTTTATTATTATATATTGATTTCAGATAGGAAGAGAGAGGGATAGAGTGAGAGAAGCATCAATACTGAGAGAATCATTGATCTGTTGCCTCCTGCATGCCCCACAGCACTGGAGATCGAGCCCGCAACTGACAGGAAATCAAACTGTGACCTCCTAGTCCATTGGTCGATGCTCAACCACTGTGCAACACAGGCTGAGCCCATTTCTCTTGCTATATGCAGAACATTGAAATCAATAGCTACAAAACCCTACAGCATCATCCTTACACAACCTAGAGAGGTAGGATACTTGCTAGATAACATTTGGCCTATAAAATGGAGGATTTCCCCTGTGATATATAGGAACAGCATGAGCATTCTGCTCAAGAATAATCAGTGTTAATATTTATAGTTACTAAAAACTCTATTCAGAAAGAACACTTAACAAGCAAGCATTCCTGTTTTGCAATACTAGAAAGGAAAAATAACAGCCTTTTTATTATTTTCTCTCAAAAGTGGACTGTCATTTTCTCTTCCTCAGAGCATTGTACTTAAGATAATCCTTGCTATCCAACAGAAGAGATGTACAAGTGGCTTGTAACCCAATAGCCAAGATCTGGAAAGAGCCCAAGTCCCCATCAGTAGATGAGTAGATAGAAAAGCTGTGGTACTTTTACACAGTGGAATATTATGCAGCTGTAAAACAAATTTACAAAAAAAAGGAAATCTTACCTTTTGCGACAGCTTGGATGGACCTGGAGAGTATTACGCTGAGTGAAATAAGCCAGTCAGAGAAAGACAAATGCCATATGATCTCACTTCTATGTGGAATATATGAACCAAATAAACCGACGAATAAAATAGAAACAGAGGCATGTATACATGGAACAGACTGACAGCTGTCAGAGGGGTGGGATGTTGTGGGTCTGGGTGAAAGAAGGTGAAGGGATATATAGAGAGACACACAGACAATGTGGTAATAGCCAGAAGAAGGAGACTGGGGGTAGGTGGAAACAGGCAAAGAGGTGATAAATGGGGTGGAAAGAGACTTTGCTTTAGCCCTAGCTGGGTAGCTCAGTCAGTTAGAACATCATCCTGATACAACAAGGTTGTGGGTTTGATCCTCAGTCAGGACACATACAAGAATCAACCAGTGGAACAACAAAGTGATGATTTATCTCTTTCCTTCCCTTCCCTCCCCCTCGCTCTCTCTAAATAATTAATTTAAATTATTTTTTATAATTTTTTTATCACTGCTTTGAGCTATGGGCACATGATGCAGTGTGCAGATGATGGTTTGTTGAGTTGTACACTTGAAACCTGTATGGTTTTGTGAACCAATGTCAATCCAATAAAAAAAAAATTGCTTGTAACCAACTAATTAGAATAGGAGCAAAACATATGCATGTTCATATCTACACACATATATTGTACAAATATACATAGATGTTTACATAGTAAATATAGTTTAAAATGAGAATTTTTACTTAATCACAAATTGGAAACTTAAAAACATATTCTTTTCCTTTAAAATCACAAGCTCAAAATGACATATGAATAGGAAGAAGAGTTATTTTATTCTCTGACTCGGTAAATTTTTTATATGTAAAAGGTATTTATCATCAGTGTTGAGACAGACACTGGAAAATTACTGCTTAGGCAAGTACCATTGATGTCAACACAGTAAGCAGTTTAACGGAGTCAAAATTTTTCCTAAGGGGAGTTTCCTAAATAATGGGTCAGCTACTGCCTCTCATTATTAGAATAGCATGTAGTGATTTCTTAGCTCAGACTCTAGATGATATTGCTTTCTGGGGAGTAAGTTTTCATATCCCTGGATCTCTACAAGCTATGAAAAATTACCTCACCTGGAAAACAATGACCTAAAAGGAGTAAAGGGAACCATAAGTAATTATAAATAGTTCATGATATCAACATGCACCGAAAGAAACTGTTCTCTCTCTGAAAGCTATGACAAGAAGATTCTACAGACACTGAAACAGAGCCTACTAACCACAGGTCTGGGAAGCAGAGTCTTATTAGACTTGAATCTCCTACTGCCCTTCCCGGAACCATACTTCCTAGCTTAGTCAAGCAGCTAGGGCTGCTGCTCACTTCCATTTTATGAAATAACATATTTGGGTCATCTTCACGTAAGTTAACTGAGTGACTTATTGTCCAAAATGGAACCGTAAGCATAAACTGAGACTGCCCTGCTACGCCCTATGCATAGGGGAGAGCGTGGCTGTGGAACGCTCCTGATTCAGCATGTTCAAATGGAGAAAGAGACAGAGAGAATGAACAGAGTACGCCACGGTCAGCCTGGAAAGGGGAAAGAACACAGAGAGCACAAAGTCACTCGATGGTTATGTGGAGGAGGAGAAGAGGCTGCTTTCTTTACTGACTCGGTGACGAGAAGGGATTTACAGGGATTGTATCTGAGCCTCAAGGTGTTTAATGCCAATGGATAGCCTCTCCACACTACCCAGGCAGTATCCTAGTATGTACATATTATACATGGTATAGTATATCCACATGCATGTCTTATATAAGTAACAAATATATAATACTTGACTAGAACTAATGTGTCCTCCAAATTTGCATTTTCCATACCCGATTTAAATGATTTTGAGGTCATAATTGGCTACAAGATTGTACACATGTGTGTTTATTTATATATTGTGAGTATATGTATGGGATTTCCTATAAATACACATATGAATATATTCAATGCTAACTTAGATTTTCAAAATCATTTAGGTCAACCTGGGGAAAATCTACTATAATGTATTCAGATATGGTTACCTGTTAAATTCTACTTACTGATACATCATATTTTCTTGATATTAAGATGTAATCTAACTTAAGAATCACTTTCAATTGCAGGGGGAAAAATACACGTTAAACATCCACATTGATTGTAAGTGCTATCCCAGTTTTAGAAATAGAATTAACACAACTTGACATTGAAAAGTATAACCACAGGGTTGGGTGCTTTAAAAGAAGACGTATCCAAAAATAAGAAACTCTCTAAAGAAATTATGTGGAACATTTTAATAAATAATGAGAGCTAACAGCTTAACTGATACGGTTCAAATTAGGACTTGCACTCTGAGTACCAGTTGCCTTTAGATATTAAATCGAGCAGTAGATTGTGTGTGTGAGCACACACAGACACATAGAATAAACATATTATGGTTTATTATTTGTCCTAATCCTTACCATAGGAAACACAAATTACTCACATTAGACTTATTTCTAAGTAAGCCAGGAATGATGTAATATATATGACCCATAAGTTTTCATGGCAAATAAGAACAAATATATAAAATCCTAGAGATATATGACCCATAACACATTACAGAGCATCGATTTCCCAGCGGCTAATGTAAAACTCATGTACCCAATAACAGTTCTATTTTCATTCTCTTCTATAACTCAAATCTTTTCATGCTACACAATCACTTTTGCGTATTACCATATTGTAGTCACATGAGCTATTTCATCTGTAAAACCTGAGATTCTTACATTAAATGAGCACCTTTGGAAGCATCCTACTATTTTCTTTATGATCTTTTAATCACCTTAATTATTTTTTAAAGTGTATAATGTCTTTTATTCACATATCAGATAACTGCATGCTTCAAATTTAAAAATCCACAAAAAAATAAAGTTACTCAGGAATTTAATTTGATGAATTGAATTACATTTCTGTCTCCAAGGACTAAGCCCTGAACACCTGATACATTGAAATGTTCCTATTAAAAATAAACAATCATCTCAAAAGAAGTGAATACTATTATTTAAGAGAAAACAGAAATATTTGCTAAACCAATTTTTATTGAGAAAAAAATAAATATGGGTAGAATAGGAATGGAATAAGAAGAGGCAAAGAGGGTTCTTATACACAGAGAAAAGGATCAATAAAAGAATAAAACCTATACGTTATATTTTACGTAGTCTTGGGCTCTAATCTCAGCAGAAGTCAGAAAGGAATGTAGTCTGAAGTGCTCAAACAGAAATATATTTCATCCACTCACAAAGCAAGAGCAGCAGAAGATTTTATCCAAGGCAATTAGACATCATGATTTAGTAATTAGGATAGTAAACAGAGATCAAGGCTGCAGGAAAAATCTACTATAATGCATTCAAATATGGTTACCTGTTAAATTCTACTTACTGATACATCATATTTTCTTGATATTAAGATGTAATCTAAGAATCACTTTCAATTGCAAATCTGCCTACTTTTTAGGACAAGTTTCTGTCTTACTGAAAAACATGAGAATAATCTCTAGATTTTGACATCTGACATTTCAGACTACCCTTTGTCTGTAACATGTATGTTTCCTTCTGTCACATTGATCACTCTTGCCCTTTTCCTCATATCTCTAGATCTTGCATTTTTCACTAAACTTTCAATTAGCAAGGGAATCCTTTCCTGATATATATACCACTGGTTCCTTCAAACTAGCATCATCCTTTCATGCTTTTTAGATCTTCATAGGAGTCATAGATTCTTCCTGGGAGTTCTCTAAACCTAAATTTTAGATATATGGACCAAACCACAGACATTAATGTTTCAAAGAATTCTCATGGTGAAATAAATTTTAAGAAGTTATTGACACAGACAATAATAGTGCAGTGAAGGCCTGAGGGGTGTGGGACAGAGGGGGATAATAGGAAGAACAAAGGGGACATGTGTAATACTTCCAACAATAAAGATAAAGAAAAGAAAACGAAGTTATTGAGTAAGAAGAGCCAGAATGACTTGCATAGACAATTCTCTTCTCTGTGGTTTTCAAGTGTGCTTGAGGATTAACAGCACCAGCATCATATGGGAATTTGTAGAAATGCAAATTCCAGGTTCTGCCTCTGACCAACTGGATCAGAAACTCAGGGGATGGAGATGGGGGGGGTGAGGGGGGAGAGAGAAGCGGGGGAGAGGGCTGGCTTTCCACACATAACCAAGTAGTAGTTTTCTTAGTTCTGACTAAAGCCACACTTTTACCCCAGTGAAGAAAAGCGTTTTTCTGACTCTTCCAATGGAGATTTTAGCATGTTCAGAAACACGTAGGTTACTATTGGTCTGGAGGATCTAGACAAGAATCGGACAGCTTCATCCCAGACTTTAAAGCTGTCACACTGTGTTTATGAAAGAACCAGGGACATTAGTGGGGTGGCATGGGGACACCTGAGCCACATAACCATGGAGATGAGTCAGGTGAGCACTTTCACAGTCTTTAAATCTTGCCCCCAACGTTGTCTATCTTTTTATAACAGACTTTTCTCATGTCATTTTTTCCCCCCCAGATTCCTTTATCAATGAATGTGTCAACCTTTCTGGCCTACGACCAGCCCACAATAAGTTACTGTGGGGTGCACCATGAACTTCTCTCTCATAAGTCCTTTGAAACGACTGCACAGGACGATACGATGGAAACGCACCTAGAGACTGAGCTGGACCTGAGCACAATCACAGCAGCCGGCCGCATCAGTGACCATAAACAGCATCTGGCCTAACTGAGCTACATGGCAGCCAGGGGCTGCCACCAAACTGTAACCTCAAGGACAAAATGAGGAAGATTTGTTCCGTGTGGACTCCAAAAACAAAACAAAACAAACACCCCCTGTTAAACAAAAATCCAAGATTGATTCATGAAATAAAGAAGACATTAATTGTTTCAAGTCTATACTTTGTAATTAGCTAAGTTGTGCAGTATTTTTTTTTTTACTTAAACAGAGTATTTCCCTGAAAAAAAAAACAACAAATCTTTTTCCTCCAAAACTCATCCTACCTATCTGTAAAAACTGTACAGAGCTAATGTATTTTTCATATTGTAAAATTTCAATTATACAAACAACTGGTATGTACAGTACCATAATTTAATTACAGCTTACTTTACAAACTTTACACATTTCCGTTTCTAAAATTTTAAATTAACAAAAATTATTTCCTGTGTTATTCAGAGTTACTCCGTTTTGTAGGGACTGTTTTGTTACTGCTTTTGTGCCCAGAAACCTTGACTAAAATTCTGTGCTGTGAGAAACATGCACGATTTTTATCATGCTTACTGCGTAGAATTTTATCTACTTGTTCCAGAAATAATACATTAACCAAAAAAGGGTTTAATTGTTGAGACTTGTTAAGAAGTTCTTCAATTACATAGCCAGGTTTTTCTTATAAATGGAAAAAAAAATCAAAGATTTTTTTTAACACTTCTTCACAGACTTAACTGTTGCCTTGAATTACAGCCTAGTTTCTAAGCAGTGAACTGTAATGATAAAGAGGGATATTTTAACAACATATTTCTGAATGAATGACTCCTTATTTCATTCTTTTGAGTAACCCATTGTTAAGGGTGGAGGGGGAAGCATGGACAAAACATCACTGGAAACAAAGGCCGTAACCACAGCAACAGTCTTTGATACATTAAAAAGGTGCAGCTGTCAGTGACAAACAAAAACTTGTTATGCGTCTTATTTTCAGGCCAAGGTGGACAAATGTACAGCAGCGACTTTTCTCCTATTTAACCCAAAGTGGTTTACTTAAAAATAATCATCAGTCACGGCAAAATGTGGCTGGTTTTTAAGACAACTCTTCGTTTAGAAATGTGAGGCTATATTTTTGGGAACATTTCAAAGAATATATATGAATTTTTAATCTTTATGTGCCACATCAGTTCTCTCCTGGGGAAGGAGCCTAAACATCTACAGCTCATTCAATATAGATGTGAGCCTTGGTGGAGAACTTGACCATGCAAGTCGACTATACACATCCCAATATGTTTATATTGCCATCATAATGAGAGTCACCTCCAGATTATCTGAAAAATAACCCAGAGTAATTTGAAACCACCCCAGATCATATGTTGATTATAGAATTGTATTATATAGTTAATTCAAATCAAATTGTGAATACCTGACTTTTTAGATGCTGAAATAATCAACTTGTTTCTGGTATTTGCTTGACACAGGTTACTGTTTGAAAATATTTCTATTTTATCTGTGGTATTCACATTCTTTTGTGTGTTTTTTAAATATAAAACTATAAGTTTCCATTGTTATTGCACTAGAAGAAGTGCTTTTTTATGTTGTCATTTTATAATTATGACATCAAAAATAGGTTGAAAATATGTCAATCTTACAGGGGGTCAAACACTCAGAAACAACGAAGAAAACAATTTGTGAAACCCAATGTCAAAGGTTTAATATTTTTATTTCTTCCAAAGAAATCATATCTACAAAAGTCTAATTTTATCATGGCAAATTTAAGAGCAACTTCTAGAAGAACCAACTTTAAAAAATATAGAGAGCAAATTTTTTTAAAAAATATACAAAGTCAGAAAGAAAAAAACAAAATGTTGAAAAAGGCAAACTCTCTTACTAATTTAAATTAAACTTAATGTTACAGTACTTGTATCAACTATTAACTTCACATATTTTACAACATATTTTGCATAAATTATTTGCTATTCAAATTTTTTTGTCATTTTAAGTCAAATTTTAATCTTTAGTTTTTCTAATTTTTAGTTTACTTGCAGAGTATTCTTAATTCTCTAAATTCAAAAAATTGCTTTGCACAGTTAGCAAATTTATATAGTTAATTATAAATATATTATTTGTGTGTCTAAAATCAAATGCCAAATTTTATTTACAATGTAAATCAAAATGTCATTTGTAATTTTCCTCATTAGAAAGTTGGACTTGCAAATATTCAAGCATCATTTAATTTCCAGACATTTTCAAATTGATAAATGACTATAAAAATTTTTAGGTTCCAGGGAGCCTCACAGATACATGCCATTCATTTTTTGAAGCAAACCACTTTCTTTCAACAGTTTAAGTTCATCTAAAGTGAACAACTTGAATAGAAGCAGTCACCTTGGAACCCTAGCTTTGTGCATCTGAGGATTTACTACAGTAAGCATCAACTAAACTGAGAATTTTAA
This sequence comes from Eptesicus fuscus, assembly GCF_027574615.1. Lineage (NCBI taxonomy): Eukaryota > Metazoa > Chordata > Mammalia > Chiroptera > Vespertilionidae > Eptesicus > Eptesicus fuscus. The sequence continues at coordinate 21,565,123 of NC_072489.1, read as the reverse complement.
GATTTCTCATATTTGAAATTAAAATATCTTTAACAAGGAGGAGGAGGAGGAGGGAGAAGAGGAGAAGGAGGAGGAGGAAGCTGCAACAGCAGCTGGGTTATTTGTCTGCTTCATTTTTATACTGTCATGTCCAGGGGTAGGGGTGGTGGAAGTAAAGACCTGCTAGAGGAGATTGTGTCTGGAATCATGATCATCTATTTACAATTTATATATTTGTGTCTGAAATCTTTATTTCTAATCTATCTTTTTCACATTCAATAATCTTCCTAACCACCCTGTTCCCATGTCTCCCTTCCTGTCTATGCTCACCTGTTTAAACAACTGAAATGTTTATGTAGTTGAAGTTGAAAAACGCAGAATTTGACCCAACATGGTTATAGTAACAGCAATATCTGTGGCAAACAATCAAGTTATGCAGTGTTTTGACGTTTACAAACACATTTCACATAAAGCTTCTCATTTTGTCTTCATAACCACCCAATGAAGACACATTAATTAATCTCAAAGAAGTTGAGACTCGCCCAAGACACATGGCTAATAAATGGTAGAACTGAATCATTCTCAAAATTCAGAGCCTGTTAGTTTCTCTACTATACTAATATAAGCCTGCTCAGAGGCAGAGATATTAAGCAGAATGAAAAAAAAATTAACATTTTAACATGTTCAGTAATCTCTGATCTAATTCAGTTCCTCTATCTGTATATAACACATGGACTAAATGAAATTTTTCTGTGTGCTACTCTGGGCTCTCACATTCCCAGTAAAACTCTTTGTTCAAAAAGTATAGCAAGTCATAGATTTCTTAACATACCATATCATCGGTAAGGATGCAGCTCAGTTACTTACAGGAAGTGGATGTTTATTGGCCCCAAGGTACAAACATAAAATCGAGAAGCACAAGAAAAGAAACCAAAGACCATCTAAATTGAGATTGCTTGAGTAGTTATAAAACAGATCCACAGTGAGAAATTTTACACATGTTCAACTGAACACATATTCAATTCAGAGCTAATTTGAAAGACCTTCATAATTTTTTTGTTTATTTGTTTCAGCAAGAGTACTTCTTGAAACATGAATTCTTATACTTGTTTCAACAGAGAACAATTTTTTTCTATTCTCCTTTTAATAAAAAATGAATTGCAATTTATACAAACTGATGTATAGATGCAAAAACATGCTAATAGGCAAATAATATTTTACTAATCAGCTCATTTTTAATCGAGTCTCTAGTCCTACTCCCTCCTGAATGTTCTAGAAAATCATAAAACCATACGGATTTTAATATGTTATATTTTTAAAGGAAAGAAAGTTTGTTCAAATTTAACATTTAAGACAAATGACATAATCCTGATTTTATCAGTCCGGCTTCCCAAACTGCTAAGACATAGCAAAACCTTTTTGCAAAAATATTTTCTAAAATAAAATCACCATATATGAGAGTAAGACATATTGGTTTTTTGTCTGCTCCTCACTAAAAAGCCGATATCATCTCTCAAACGAAACATTCAAAATAAGTAAAGAAATTGAAAGCATAATAATAGGTGCTGGTGTGAACTATCTGGAAGCTGGAATAAAGAAAATCAGATGTGCTGAGTAGATGGCAGCACATCAAGGGAGAGGAAATGGACTGGCAGATACTTGGTTTCAGGAAGGATGGAGGTGAGAAATCTCTAGAGTGGCACATCTTATCACTGGCATAGCTCTTAACAGTTTACCACTCTGGGTAATAAATAGTTTAACAATCTGGTAACAAAACAAAAAAAGTGGCAGGTCCTAATGGGCTGGTTATGCAGTAAGCACCCAAAAGAATTGGTCTGGCAGCAAGTAAGACCTTACCTTCTCAATTCACCACAGCTGTTTCTAACAAGAGAAGTACCAAGAGCAGGGGACCCAGATCAATGCTTTCAAAACCCTGACATACCCACTAAGGTAGACTGACAATAAGCAATTGTGCTTCATTTCACAACAACTGTAATAGGAAAAAAATATTTGAAAAGTAAAAAATACCAGGTCTCTCGTGGCTTGCATTATTATTTTATTGTGAGAGGAGACTGCTTATATTTAATATTTTTAAATTTGAGGGTAATATTTGTGCTTTTAAAAATGCAGTTGATTATTTACCTTTCTATTAAAGACAGTGATCTTAAAGCAAGAGAGTGCCTTGGCCATCTAGGACTTAGAGAACTCGAGTGAGTTTTTTCCTCCTTTCTCCCAAACATTTATAAATTTTATTTTATATGATATGTGTCTTACTGAAAAACAAAGTGAAAATTTGTTTTGTATAAATCAAATAACATTTAAAATGTATCAAAGAACCTTGTGATAAAGGATTCTTAAAGTAAATCCTTTTTGTTTTCTAATCTAAAGCAACATGCACTAATTTATCTTTTGTAACTTGATTTCCATCTATCTTGTGTTATACAAAGAACTGCATGACTTTGAAGGGTCTATGATGCTGTCTTTGCCCAGACTACAGAAAATGAAGGATTGGCTCTAGGTTTTGAGCTGGTATATAGACACTACAGAGTAATCATTTTCAGTCAGTTTCACTTACTGAAGTTACCTGGATTAGTGAAAAAATAGTATCGAGATGAGTGCATAAAGTTGAGCGTTGTTTTGTTTTGTTTTTCTATTTATTGGTTTACACTTTTAACACTTATCATATCCTACAAGATCAAAATGACCCCAAGTCCCTTGGGTCCAGAATTTACTGAATTTCTGAACCAGAAATATATTTACTGAATCAGAATCTGTAAACTTAATCTCTGATGCATATTAAGCTTTATAAAATATTATTCAAATGAATTCACTTTTACCAAGTCATCTAACTGCTTTTTACTCTAGTCTGAAATTATTAATTCCTGTGCTCTCCTAAGTCCATGTGAATCTGGTATTCTAAGCCTGACTGGAGGAATACACACAAAGGACAACTACACGCACACGGGTCAGGCGATTTCCCGACAGACTGTGTTGTTTATATAGATTCTGCTCTCCATTAGCTCTTTCAACAGGAATATCTGAAAAGAGTCTTCAGTCAGCTGGGTTATTCACTTTGTTAACTTATTTGCTCCTACAGATAATAATATAACAGTTGAAAAGCTGGAGGTGTGGAGAGAGGATGTTATCAGGCCACTGTGCTGGCCTCATCTCATTCTCAAACCATTTTAAGAAATAGGTCTAACCACCCATTTTTAAAAAGAGGAAAATAAGGATCATGATAACTGAATGACTTGCCAAGGCTCATACAGCAGAGTTGACAATTCTAATCTAGTTCATCAGACTCTAAGGATGTGCTCCTACCTCCCAATAGCACATTTTCAAATGTGAAAAAAGACCGTAATCAATAAAATTAGGTTCATATATTTTAATAAATGGTGTAGAGACTTCATAAAAAGAATATACCTCACTATTCTTAAACAGAAAAGTTGCATAAAGTATTTCACACTGTTGAAATTTCCTTCAATATCCAAGTCAGCAGCAACCTGATGGAAAGAAATATTCATTACTTCCTTGAACTTTTATACACTGTTTCTTAAAAAGAGTGGACATATGAAAAATAACCCTTAAAAAGATAAATACTCCCAAATATTCATATTGTATTTTTATTTCCTATTTCCCTAACATATTATGAAACTATTTTAAAATACAAGTAGATTTCTACAATATAATTTTCAACTCATCTTAAAAAATGGAGGGAAAGTTGTCAATAGAAGCAAAAACTATATAGATGAATAGTCAATAAGGTAACCAAATGCAAAGAACAATGTAAAGAAAACCACCAATAATTTATAGTTATAATGTGTTTTTTTTTCTTTTTACTGAATTTATTGAGTTCATTGTAGTCCAAGTGTCCATCAGTAGGTGAGTGGATAAAAAAGCTGTGGTACATTTACACAATGGAATACTACTAGGCTGTATAAAAGGAGGAAATTTTACCCTTTGCAACAGCATGGGTAGATCTGGAGAACATTATGTCGAGTGAAATAAGCCAGGAAGAGAAGATAAATACTATATGATTTCACTCATATGTGGAATCTAATGTACATTCAAAAATGTTTACTCACAATGACATAGCTTGGATTGCAGAATATTTCCTAGGAATGACTATATGTGGGACTATTTTTATAGGAGCATTATTACTTACACAAATGACCTGAGATCTGGGAGTACACTACATAGAGGCAGGAAGATAACCTTTATAACAATATAGACTCTGCTTGTCCTATTACTCAGAACATAATACATATAGTTTAAGTTAAATATATATAATTTTCCTTGTTAAGACAATGCAAATTTTTCATCATTATGTTAAGGTGGCCAAATAAGAATATTTAAGTTTATTTTTAAACTCAAATAAATCTTCCTCACTCTCAGCTATTATCAAATGATTCTTAAACAGTTTCTTGATTCCATTAGTGTCTCTAGGAGCTTTTTATTAAACCACTAGAGGCCCAATGCACGAAGATTTGTGCAAGGATGGGCCTTCTTTCGATGCTGCCTTTTCTCTGGCCCGGAGCCGCCTTTCCACCTTCCCACACTGCCCGGAGGCCCGGAGTGGCTGGGGTGGTGTGGAAAGCCCCCAGCTGCTCAGCGCCTGTGTATGCGAATTAACCCGCCATCTTTGTTGAGTTAATTTGCATACTCACTCCTGATTGGCTGGTGGGCATTGCAAAGGTACGGTCAATTTGCATCTTTCTCTTTTATTAATGTAGATCGTGCAACCAGCTCTTCTATTTCTCCCAGAATTTGCACAAGCCCAAGAAACTGTAATTAGGAAATTACATTAGCATGTTGCTCCATTACACTATCCAAAAGTAGCATCTACTTAAAACACCTTTGTCTTTTATGATACATGTGTGATCCAACAGCTAGTAAAATACTCTGTAGGTCTCATTTCTACTAAAAACTACCACTATTGTGATCAAACTATGCTAAAACCTTACAGCAATTTATAAATCTGGCAAAGAAAGCAGCTCTAGCATCCTGAATCAATATCAATACATCTGTTTATTCTGGCACTACCACCTGTACAGAAATAACTGAAATGCCTAATTTATCTGAAATATCTAGAGTAATTCTGATTTTGGACAACACAGATGCTCCTGGGTTGAAAATGTGGTGACAGACAAAGAAGAGGAGAAAAAATAACATGCTGAGAGGTAAGTGAATGAAATGTAATATAGCAGGCGTCCTCAAACTACGGCCCGCGGGCCACATGCAGGTGTTTTTGCCGTTTTGTATTTTTACTTCAAAATAAGATATGTGCAGTGTGCATAGGAATTTGTTCATAGTTTTTTTTTAAACTATAGTTTGGCCCTCCAATGGTCTGAGGGACAGTGAACTGGCCCCCTGTAATATAGTCTCAATAACCTGCAAGTAATTTTTAAAACTGAGAGTAGGAATTAAAATTTACAGTAACATTTATGCTATCAAATGTCATCAGGAAAAGCCAATATGGACATTAGGAACCTAATAGCGAACAGATATTTGTGATGGTAATACATATTAAAGAGATAGAATTAATTTCACCAAAAGAGAATATATATCAAGAATAAAAGTTAGTTCAAGAACTGTCACAATTACTTATCCAGAGAGAAACTGAAAAATCAGAGTAAAAGATCCAAACTAAATACCAAATGCTCTTTTCAAGATCAATTTTGACATAGCCCAAAAGTATAAACCCCAAATTTTTGCTTCAACTATATGAGTGATTACATAAATTCATATATACCTCATCAAAACTCTAATGTTGACAAATGAATTGTATTTAAATATACTCCATCTGTTCTTATAGTTTTACATCAATGATACATTTTCACTTAATTACAGATCTATAAGTATAATGCCCTAAGCAATCTGATGAAAATGTGGTTAAAGATTGGACCAACCCTGTCATTTTGCTCTCCTACACAGCCATTATTACATTAGCATGTTCGCCAAGGTGGGGAGCTGGGAAAATAGTTTCCAAAGTCCTCTCTAGCATTTCCTGACCTAGACACTTTTTTCATCATCTATGGGTCTAATTTGATATTCACTTACTAGAGGCCTAATGCACGAAATTCGTGCAAGAGTAGGCCTTCTTTCCCCCAGCTGCTGGCACCGGCTTCCCTCGCAACCCCGGCTTCATCCAGAAGGATATCCGTTCTAATTAACTTTTATTATTATAGATAACCTAAGGAAATTACTGCCTTGAGATAAGAGCCTAGAAGCCCATCCCAGCTACAGCCTGACTATACTTATGAGATATCTAGGAAAAGATACTGAACATTTCTGAACTCTATGCCATCTGGAGAAAAACTCGAGATCTTTGTATGTAGACACTTCTCCACCTTTAGAATTGATGGAATCTTAAGTTCAGTTTAAGTATATACCGTACTTTCTGGCATATAAGATGACTTTTTAACCCAGGAAAATCTTCTCAAAAGTCGGGGGTCTTATAAGCCGGAAAATACGGTAGGTTAGAAAAATCTCTGACAATGTATATCAGATTGCTTAAAACCCAAATACCGTATTTTCCGACATATAAGACCCCGACTTTTGAGATTTTCCTGGGTTAAAAAAAGTCGTCTTATACACAGGAAAATACGGTACTTCAAAACTGCTTGCCAGTTTCCTCTTTAATAAACTTCAAACTTGAGTTTCTTGAGTCATTGATGGTTATGTCAAAATGAACCTTGTCATACTTAATAATTTTGTGCAAGAATAACATAAGGCTGAAGTAGAAGCCCTTATTAACTTTTCCTTGCCTTTGATTCTTGTTATAAGATAAAAATATTTGAGTTCAATATGACCCCTAGGTACAACTATAAAAGGATTGGGAGAAGAATGTTCTAACAGATAAACACTGTGTAATATAACTGAAATGTAATTTTGTAGTTACTTCTTTTTAACTTAGTAATTTGATATAGTTTTCAGATAAGTTAAGTACATGCCTTCCTACTACTGAGAATTTAAATATTATTCTCTATAAAGATATGATTTTATTGTCATATACTTTCTCTTTCTGAGGATGAATCTCAGACAACTGATTGTGCTCTATAATTGCCATGCAAAGGAATTTCTACTTATCTTGAGAAAATACTAATTACTTTAAGACAAAATGATAACGAACATTTAAGGAATACTTACTTTCTAAGCATTTTCTATATATTAATTCACTTAATCCTCATTAATGTGGTTAATGGGATTAATAAAAACCCTAGGAAGTTAAGTACTACAGTTATCCCCTTAAGATGGAAAATGATACCCATAGTGATTATGTAACATACAGCTACTAAATTGTGAAGAAAGAATTCAAGTCCATATGATAGATATAATGACAAAGTGACTCCTACCTACTAACTGCACATTTCAGGTTCACTTCATAAGCTCAACCCTTACATTTAAGTCTATTCACTTAAGGCTATAACTAAGGCCATTTTATCAATGGATGCACTTATTACATACCGAATATACATCTAGTGAAAAGTAAATATCTTGTGATATATAAAAGAGTATGTGATATAGTCCTTGTTCTTAAGGGGCTGATAGTCTTAGCAAAAAGAAAAGATATCCAGGGGGAGAGATCAACCAAAGGACTTGTATGCATGCATATAAGCCTAACCAATGGACACAGACAACAGGGGGGTGAGGGTATGAGCGGGGCGGGAGGGGGGGGGGGTTGGGAGGGTAATGGGAGGATGAGGCCACATATGTAAAACCTTAAAAAAAGAAAAGATATCCACATTAAGCAATCAGAAGATGAAATCATAGTTAGTAGAGTTGTTGTGAATAACTATGGGCAAAAATGAAAATTGAGATAGAACTTAAGAGTAACAATACTTGGGCCTGACCGGGTAGCTCAGCTGGGTAGAGCATAGTCCCAATATGCCAAGGTTGTGAGTTTGCGGGTTCAATCTCCATCAGAGCATATACTAGAGTCAACCAATAAATGCATAAATAAGTGGAACAAAAAAATCAATGTCTCTCTCTAATTAATAATTTTTTTTAAATCTAGAAAAAATACCTTTAAAAGATGAAAAATAAAAGACTAGCAGTATTCAGAGGGGCAATATGAGGAGAGGGAAGTAAAAAAGAATATTATATTTTTATTTATGGACATCTATTATTCCAATAGTATCTGTTAGATTCATTCTTGCCTGGCAAGGAAAAAACAACCTCAGTTTTTGTCCTGATTACCTAAAAGTTCAGAGCCAAATTTTACCCTGGCCACACTTTTCATCATTCTATATGGACACCAATATTCTTCCACCTTTTTTTTCCAACTGTTTTTTTTTTCTTTATATTCCTATTTATTCATTGTTTAATCTTTCTTTGGTGGTGGTGGTGTGGATCATATTAATCCTTTGTGGAAAGTGTTACTAGTATGTTGGATTTTGCCAGTCACATAATTCACACCTGTCCTGAAAGCTCTACTCCACACTCCTAATTGGAGTTTGGAGGCATTGTAGGTGTCTATGGGTAAGAGCTCTTCTAGAAATCCGGGATTTTAATAGTTTCAGAGTCTAGCATATTGCTCAGATAGGTAACTACTTAGTTTCTTTCCATCTATAATGTTAAAGAAGAATTTTTTTTAAAGTTCCCCTCCCACAATCTTATAAATTTAATCCTCAAATTAAAAGCATTCAATTTAGCCATTTGTGATAAATACAGAACATCTGCAAATTTATTAAATAATAAATTAATAAAGTAATTAATTAATGCAATGGATTGTCAGAAGTTCTTTTTGTTGTGTTTTTTTTTTTAACATGTCCCATGCAATTATAATCTCTGTGTGTCAAAAAGCTTATATTACAGCTCCGACCTCAGGAATATGTGAAAAAATGTGGAAAAGGTGTATTCACCTGTACAGTTTAAATTTCATCAATTACTGGTTATGACATCTGATGTTAAAGTGAATGGAAATTAGGTTATACATAGTCTTTTTATTTTATTCTACTACTATGAAATGATTCTTAAAAAAACTGAAAAATTATCAGTCAGGTGGCCAGTTCATCTGATATGGCAATTAGCACAATTGCTCTGGTAGCTGTTTAGTGTCATTAACTCTTCCCTTCTTTAAATATGTTGTGTTTTCCTTAGCTAACACCTCTCTTTATAAGAATACTATGATTCCCTAAGGATTCCATTTTTTTTGTTTGGTGCTTAAGGCAATTTCTTATTAAATCCTCAACAACGCACCTTGCATTATGCTGAGCCAAAACAGTGAAAGTGAATTCATTAACTAGTTCAAGGCGTAATTTCCTCATCTTTCCACTTAGGAAAATGAATATATTTTAATTTTAGAACTTAAGAACATGCCGATATAAACATGAAGTGAGCTCATCATGCACAATGCTATTTTAATGAATACCAAGGGAATCTTAATGTTCTTCTAAAATACTCTCGTGGATTTTGAAGAGTGTGTGGTATGGCAGAGCCATCCATGAGAATCCCCAATATATGGAATTATTTTTCACAAATAAAATGCTTATACAATTTTATTTAAGATAGTGTGGCCTGTGTTGTATTGTAGTAAATGAGTGTGTAAAACTGAATTCATTAGGCTGCACCTATTTCTGTCATATTAAATACCTAAAACATACTTAAGGTGAATGCTTCAAAAGTTACCTTTGAAATGTTACATATGTAGGGTCCCTAATTTCTTAGTGACTATAAATAATAACAGCCTTTAGGGTTCTAAAGTTTCATGACTTCCTTAATTCCTATCAGGAGACAGCAAAATCTATTCTGAGAAACTCCATTTGGATTACAAAGAACATTAACGTGCTTTTCCTATCATGGGGTCTGAGATTGTTAGGGTGAGCGTGAAATACTCACATTTACATTCCTGAACTCATAGGAGCAGGATGGAATGGTGATAGAAAATAATTGGAGAATCTTTAGAAAGACTTTGAGAAATATTAGATCTCCATCTGCTGGTTGGAAATTTCAGGTTCATAGGGGATAAAGCTAGCTAACACGCAGGCTCTCTGAACACACCTTTCTTTTTCAGGTTCGTACCCCATCTACTTTCAAAAAGACATCACAATTTATGGAGGAAATCATCTGCATAATTAAACATTTTAAGCCAGTGGTCACTAGGAGACAAGCTGCATTTTATTATTGCTGTTGAATTTCCCATTGCACATTAAATTTGCTATAAATTCATTCCCTCAAAAAATCTTGCCTCGAAAACACTTACAAAAAATAGAAAGGACAACAAAATAAGAAAAGCAGAGATGGGCTAAAAACTGAATAAAGTATAATAGTAAACTTACCATAATTTAATTCTAAGTAAGACTTGATATAAATAATTTATCATTCCTTTGAATTATTTGAAGTAAAAGTATATTAAATTTCTCCATTTCATTAGGACAAATCATAGGTGGCTTTGGTTGAAAATTAGGCAATAAACAATTAGTTTCAGGGCCCTCAATAAGCCACAGAGAGATTAACATATTATTCTGCTTATTTTACTTTCCTTCTCCACATCTCTGTCTTCCTCTTTCTTTCTCTCTCTCATTTGAGTGATACATGATATACACACATGTGCTGACATTGCTGACATAGGAAGTGTGACAAGACTGAAAAGGGAAAAGCTTACATTAATTTTTCTTGAAATGTGAATTTTCCAGTTACACGATATCATGTAGCTCTATTAGTTCACCAAAAAGTATAAATAAGGTTATCTTTAACTCAGAACCAGTCCTGACAACCCAAACCTAGGTTCCGAAGTCTTTTTTCAATAAACTGAACATGCTAGAGCTTAAAATTATTCTCTTTAAAAAAGATATTTTGACATGTTTCATAAAAGCAGTTCTTTGCTTGTGGCTGGACAGTAGAATTTCCATGAAACCCTTGAGTAGTCAAAGACGTGGCTTTTCGTGACTATCCTAGGGTACTCCAGAAGCTTTGTTAATGAGACTGGCTAAAAAAGAAATTAAAGTATCTCTTAAAAATATTTTTTCTCAAACCAGTATATGGTGGGAAGTTATCCATTGGAATGTATTTGCATGTGGTTATTGTAATGGATGGTAGGATGAAAAGAAACCCACTACAGAACATTCTTACCAGTTTCTTGGTATCCCAGGCAACACACCAATCTCCTCAGGAATATCATTGTAATTTTTTAATCAATGAAAAGTACCCACACTATTCACCTGCTATTGATGATTAAATTCACAAATGGTGAGGTTCTTACCAAAGCAAACCCTGAAGCCTCTAGCATTTAAGTTATTTCATTCGGGGAGGGGGGTGTCATTTAGAAATAAGAGCACCACTTAGTAATAAATTATGTGCAAGTCACTCCAGCACAGTGTATTTCAATCACTTCAGTATTTTTATCTCCCTAAAAAATGTGTCAGAAATGAGGCATGAAAAGCTATTAACTGAATTATTCACACATTGAATAGATGTTGTCAGAGTGTTCTTTCAATGGAAATAATAAACTGATCTATTTATAACTGGTAATTATGATAATACACCTTCATTTTCCACTCTTTCTAGTATATTATAGATATTTTATAATTGTCTTATTTCATACCTGTGCTTAAATCATATGCTTCCATAAAAATTTCTTCTTCCTCAGGCTTTCCCTTAACTTCCTTTAGCTTGGGATGCAATTAAAATGTTTCAACTCACTTGATTCCCTTTTGTCTGTTTTCTCCTCGAATTTTCAGATTTTACCCTGGAAGAATTGATCCAGACCTTAAATTTATGCAACTGGAGATCATAAATCTGAATTTTAAGCAGATGCAGAATACATTATATAGTCACTGTAGAGTGAATCTCGTCAGCACTTATTTGTTCAAGTTCACCTTATTTTCTCTCAGAGATAGAGGGAAACAGCAAGTAAAGGAAGATAACAGAGGCTGATGTTTACTGCAAAAAGAGAAAAAAAATTTCCTCTTAAGAATCAAGGTAGGAAGACTCACTTCATCCTGTTTTTAAAATTTCTTTGGAGCAAAGAAGAATATTTCCCTTCAACTTTTCATCTCTAACCCTGAAATCAATTTTCTTTTTTCTATACATTCAACAACTTTTCGATTTTGCTTCATAACATTCCACATGTACACTATATTTTGCCCTCAATATGTACTGCACATTTATATGAGAAAAAGCCTTTGGAGATATGCTCCTACATTTCATTGGGATGACTGTCAAGAAAAATACCCATCACATTATGGAACATAATGCTTAAAAGAATACATGAGAAATGTATTTCAGAGAGAGGACCAGAAAGCATGCCTCTCTGAGAAATGATTGTGCTTTGTCCCCAGTGAATGCTAGAGTCCTTTACATTTCAGCTCAGGAACCCAGAGATGGGTTATACTTGATTGCACGGTAACCACGTTAGCCTTCCTACTGAAATGCTAATTTTTCTCTCTCTATCATCATGCCCACTTTCCACTATCGCATCATTAAGTCAACTTTAGATTTTCAATTCCTTGCATCTCATCTTATTTATGAGCTGTTTTTTAAAAAACTTACAGATCCCTGGCCAGCTCAATGGTTGAATGTCAACCTATGAACCAGGAGGTCACGGCTTAATTCCTGGTCACAGCACATGCCCGAATTGCAAGTTTAATCCCCAGTGTGGGGCATGCAGGAGGCAGCTGATCAATGAGTCTCTCACATCATTGATATTTCTATCTCTCCCTCTTCTTTCCTCTCCGAAAGCTATAAAAATATTTTTTTTAAAAAAGCTGACAGAGCCCTAGCTGCTTTGGCTCAGTGGATAGAGCATCAGCCTGCAGACTGAAGGGTCCTGGGTTCGATTCCAGTCCCGGGTTGTGGGCTCCATCCCCAGTAGGAAGGGTGCTGGAGGTAGCCAACCAATGATTCTCATCATTGATGTTTCTCTCTCTCTCTCTCTCTCTCTCTCTCTCTCTCTCTCTCTCTCTCTCTCTCCCCCTTCCTCTCTGAAATCAATAAAAATATATATATTTTTAAAAGCTGACAGAAATATACACATTCTGACGCACAACCCTCCCATATACTGCTCATCAGATACAAAGATCATTAAGTAAAGCAGGATATACATTTGAAGATATTTCCCATTAGTGGAAACATATTCTCAAGTGTTGGATTAAAGAGACCAACAACATTCATTTTCAAAATAACTAACTAGGGTTAAAAGTGAACTTCTCAACAATTTTTTAAAAAAGTATTTTCTTGATATAAGCCAAAATTCTATATGTTGCATTCACTTTTTGCTCTTAACATTTTTCTAATATTAAATTTTGTTTTATTAATACTTAGAGTTAACCTAATTTATAGCATGTAGATCATAAACCATGATGACTATATTCCAAACATGAATTCCTCCACCTTCCTTGACAGTCTACTAGTAAACCCTTCTGAGATGTCCCTCTGCCTCTCCAATCCCAGCCCCAAACTGAAAAGAGGCTATCTCTTTACAAGGACACCCAACTTTATCCATATAAAAATATATTCAACATGATGTCATACTTTTTAAAGTGTCTTCTACTTCCATTCAGATAATTGGATTAATATGTGAATTAAATTCTGAAACATAAAATGTAGCTTGTAGGTATGGTATCATAAACTATAAAATAAATAGGAACAGAATCCTCCAAAATGAGATTTAAAATGAATGTATTGTTCACATTTTATCCAAAACTTAATCATGATGAACTTCAGTCATAGTCCATAAAAAACTCATGTAAAGGGAAAATAAAATAATATTTCATCCATAACAATTTATGAACTCATTCACATGTAGCATTTCATGTGTATTTATATGGTTAGACTTTAGTCCAACTGCCAGATTTATGAAGCATGCAATAAAGACAAATTTAAAATATAATAACTCTCACTTGGCATACAAATCCCATCTTTAGTTGAATGTTCTAGGGCCCCATTACTCCTTAAAGTCAGAGAAAAGACATCAGATTCAAGAAAAATGAAATCAAGAAAATTCATATCAAAATACTGCATTCTGTTCCCAAGTCTTATATAATTCCAGTTTCACAAACTTTCTTTAAAAATTAGATAAAAATAAATGAGTATCAATGTGCTAACTATATGTCTACAACCATATATTTAAAATGTTAAAATTTTAGAATATAAGGTTTCTACATTTGTAGTTTTAAATTACATGTAGACAAAGTTCTGAATTACATTTCAATTTTGTTTAAAGAGTATAACCTTTGCAAAAACAGAGATGTCTTTATTAAGAGTAAAATAAATTTTTGAACATGTGCAATATAAAAGTATAAAAATCTTATTTAAGTGAATCATTAAGACTAGTTCACACAAAATATATCTATTCTAGAGTCTCCATAGATTTTTTTCTTATTTTATTTTGATGTCATTAAGTTTTGTTATACTACAAATATGAATGCAACTGGAGTTACCAATTATTACTAGCACATACATAAAATTGGATAAGAAATTTGGATTAATGGTTCTTAATTTTTGGTCTAGTCCTAAATACTTAAAAATGTAGCACACTATCAGTAAGTCATCACTGCTGTGACTCTCAGTAGGGGGGAGGGGGTGCAGACGAGAGAGGGTTGGGTGCTGCCAAGGAGAAGGATATCACGTTTTCTTGGCTTTTCTCTGCTAAGAATCAGCCCTAAAGACTGTACTTCAATTACCCTCTTTTTAAAAACCTCAGATCTTGGTTCAGGTTGAAGGTGAGTGCTATGGCGTATGATGCATCATTGGGTCAATCTTGATCAAGGAAATCTCAAAGAGAGAGCTGAGTCTGGGGAAATTTAAATGTTGACATCCCAGAAATGAGATTACATAGCACAGAAGCCTATAATAACATTAGAAGATTCTGTATGTGTTAGTTCAGAACCTCCAGAGCTCTCTCACAAAAAACTACTTTGGTCCATACATGTGATAATCTCCATCTCTGGCCCAATACTTGACTAAGTGCAAGATTATGGTAACACCACCCATCTAGGCCTCACCCAAAGGCCTCCTGGAAGCAATTAAGGGAGAGAAAGGTTCAGGTGTGCTGTAGATGTCACTATTTTCAGTAACCGATTTACACCAACACTTTTAAAGAATTCTATGATCAGAAACAGAGTTAAGGGGAGTGAAAAAAGAAGCAAAAACTGGATCTTCAGTCTGTTAATATGGAGTAGCTCCTTTGGTTGTGTTGTAATAACATTTCACCTGACACTTCCTGGGTCAAAACATTCAAATAAACACAAGTAGAGAAAACTAGCAGTTCAATCCTTTCTGTTTGCTCCTTTACATTATTTTTTAGCATACATTCCTGCTCAGTATTTATATCCTTCATAGATATTTGACAAGAAAAATTTAAATAGTTACGCTTTTCTTTTTCTTTTTTTTTCTTTTCCTGCCATGTTAAAGAACAATGAACCAGAACCAAATAGATGAGTCAACTATTCCCTAGTATAACTCCTGCAGTTGTATTAATTTCATTGCTGCAGTGGTACAATAATTTACTATAAATGCATTAAATTACAGCATTTGAACATATGCCAGAAAAAAATACTTTTCCCCAAAGCAGATGAATCATGACCCTGAAATACATAATGCACCTTGAAGGTGCTTATACTTCTCCCAAAGATGACTTATCCACATGATAGCACCTTGACCATGTGATTTGAGTGGTGACCTCAATAAAAATGAAGAGCATTTTAATGCTTCTGAAATGTTACTATTAAAGATAAATTAAAATAAATATTAAAGTAGATCAATACAGAAGCTTCTCTGATAATGCCTCCTTTGGAAGTAGGAAGGCTGGGGACCAACACCGGTAATGATCTTGGCTTCTTTCCCTGAATTTTTGTAGAAGGACCATTCTCATCTACAGACCCTTTACTTCATACTCTCCAAAATAGCTCAAATATCTATGAGGAAATTTAAGTATGTAGGACTAGACCAAAAATTACGAACCAAAGGTCAAATTAGTGTGATCTTCATCAAGGTCAATTCACCTTATGGGTTTCAAATTTGGATTTGAAAGTCTTTGAACAAGTTATACTAAAGTTTATATAAAGGCAATAGTCAACATCATACAAAAACTCAGTATTATTTAGTACACAGTTCAAATAAATCTGAGTATCCTAAAGCCTAACTACTTGGAAGCAATTTTGGAAAATCAACACATATACTATGCTTTGTGATCCTGTTTCCATGATGATCTATATCCTGGGATAAGTAAAAAATAACTAAAAATGTTTAAATAGCCCTTATTCAATATGTATTTATGTATGTGTATACACACATATACCTCTAGATTTATTCATTCATTCACTACATATTTATTGAAAACTTACTATATTTAAGGTACTGTTAAGGATTAAAAGAAATATAAATTAGATATAGATGATGGTCTAAAACAGGCTTAAAAAGGAACTTGTCAAAATTCAGAATAAATGAGACAAAAAAAGTTAATTACCCATAGTGAGAAACAATGATGACAAAAACCTAAGCCAGGCTGCAACGGAATGAACAAAAGTGAAAGCAAACCCTGGCTCTGATTAGTGTGACCTTCATCAAGGTCAATTCACCTTATGAGTTTCTGCTTCTTTACCTGAAAAATGAGGGAAATTTAACCATGTGATCTTCAGAGTCCTTTCTAGCTCCAACATTAGATAAGACTATTCTCTATAAGCTTGACATAAACCAGAAGGTACAAACCTCATTCTTCACTTGTAATGGCTTCACTGATGAATAGTAATGTCAACTAAAATGAATTCCATCTCCTTTGTTCTTTCCTGACTCCAATTTGATGGAGGTACCAGTTAGAAATAAAATAGCATTGAGGAGCTGGAACTCACAAAAAGACAGAACTATACCCAGAAGCATGATACTGTGATTACAGAATTGTTTCTACACCCTAATATTTGAAAATAGCTGATGAAAATGAACAGTGAAAGACAGAGTGGGTAGATAAGTAGAACTTCAGTGAAAACAACTGGGTAACAAAAGTATACACCTGTTCTCTTGTTTAAACTTTTAAGAAAAATGGATGTCCAGTGATATTTCATTTTTTTAAAATTTTAATGTGCAAATTCAATTATGGAGCCATAGCAACCACAAGATTAAAGGTAAAGTTTTATCATTAATTTAAAAATGTCTTTGTTTGAAAAAAGTTTGGTAGTAAAATCAAGGTTAAAGGAAATATCACGCTGTGCAATTAGGTTAATAATGAGGTGCCTCGGGGATCAGTGCTAGCACAGGTGTTCAATATACTTATTAATGACTTAGAAGAGTTGTGAATAAATGAAAGCACATTTGGATGACTTCAGAGATATTTATAGCAATCAAAACGGGTGAATGGCTGCTTTACTTGACTCATTCAAGAGCAATTATTTAAAATATTACAGCAAATAATCAACCAGGGCAAATTAATATGAAGTGGGTGGAATTACCAAGTTTTCTTAATATGTTAATAGCTACTGAAATAATTATTGCCTTTCAGGAAAGAGTGGGCAGATCTAAGAAGACATCCAGTAAACAGCTCTTCATGGGGGAGGGGGGAGGTGCGCGGGGACCTAAAAAAAAAAAAAAGGCTGGAATAAAGAATATAGCAAGAGAATAGTTATCTAAATCATTAAGTATTGCTGAAAATGTTTGCACACTAGTCTGGCTCTATAGAATGACATTGTTGGGAAAAAGTGTGGCTACCCAAACCACATCTGGGATTATCTGGTGTCTTATCTGGTGATTTTCTAAACAGTTTCCCTTATCATTCATTCCTCTCTATCACCTCTTTGCCCTGTTCTAAAGTTCACTGACATTAACTACTATGTGTTAATCTTCCCAAATTGAAGATCTAGAGGCTTTAGAAAAAATAATTCTTTTTTATTAAAAAAAATAGACAAATCCATTCAATAATAGCATGAATTATCTTATATCCACCTCCTTCCCTGAGGTTATTTAATTACTGTGCACACCAGGAAATCTTAAATGTAGCATAGTTTCAGTTATAATTCACTCATTCAAAAACATATTCTGAGTGCCTGTTTTATCTAAGGCATAAAAGAAGGAAAAGAACTAATAAAACATGGAGCCTGCCCTATAGAGCCTACAAAGCCATGTCTCCCTCTCATGTACTAAGCATTTCTTAATCCCAGTCCATGTAAATCACATACAAATATGTAATTTTAATAAATTTGAAAAGTATTAAAATTAAAAGAAATCAGAACTATTTCTCTAGAAATATAATACTTCTAAGACCAAAGAATTATTTTCTGCCAACATTTATTCTCTCTACCAGGGAGAAAATATGTTGATCCATGGTATTAAGTCTCCCATTTAAACAATTAACTTAGATATTCTGCCAATTTTCAGAGAAAATCAAAGACTTCTAGACTGTTTGGGACTAAGGAGGTAGGCCAATATAACTACAGTGAAACCAAATACTAATGCAAACATCAAGTTGTTTCCAACTCAGCTCTATAAAACAACCCATCAGTAAATCCATTGACAGTATGGAGATATATAGAAGACATTGAGAGTGAAAATTAAAAAAAAAAAAAGTATTTAATTAAGTATCTCTACTCTGCATACATGCCCTTCTGAAAATTTCAGATGTGAACATCTATAATAATGCATCTATAGTCTCATAAGAATTCATAGACTCTCAGAATCTCAATGTTAAATGGGAGCTTAGACTTTAAATATTGCATGAACTATAAATTTTCTCTACACCCTCTGACACATCACCACCAGAGATTTTTTTATTTATTGATTTATTTTAGAGAGCAGGACATCGATTTGTTGTTCCACTTGTTTATGCATTTATTGGTTGCTTCTTGTATGTCCCCTGACCGAAGATCAAACTGCAACCTTGGCATATCAGTATGATGCTCTAAACAACTGACCTACCTGACCAGGGCCGAGATTTTTTTTTTAAAGTTCATTAATAAAGCCAAAGACTCATGATAAAAGGTAAACTTTGGGTAATTAGTAAACTATGATTCTTTACTAGAACCTCAAACATATTTATTTATGAGATTTACTAGAAGGTTAGGAACTGTTAGAAAAATAAAATTTACAATTTGGAGAATAATTCACATATAAGACATTTGACTTCTATTTTCTGTATCTTTAGGTAGCTGTGGGTTATTTTGCAGTGGTATTTAAGTGCAATTTTAGCAAGAAAAAACAAGTGGTGAATAAGAATTCATTAGCAGGTGGTCAAGTGTTAATTGTCTATCAATCATCCAGTATGTATAAGGATCAGCATATTTAATTCCATTTCTAGGGGCGTAAACTCATACTTTAGGGTATGTGGCACATCATATTTATTTTCAAAGAACATCTTAGGATTTGCCCTGATTATAAAATACCAAAAGTATTTCCTCCATTAGGTTTCCAAGGCAGACAGAAAGTAATGATGTCCCCAGTGCAGATCAGAACATCTTAAAACAACCAAATAGTGTTACTAAAAATGAGAATATTTCATATTTTTGCTCTAGATACAGAGATTTGTCATGGTAACAAAAAAAAAAAAGAGTCAGTCTTAAAACTATGAAAGAGCATATGGGAGGGATCCAAAATTTTGTACTAACTTACACAGAGAAGGCAAATCTGCTTTTTTTTTTTTTTTTCTCAAAACTGAGTCTATAATGATTAAATAAATTTAATGGCCTTTTACTGAATTCCATCTTTTAAATGTCAGCCAATTTCTATAAAGTGATTTTTTACTTGCATAATCCACTGTGTATTATATTTCTATCCTGAGTCAAGTGAACGACTCAACTTAGGTTGACCAAGCATTTTTCTGTCACAATGGAAAATAACCATCTTATCCAAACCTCATGGTATCAGACTCTGCAAGCTCACTCTGGTGAAGTAAGATGTTGATTTTGGCATTCACATAGACTTTTCAAGGCCAAAGAGCAAGTTAAGGGGAAGAGTATCCTGAATGAGTCTTAGTACTCTTCTTCTGGACCATGGCACCTGGATCTTAAAATACCCTGCACTTCACAGAAGTTATGTGGCATTTTCAAACTCTGAAACTGAAAGAAATTTCTGATGCCCAAATAGAGCAGTCAAGACAATTGAGCGCTACCCAGGAAACGGAAGACTGGAGACTTCAGGGCACCCTCCTACATGACGACAAAAATTACAAAACAGAAAAGGGAACAAAAAGATTCTACCTTCTACATATATCTTGTTTACTGCCCATTCTCTTGATGAATATGATGGGAACATACAAGCTGATGAGATTCCTTTAGTGTACTAAGAAAAGTTGTCCTCATTTTATAATGCATATCGTAACTCTTTCCTAAGCACATACTACATTTGAGTTGTTATTCATCTATATGGAGCAAGAACTGATGTTAGGGGCATTGAGTCACAATACTGTACTCGAGGTACAAAGGCAGCACGCTTGTTGCTGGTAGTCGCTAGTTGCTAGATTTCATATAGCACTGGGACTTTAAATATATCACAAAGAAAGTATTACATATGTCCTCCTTTTTTCCTTTTTCTTCTTTTTTGAAAAAAAAAAGGGGGACATATGTAATACTTTCGACAATAAAGAATTATTTTAAAATAAAATAAATATATCACAAAGAATTTTCTCTAGGTCTCTATTGGCAGTGTATCTCTTTCAATTTTACAACACCAATGATAATCCTGAGCAAGAATCCAAAACTCGCACAAAAGCATCTCTTTGAATGCCTTAAATCTTCCTCTGCTCTCAAACTTTTAAGTGAATAATGGACATCAGAACTCTCCCAATTGACTCATCCTGCCATAAAGCCAAGGTTAAAACTATCTTTCATATTGCAGTGGGGTGTTTTGTGTTGTTTTGTTGTGTTTTTTTTACCAACCAATGATATTTTGGCCAGCCTTGTCAACAGTGCCTCAGTGCAGGCACTGTTGTAGATACCAACTTTGTAAGGAATGTGTGGAAAGGACAGACACTCTGGGCAGGCATTCATTGATGAACACCACAGTGAATTCTGAATAGAGACAACTTGATAGGAAATCAAGGGAGTCAAATTGTAAACAGTTACAGTGGATCACCCAGGGAATTAGCGAGGTGATGGCATCTGAAGAGATTGCCGTCCCCAAAGTATCTCAACAAATCATAGAACCTGGAATTCCTCACCTTTAGATCCATGCCTCTAAGATACTGCCTGCAATACAAATGATTTCAATTGAAAATATATTCGGAAAGCATACTGCAAAGTAGTTTTATAATAACTCCTATCAGTGCCCAGTGGCAGAATGACCTGTGCAGTCACAACATCAAGTGTCCAAAGGGTCAGGCAGTTGCCGGGCATGAAAAAACAAGACAAGTGCTAATGTTAACTGACCATCAGTCTCAATGTCTGCGAACTAGGGAGTGGTGAAGACTGAGGTGAATGGGAGAGCCCTTCTCCATCCACTGAGCTCCTGAGGACTGTTGCCTACCAAGGATATAAGTCCATATCTTTATTTTCCTAGACACACCAAAATCTGAATTTTTATGGGAAGGTTTAAATGTTAGAAACTAATTCCAGTTTTTGTGTAATATCCTGTGGGTCAACACAGTTCAGGGCAAATCAGATATAGCTGAGGGGCAGATTTGGGCAACCTCTTGGCAATTTCCTATCTAGATCATGGAGAAGGGAGGTGCAGGTGGGATGAGGGTGAGTTCAAGGCTGTCAATTGAGAGGTCATATAAGGGCTCTGGATAGCATCTTTTCCTAGAGGAAAGGATACTCAGAATTTATATACACAAAAACCTAATTGCAATAAGTTCCTAGTTATACTAGTAGACAAGTATGTACTCTTTTTAGAAAGTATGTACTATTTGGATAGAGAAAAGGTTTTTATTTTTATTTTTTATTTATACCCTGTCTGGTGCAAGAAAAAAGATTAGATAACATGCCAAAATTTTCAGTGGGATAAAATTAAAAATACATTATGAAGGAAATACCTAGAAGAAATGATGTCAGTAAAAATGAGACAAAGCACACCAAATACATGCTGAATAAGTCAAAAGAATAAAGGTCACATTAGTCATTAATTTACAAACCTGATTACTCTGTGCATAGGAAGAGGACTTTTGCAAAGTCCATTTGCTATTATTTTTTAATGCAGTTTGGTCTTCAATGTGGATGAATATATTTTGCTCATAACTAATAAAGTAATAAGCATATACCAGAATAAAAGATCGTTTTTACATGCTTGGTCTAGATTCCATATTCTCACATTAAAAAGGTGTTCTTTTTAAAGGCTGTCTTTGTGAGCCAAAAGACAAGGCAGAGCAGGTCCCTTCCTACTTAGGGTTTTAATACTCCCTTGGCTGAAAAGGACAGATTTTTCAATAACAAGAAAAGGCACAGTGAGTTAGAGGAGCATTGGTCTGACGAGGCCCTATACCAGAGATAGCACCAGCAATATTCAACCTAACGTGTCGGAATTGTACAGCTCTTTTCAAAAAGCTACATTAACAAAAAGCAAGCACTTCCACCGAGATGAATTGATTATTGTTTGTTGTTATACTAAAGGAGGAAAAAAAAAATACGGATGATGCAGTATCAGCAGCAGGGGTAGGCATTAGTGTATTCCAATCTAATTTCAACCCAAAATCCAGACCATTAAATACAATTTGGAAAGGCTCAGCTCTCAGAGTACCAGAGGATGTGCAGCCCATATGAGATGAAGAAGCACTCCTGTAAATCAGTGGGTGAGCATCATGCATCCTGATGAACCAAGCACAGAGGCTGAAATTAACCAGCATAAAAGCTTCGCTCCTTACCCAGCTTCCCTTCATAAAACTAGGAAGCTATAACTGCTGTGGGGGGAGGTCTCCGCATTTTATTTTTTAAACAAATATTTAGTGCATATCTCCCACTGGATAGGTGCTAGTACTATAACCAAAAAGAATTATTCCAATGAACCTCCCATTCATTCATGTCAACTCAGTAGGCTCTATTCTATGTAGAGAGTCAATTTGCCACTGCAGCATAATGAAATGACAATAGCTTCAGTTAATCAAAACCATTATTTACTTTTATGGCGCATGATAACAAAAAGCTTATTAACAAAAATCATTAACAACAACAAAATGCTACCAGATATCTAAATACATTTTCCTTGAACCCATCACCACTTCTAAATCTCATAACCTTACATAATAAAAAAAACAACTTTGAGTAACAACCAGGGAGCATTGCAAAAGGTTCAAACTACAAAAGACAAAGTAAATTTCTATAGGATGAGCAACTTATTGAGAAAGCAAAGATATATATATATATTATATAATTATATATATATATTTTTTTTTCTTCAAAAAGATCTTCAAGGCAGCTGCCAGAGCTGCGATGCCTAAGGAGGAAGAAAGGGAGGCCACAAAGGCCGGGCTCGGCAGCACACGAGCCCCAAGGAGATTGATGCACAGCTCCAAGCTGAAAAGCAGAAGGCCAGGGAAGAAGAGGAACAAGGAGAAGAAGATGGAGATGGGGCTGCAGGTGACCCCAAAAAGGAGAAGAAATCACTAGACTCAGATGAGAGTGAGGATGAAGAAGATGATTACCAGCAAAAGCGCAAAGGTGTGGAAGGCCTTATCGACATCCAGAACCCCGACCGAGTGGCACAGACAACCAAAAAAGTCACACAACTGGACTTGGATGGGCCCAAGGAGCCTTCAAGGGGAGAACGAGGAGACACTGAGAAGCAGAAAGCAAAAGAGCGTTACATGAAAATGCATTCAGCTGGGAAAACAGGGCAAGCCAAAGCTGACCTTGCCCGGCTGGCAATTACCCGAACAGCGGGAAGAAGCCGCCAGGAAGAAAGAAGAAGAAAGGAAAGCAAAAGATGACGCAACTTTGTCAGGAAAACGAATGCAGTCGCTCTCCCTGAATAAGTAACAAGGCCTGCCGGGGAGATGCCAGGGAACTGGGCCATGCGGCCAGGACTGCTGCTGTGTCTCGCCCACCCTGTGCCCTGTCACCACGGCAGCAGCTCCTCAAGACAAGGAGTTCCCCACAGCCTGGGGTCTCCTCTTCATCTTGGCACGGAAATTGTTTGGGGGATGGTAGGTGGGGTGCTGGGGGGAAGGGGCAGCTGCTATCTTTGAGACAGAAAGATGCAGGACAGCATTTCATATGTAACCATTCCAATGTTTTTGCTGTTTTTAGAATTCAGAACTTTTGTTGGGGGTGCCTGGGAGGTGGGGTAAGAAGAGCGCCCATTTGTCCAGTAGATTGCACAGCAGGGGGTGGTTGTGCTGGGGGCTGCTGCTGGTGAGTTTGCAACGACCAGCCCATCTGTGTTGCCTGGGTGCTCACTCAGGGGCCTGTACCCCTGGGTCTCTGAGGGACATGGCTCTTTCCATGGCCTCCCTTGGACCCTTCTCTGCCCCATTCCCACCTTTCTGACCAGGGCCCATTCTTAACCCTACCCATGGGTCATTTCAAGAAACCTCTGTTTACTGTGCAGCACCCAGGCAAAACATGCTCTACAAATCCAACTTGTATGTTTGGCAGATTAAACTTGACATTATCGTAAAAAAAAAAAAAAATCTTCAAAGGATGGAAATCAAAAATTGTGTGTTTTGCCCAGCCGGCATGACTCAATGGTTGAGTGTTGACCTATGAACCAGGAGGTCGCCGTTTGATTCCTGGCAGAGGCACATGCCCCAGTGTGGGGCGTGCAGGAGGCAACTAATCAATGATTCTCTCTCATCATTGATGTTTCTATCTCTCTCTCTCTCCCCTTTCCATTCCTCTCTGAAATCAATAAAAATATTTTTTAAATTGCGTGTTTAAATTAATCTCTATTTAATCTACTAGTAATAACTCATTTGAATACTTTCTTATTTTTCCTTTCCTATTGCAGGGAAATAATTGGGAGTATATTATACATATGTTACTTTAAGGGTAGTAAACAGTCCTGAGAATTAGACGAGAGGAATTGAAATCTAGGATCAATTCCGCTGTCAATTACACACATATACATAAATATATACACACGTGTGTGTGTGTGTGTGTGTGTGTGTGTGTGTGTGTACATCCATTGAAACCACATTTCTAAAATCGAGAAAGCATACATTGCCCTATATTTCTAAAACAGGGATTTTCAAAGTGTGGACTTCAGACCAGCATCACCTAGACCCAATTTCAGATTCAGACATACGGTGTCAGAAACTCTAAAGACAGGAGCCAAAACTCTGTTTCTGCATAAGAGGATTCTGATTAATGCTCAAGTCTTGGAATTATTGCTCAAAAAGTAAAGAATGATACTACAAAACGTTCACATTTCTGGTAATAAAGTTTAAATTATAAACTGTAGAGTTATTAGTTGCAATTCCAAAATTAATACAACGCTTCAAATTAAAAAAGTTAAGTGCTACCCAAGCTCAAGGTTGTTACTTATACTTATGACCATTGAGAGCCAATCCTTCTTTTTCTTTCCTCCCTCTCCCTCCTCCCTCTCTCCTCTCTCTCTCTCTCTCTCTCTCTCTCTCTCTCTCTCTCTCTCTCACGCGCGCGCTTTCCCTGTAGTCCATAAGTGAATGTTGAATATTCTTTGTAAGCACTCTTTATCCAAAATCATCAAAAAATCCATATGGGGGAAACAATGCAAAATTCCATTTCTAGGTTATTTTTCACCCACAGAGAATAACCAATTTCCAGTCAATTTCCATGGGTGAATAACCTTACTAGCATAATTAGTACTGTTTCATGGTGAACTACCTCAAAATTAAGATTTGTAATATCCAAAAAATAATCCATTCAGTGTTTCAAGTTTTATAGTAAAGACTTCCAAAATAAGAAAATGTATTACATATTTTATGAAGTACACAAAGCTATCATAAATTCATCATTCCCAAATCAAGACAATTCATGTCTAATCCATTTAAAACTTAGATTAATCATGAATTATGTTAAATGCAAAGTGTTGTTTTCTTCATATTTATTTTACAAGGCCAGATAAACTTATGTGCCAAGGGGTTTACAAAATACTGTTACTGTGACTCATACTAATATACAAACCAAAGGTAATCACCAATAATGTTGGTTTTAGTGTAACAATTTTTATATCAACAAGATCTGAATACATAGTCCTCTCGGACTGGAGACTTGGGCAAAATCATTTATCAAGGTAAGCCAGGTGAATCTGTAATCAATGACCAGGCTCTGCTGGAACTGCAGTGCCTCATAGGATGTAAGTTGAATTAATGTTGCTTGCACCTGTTTATTTAACCGAGCAGAATAAAAACGAATATTACTAATTTCATCTTGCAAATATTTAATACAGTTTTCACTAGGCACCATATAATATGTCAGGACACTATAATAACCACAATTTAATGCCTTATAACATTAACAAAGCTCAGGAACTTAGCATTTTCCCAGTGACCATGAATAAAATTAAAATGTCGATGTCAGTGAACTGATTGTGACTGTCATTGTCTAAAATGGACTTATTATAATTTAGTGAAGGATGAGCCATGGAAAAATACTTTGTTTTCCAACATCTCAGTGCCTCCTTCTTCTTTTTTTTTTTTTAAGTAAGTTGCTAGAAGTTGATGTTCTTTCCAAATATTTTTAGTGCCCCAAAAGCCAGTGCATCATGGAATAAACTTATACCATTCCACAAACTTACATATACAAATGTTAAATAGTTATTATTTGACTATAAAACTTTCTCTAGACTATGTCAGTATTTCAGCTTACAAAATACTAGAAGCCCGGTGCACGGATTTGTGCACATTGAAAGGAAATTAATTAGAAGAAATATTTTAAAGGCCGGGGAGGGACAATGGGATGTTGGCTCCAGGGCGTGTCTGGTCCATCTTGCCCAATCCTGATTGGCCAGACCCCAGCAGCGAGCTAACCTACCGGTCAGAGTGTCTGCCCCCTGGTGATCAGTGCACATCATAGTGATTGGTCAAATGGTCAAATGGTCAGACACTTAGCATATTAGGCTTTTATATATATATAGATGACCGGGAAAGATTAACCAAATAGAACCAAAACATCTAGAGTGGAGTTTAAACATAACCACTTGTAACTTATACAACTTCAAGGCATATATTGAAAAGAAAAGCAACAGTGCCAGAGATTCTGTCAGCCAATTTGTATGGCCTGGATAGTGTGAAATGGAAAATGTTAATCTATTCTGCCCTCAAGAACTCAGAGGTCCCAAGCACATACCAGCATATGAGGAAGTAGCCTTGCTGAGGATGATTATGTTATGTTGAGGTTGTATTTTTATACAGTATGACCCTTGAAAGGAAACCGACTACTTCTGATACTCAACCAGAGAAATGCTGGAAGAAAAACTATGTTGAACTTACTGAGACATAATATGCTGATCTCCAGTATATATTTTGTAAGATTTATGTTAACTATACTCTTGGTTTTTCCCTTCCTGCTGAATTTGGAATCCCACCTCTGATTTCTTCTGTAGATCAAGAACATTATGGAATACCTTTCACTAACAAAACAAACGTATGTTACACAATGAAAAATATTATAAAGAGAGAAGAAATCGATTTTATTATGTTTTTTTCATGAGAAGTTAAAACTAACCAGTGAAGAATCTCTTATATGGCTACACTGTTTGGGCTAGACCAAAACCAGACAAAATTATTTGTAAAAAGAAAAAAATTATAATTATTACTCAGTTTCCTTTTCAAAGAAAACCCTCATGCCAATTTATTCAACATATCTTAGCTTCTACACTAATATATGCTAACTAAATCATACTTATAAAGTATAGTTGAGTGGCTGATTGCAAACTAAACCTCGCAACAAGATCTCTATACTGTGGGTGAATTCCTTTTGGTTGATACATGGTTAACAATGAAATGCTCTGGGCCTTTCTGAATGGTTCAGCTAGACAGGTGTTCTGAGAAACCAGATCGTGACAACGAAGTAAATTGGGAAGACAGTCATGCATTTGGGGATTTTCTGTCTCTGCTTTTGTTTTTTCTTCTATTAAGGAGTGAAAGCCTCTCTAGTGGAATTCTCCACTGGATTACCTCAGTCCTCTTGCCAAAACTACAGCATAAATTTTCTGCCTGACAATTCAAGCCAGCAAAAACTAAACATTCAATTCTATTTATTTCGTTACTGTCCCATGAGCTAACAGATAATTATTTTCTCCAACGATTTGATGTATTTTGCATATTGTATTTAGAGTTTAACTCACAAATACACATTAGGTATCCTTATTGACTTACAATGCATGTTTAATGCTGATAAAATGCTGATGAAACAATAATAATTCAGCACATAAATAACACCAGGGTTCCAAAGACTGTGCTTGCCTAAAGAGAAAATCAGACTTGTACTCCACCAATCATTTTCACTTACATAAAATGAGCATAATCAGCCAGGATTTAAGACCCATGTCCTAAGTCTTCATTTCCGTCTCTGGTGCTGACTTCACACTAAAATGATTAAGAGTGGCAATATCCAATCCTTCCAGGAAAAGACAACTCTCACAGTCAGGGATATGGTTTGATCCTTGGCAACCGGAACAAAAGAATCAAGCTCAGATTACTCTCCAACATCTGAGCGATAACACTGGGCATAATTAGGAACAACATTGTGTGAACAGCATCCAGAGCCCTGTCCAGGGACAGCTATACCAAGCTCAGCCCAGTTCCTTCTCAGTCTCTCTGCAGTGCACATTCTTATCCAGGCTCACCTTTTCATAGTATCTTACCTAATAATAGACAAACATGTAAAATTGACCGTACCTCCGCTATGCCCACAGCCAATCAGAGTATGCAAATTAACCCAACAAAGATGGTGGGTTAATTTGCATATGCAGGCATGGAGCCTGCAGGAGGGGCGGGACGCCTGCTATGAGGGAGAGGGGCATGGCGGAGGGAGCTACAGGAGCGGTGCTCCGGACAGAAGCAAGGACTTGCCAGATCCCAGGTGGGCCAGGAGCGGGGACTTGCCGGCTCCCGGCAGCTGGGAGTGAAGCCAGGGGAAGGAAGGCCTATTCTTGCACGAATATTGTGCAACGGGCCTCTAGTTTCTATAATAAACACTTCCTCCACCCTCTGACTTAGAGTTATGATCACTAAGTCAGTAGGAAAGAACTTGAGACTGTGATGAGAACCTTTATAATTCCACAGATGTGCATGTTTATGTAGGTACATAAAAAAGGCGCCCTAGCAAGAGACTAACCAGTTGCTCAAACTCAAACTTCAGGAGTCAATTTTCACTCCTCCTCTGCCTCATCCCCCATATCTAATTAATCTCCAAGTGTTCTAAAATCCAGATTTAACCCTGTGACTGTTAACTTTATAAGTCATCTTGACTGGGCCCCCGGGGCCCATATATTTGCTGAAACGTTCTTCTGAGTGTTTCTGTGAGGATGTTTTTGGGTTAACATTGAAATTTGCAGACTGAGTGAAGCCGATAGTCCTTGCTAATGTGGGTGGGCCTCTTCTATCAGCTGAAGGCCTGAAGAGAACAGAAGGGCTGATCCTCCTACAATCAAGAGAGAATTCTTCCTATCTGGTGGACTTCAATCAGCCTTTTTCCTGCCTTTAGACTAGAACTGAAACATTAGCTCTTCCTGGGTCTTGAGAATGCCAGCCTTAGACCGGGAATTAGACCATCAGCTCTCCTGATCCTCCAGCCTTCTAACTCATACTAGCACTAAACCATCAATTCTGCACTAAACCACCAATTCTCCTCAGTTTCCAGCTCACCGTCTCAACCTGCAGATCTTGGGACTTGCAAGCCTCCACAATCCTTATAATAAATCTCTCTCTCTCTCTCTCTCTCTCTCTCTCTCTCTCTCTCTCTCTCTCTCTCTCTCTTATGATGTGTATATATATATATATAAAATCTCTCTGTTATGCTATATATATATATATATATAATCTCTCTCTGTTATGCTATATATATATATAGCATAACAGAGAGAGAGAGATTATCCTATCTAATAAAAGAGTAATATGCAGATTGATCATCACTGCAACACACAATATAGCTGCCCCCATGTGGTCAAAGATCCTGCCCCCATGTGGACACAAGATGGCCACCACAAGATGGCCAGCAGAAGAGGGCAGTTGGGAGGCACCCGGCCTGAAAGAGAGGGCAGTTGAGAAGGACCAGGCCTGCAAGGGAGGGCAGTTGGAGGTGATCAACCCTGCAGGAGAGGGCAGTTAGGGGTGACCAGGCCAGCAGAGGAGGGAAGTTGGGGGCAAACAGGCTGGCAGCAGAGTGGTTAGGGGGGTGATCAGGCTGGCAGGCAGAAACGGTTAGGGGCAATCAGGAAGGCAGGCAGGCAAGTAGTTGGGAGCCAGCACTCCTGGATTGTGAGAGGGATGTCCGACTGCCCGATTAATGGGATAGGGCCTAAACGGGCAGTCAGACATCCCTTGAGGGGTCCCATATTGGAGAGGGTACAGGCTGGGCTAAGGGACAACCCCCCTCCGTGCACAAATTTTGTGCACCGGGCCTCTAGTATATTATATATTACATAATATTCTTAAATATATTATATTCTATATATTTTATATAAATATATTTTATTCTACATAATTATATATTCTTTGATTCTGCTTCTCCGAAGAACACTAACTAATACAACCCCCCTAAATATTTCTCCATTCCATCAGCTTTTCAATCACTTTGCAACAGTCAGGTCCAAGTGCACATCATCTCTCACTCTGACTACTGCAACAGCCTCCAAATTGTTTTTCAGCATCGACTCTGACTTCATTTCAATCCTACACGTTTGCTGGGCCTGAATAATGCGGGCCCTATCTGATATAAAATCACAGCAGGGAAAATAAACCAAGCAGCCTCCATTCGCCCACAATATATTATCTTTGTGAGGCTTATTTCTGTCTGTGATACATGTATCTTGCTTCTACGTTTCAATAGATAGCCCATCGTATGAATTATCCTCGAATAGCTGGCGAGAAAGGAAATAGGTGCTAAAATTTGCTTAGTATCCTCCTTTCAAAATGTAGAAATCACACTCATCAGTGCTTAAGATTTATGTAGGATGAAGAAGAGAGATTCAGAAAGATGTATGTTTTTCCCTTCATCAAATTCTTCATCAAAAGCCCCATTCTGTGCCTACCTTTAAATGTAACTCACTTTGATCACCACATTTCTCAATTGGGAAACAATAATTCTAAAATGAACGAATCTTGTTTTTAGAATTACCATAAGCTATTATTCCCCAGATTAACAGAACTAGTAGCCTATCTGCAGTTGTTTCTGCCATAATCAGTTGCAGACCACACTCCGTACAGCGGAATTTCCCAGTAGCCTTGGGCATTTGCCCCTTTTTCCTTTAACAGTTTTAAACCCTCGACAGTATTTTAAAATAATCAAAAGATTAACTTTTCCAATTTCTTCTTCAGTATTACTTGCCAACGGTTTGGGTATTAAGTCAGGCTGAAATCAATATTCCCTATGTAATCCTTGCCCCAGAAGATGTCCGCCATAAAAATCATTAGTTGTCCTGAGCACAGATTTTTCTTTTCCCACTGGTAAACACCTATTTGCGGTGGGAACAAAACTTAATGCCTCGAGCTTTAAAAAATATAAAGGAAAGGGCTGCAACTACTCATTTCTTGGTAAAATGGCTACATCTAACAAAAAAAAAAGTTCTTTTTTCCTTTTTCTTCTAAACATATAAAATTGAAAAATTAATATAACTTAAAACTGGGCAGATCATGAAAAAAAGCGTAAATGGAAATGTACATTACTTTACAAATATATCTGACTATATCAATTATAAAAAGACTGCAAATATAAGGGAGGAAAAAAAGAACTGAAAATTAGACTGCTCACTCATGTGGAACCTATGATAAAAAGCTCTCTCTCTTCTTTGGACTGTCACCCTCGTGAGGGAAAGGTTGTACATTTTGTATTAATCTTTACCCTGCATTTTGCCTCTTTACTGTGCCTGTGACAGGACTTCATAATAAAAATTTTTCAGATTTTTAAATGGAACCATTTTCATTAAATAAGAAACTAACAAGATGTGTTTGCCATCCCAATTGCCTTGGAACATTAAGCATTTCATTTAAAATGTCAGCATTTTGCTCGCTGAATTTACTTCTCCTGATTTAAGTCAAAATGTATCTGAAATCCAAAAATGACTTTTTAAAATGTTTTTAAATCTTTATTGTTAAAAGTATTACATATGTCCCTTTTCTCCCCCATTGACCCCTTCGAGCCCGTCCCCACCCCTTGCCCCAGGCCTTCACGTCTCTATTGTCTGTGTCCATGGGTTATGCATACATGCATACAAGTTCTTTGATTGATCTCTTCCCATTCACCCACCCCTGCCTTCCCTCTAAGATTCAACAGTCTTTCCATGCTTCTATGTTCAAAAATGACTTTAGAATATAGCTGTTAATTTACTTTTATTTATTTTTTAAATATATTTTTATTGATTTCAGAGAGAAGAGAGAGGGAGAGAGAGATAAAAACATCAATGATGGAGAGAATCATTGAATCATTGATCGGCTGCCTCCTGCACATCCCACACTGGGGATGGAGCCTGCAACCCAGGCATGTGCCCTGACTCGGAATCGAACAGTGACCTCCTGGTTCATAGGTCAACACTCAACCACTGAACCATGCCGACTGGGCATTGTTAAACTACTTTTAAATGACCAACAATTCTGATGCTGTAGTTTATAAAACACACACACACACACACACACAGAAAAAACAGTTGTGGATTAAATCAAATACAACCTTCAATTAAACATCAAATGCAAAGTCAAACAGGATTTCCCCATGCCATGTACACAATAGTGAGACATGAAGCATTAGTACTACGGAGATGAGAAGAATCTTAAAAACAGACTTCACAATAAAAAGGACACTTGGAATTTACTATATATTAAATTTCACAGCTTTTAAATATGCCTTTACTTTATTACCACCCTCTTGGAAACACAATTTTGAAAAAGTTGCTAAAAGGAGTCTTTTAATATTATTAGTAAAAAACCTGTGGGAGATACTCAGTCCCATTCACACATTTAGCAAGCACTCACTGATTACTATTTATAGTCAACCACTGTGCTAATGCAATTTATCCCCACCAGAATTAGGCCTGTTAAGGAACTGTTTTTAAGGAGTGATTCCTGCTGGTATTGCCCATTCAGAAAAAATAAATATTGACCATAAGAGTCATCCAGGGCCCATACATAAGCATTCTTAGAAATTTTCTGATTTATTAAATCAGATTTATGAAAAGTGCCCCATGCTATGAAATTTGAAGTATAAAGAATATGCGAGGCATTAACTTTAAACACACACACACACACACACACACACACACTCAAAGACACCTTGATGGAGTTCTGATGTTCTCTACTTCTACCTCCTTACTAATGAGCTAATAAGAAGACTTTATCATTTGATTAGTGGCTCAGCAGTGCTTTCCAAACAGGACTATGCATAAGGACCACCAAGGATATTTCCTAAAATTACAATGCTAGGTCTCAAATCCCAGAGACTATGATACAGTAGTTGAATCTAGGCTCCAGAAATAGGCATTTTAATGTTCAAAAGCCACGTGATTCCGATACCTGTCAACTTCAGGTCTTTGGATCTAGGGTCTCCATTCAGATCAGAACCTTTTGCACCTCCCAGTTCTGTTGATTCTTCTTGACTTGAAATACTACTTTTATACGAGCATTGTTTCATTGCAAATGTTTTGTGAAATGATGGCTTCTCTTATTAACCTGTAAATGAGTTAGGTTCGCTTGTGTGGCCTTACAGCATTCTCTCTCAACCGGTGGTTCCTTGTCTCATAGCAATATAGCAGCCACGTCTTTCACACGCCTCTCTCTCTAGTGCTCTCCATGAGTGTGGGGAATGAAGGGATTTCTTTGGGGACAGGGAAAAATGCCTCTCATTAGACTCCCCTTGTAGGCAGTAATGTGACACTCCCTAAATAATACACTGTAAAATACCCCTGGAGTTTTACAACCAAACCACTCATACCCACCATCATATGAACTACATCGAGCACTAGAAATACAAACATGAAGATAGGCAGTACCAATTTTCAAGAAACTCGTGATCTGAGGAAGACAATCAAGCTGGTCTAATTATATGACCATATCACAGTTCCTTTATGAAACTATCCACAGTGTACTCTCCGAATATGAAGAAGCATTTTGCTCAGTCTGGAGAACCTACCAGGAAAGGATTCCTACAGGACACATCATACAACCTGTGTCCTGAAGGACCAACAGGAATTAGATGCACATGAAGGAAGCTGTCTCTGAAATCCATCTTGTATTTCCATAATCATTATTGCCGTTCAAACACCATCACCTCTCCCACGAAGGATTGCAATAACCTCCTTGGGGCAGTCCTCCCTCAGTGTTGCTTCTTTGCAATCTTCTTCCCACCAACAAGACCACCATTTTTCCAAAGCCGGACCAGAACATCACTGCGCCTTAAGCCCTCAGTGGCTCTTCTACACCAATCTGATGAAATCCTCCAAGCCCCCTAGCTTGGCTAATCAGGCTCTCAGGGATCTATACTCACTTACAGAGTGGGCAGGAAGAAGGCAGCCACTCTGAGGGAAGTGAGAAAAGGGGAACCCACAACTTTTGCTGACTCAAGAGGCTGCTGTCCTTGACACTATAAAAGCAAAGCTGGTCAACGGCAAGATGATGAATAAAGTCACATAACGAGTCCCTCCTGGAAAGGAGGGCTGAGACTCCAGGTCGTAATTCCCAAGATTTAGAATTAGATAAACCTTCTGGAGTGGCCCTGTGGCAGATAAGAACAATAAGGCTGAAGAAATGTACTCACCACAAGGGTCTAGGAATTTGTTAAATTTGTTTCAATACATTATGAGGCTCATTGTTTGGAAGCTTTCCTAGGCTAATACATTTTTATATAATGATTATGTTGAATAAGGAAATGGAAACTAAAAAGGGGTATAACCATGTAACCCAACCTTGAAGTATGAATGAGTCCTGGCCAGGAACCTGGCCCAATAGAAGAAGTCCAAAACCTGGCTGAAAATCTCAACACCAGCACTATGTAAAAAAAGAAGCACTGGCAGTAATGGGGACATGAGACACCAGGTTTTCCTCTACTTACACTATGTGAACTCCTGGGGGTTTTGGACAATGCTGGGAAATGAAACAAGGGTCGGACAAAGATAATAAAGGGGCATGCAGGGTCTATAGCAATTAATCTGAAAATTAGAGAAACTTGGCTTTATTTTTTTTTTCTTTTCCTGCTTACACGTGTAGTATTTCTGGGCATCGTCTGTTCTCCTTCTCTTCTCACTGTACGCACTGACACAGAGCTCAGAACACAATATGCTTTCTATCCCATGCCTCCTTGCTGTGCTCATTCCTTTCCCTGAAATGCTCTAGGAAGCCCTTTCTAAGGCTTGGCTTAGGTTAAATGCCCTTCTTCTCTGTCGCCATTGTATCCTGAGCATGTGTTTATACAATACCATTTATTCAATTTATTTATTTCACCACCAGGAAACTGGAAAAAAATAAAAGTATAGAACCATATTGCTGCTTTGGTGATCAAATAAGGTAATATATGTAAAATCTCTTACAACAATGCCTGAAACAAATATACTACTATATAAGTAATAACTATTATTTGTTATTATTTTTCAAAATTTTTAACATCTGACCAGGTACTCTATATCAGTAATTATGCTGGATATTGATAGACATTGGTGAACGAAGAAGGCATGGCCCCTGCTTCCAGTGGTCAGGGATAAACCTTAGTCATTGCTGTGTTCCTAGCACCTATTACACATATCCAGGCATATGAGAGTTGCTCAAAAATGACTGAAAAATAACCTCAGGGTATCCTGAGCAGAAGGGAAAATGTCCTCCATGGAAATGCACCACAGCATTACATACACAGGAGCTATGAACCTGTTGCTAGGAACCAGGTTAAGTGAGGGGGAATGAGATGAGATACAGCTAAAAAGAGGCAAGGCCAGATCACAAAGGGCCTGATCCCATGAGAAAGACTTTAACTTCATCTTTGAAGCAACGGGAGACAAAAGCATTTTCAAGTAGGAGTATTACAGTCATATTTCCATTTCCAAAAAAAATGTTCTAGAAACTGGGAAGAACACTGATTGAAAGAAAATGAGATTAGAAGTAGAAATTAGGGATGCTATTTTCAGTTATCTGGGTAAGATGCTGTGAGAGACTGATTTAGGGCAGCAGCAGTTGAATAGAGAGGAAAGGATAGAGAGAAATTAAGACAGTAGATATGATGGGCCAATAGGAAGTTAGCATTTGAGAAAAAGATACGAATCTAATATGACTCCTAGGTTTCTAGCTTGAATGTCAAGTTCATCACAAATCATTAAATGAGATGATGATGTAAGAATAAACTGACAAATCTCAGAGGAAAGTTAGAAATAAATAAGCAAAACAAAACAGTTTTTGTTTCTCTCCCCCACCAGGTTTTGAACACATTTTCAAGAAGTATTCCTACATTAAATGAAATTTTAAAAAAACACTCTTCAATAAGGGTCCTAATAGTAGGGTAACCTATGCTTTCTCTAACCATATGAAAGATCCTCAAAATATAAACTGCTGCA
Organism: Eptesicus fuscus; assembly: GCF_027574615.1. Classification (NCBI taxonomy): domain Eukaryota; kingdom Metazoa; phylum Chordata; class Mammalia; order Chiroptera; family Vespertilionidae; genus Eptesicus; species Eptesicus fuscus. The sequence goes on along the minus strand of NC_072489.1, from coordinate 21,528,625 downwards.
TCTGTAAACCCAGCACAGAAAATCTTGCTAGGGTGAGAATATGCAGAGAAATCTTAATAGGAGTTAAAAAGAAAAGCTAAAAGCCTTCAGAATTCGGGAGTAAATACCAACATGACTGGGGTGATGTGTCTCCCTCCCTCCAAGAGAAGAAAGGGGAATGAGTAGGAGTGCAGCTTATGGTGTGTGGTAGAGGGGCCAGCACCGGGACTGGCAGAAAGTGACCCCAAGCCAAACTTCAAAACTGGGGTGGAAGCAGCCCTGCCATGCTTTCTTCCTCGCTGTACTAACAGGTGTGGTTGAAGATCATGCGCTGGATGAGAAGAGGTTTCTAAAGTTCAGAAACACAGCATGCCCAGGCAACAGGCCCACAGCAGAATCAACAGCATGGCGCGCAGGGTGTTTGACAGAGGATCTCCGGGAGTGTCAGGACAGTATGTAAAGGCAGGTGAAGAAAAGTTGTGAGCTATTATGATGCAAGTTTATATATTGCATTTGACACGAGGAAACAATACTGTTGTCTTTTCTGTATTTAGAAAATAAAATAAAAAGTGGGATTGCTCTTTCAGTTCCACAATCAAACTGTGAACCAATATCATGTTCCAATTTTACTTTATTAACCTCACGACTTGCATTAATCTTCATACTTTGGCTTAGCCAGCATGGTTCAGTGGTTGAGCATCGACCTATGAGCCAGGAGGTCACAGTCGATTCTGGTCAGGGCACGTGCCCGAGTTGTGGGCTCGATCCTCAGTGGCGGGACATACAAGAGGCAGCCGATCAATGATTCTCTCTCATCACTGATGTTTCTAGCTCGCTCTCTCTCTCCCTCTCCCTTCTTCTCTGAAATCAATAAAAAATATATTTTAAATAAACTTCATACTTTGAGGTATAATTCCCCATCCAACTACTTATTATAAGTTTCTAAATGTCTCACTAGGGGCACAAGGGTAGGGTTGAGAAATCCCTACAATTATATTCGAGTCAAAAAGGTTTTATTTTAGTAGCAGCTGATAGCATAAGCCCAATCTGACCCAAGTCACTCCAAAATTCTGTCTCACTCTCACAGCCAATTTTAATATAACACACATATCTTTTCTCTCTACATAATGTCCCTTTATCATAGCTACTGAGTACAAAGAAGTAACAGAAGTCCTGAAATTGTATAGGCTCAGTAATAGCAACTGCAGAGGAATTAATGTGTTTAATTAATTCCTTTTTCCAAAAAAATATAGGCATTTAAATTATTATTCTGTATCCCACCTTAACCCTTTCAACATGTCCAACTGATGGCCAGGAGCAGCACTAAGGATGCCCCACTGATGGCCAGGAGCAGGCCTAAGCCGTAAGTCGGACATCCCCCAAGGATGAGAAACCCTCCCCGCCCCATGCAAGAATTTCATGCACCAGGCCTCTAGTTTAAAATAAAAGAGAAATAACCTTAAACCCACATCTACTTATTATACATGCAAGAAATGATAACGTACAACCTAGAACAATAACCATAAAACAAGTACAATTTAAAAGGAGGGTTAACTACAAAGAATGAAAGGCAAATACATTTAGTTTATGTGTATGCTCCAATACAAAACACTGTGATATTAGTGAAAATGATATATCAAAGCCCTTTTTGGTACTATAAATACTAAAATGGTATCTGGCTTTATTATGCCAGTTTAAGGTGGGACATTATTTGCTTTTCCTTTTCCTGGCAAGGGGGGCCTTCAAAAGGCCACTTGTGGTGGTATGCATGAGCAATGCCTTCCACTTCCCTGGGAGCATTATATGACATTTCATCTTTAGGCCAATTTACTGTAATATGTGAGGTGTTGACCACATGCCAAAAAAGGCATAACAGAGAATTAGGAGTGTACATAGAAAGATGATTAAGATGATCTCATTCATGAGAGGACAATCAAGAGCTAAGGAAATGGAAAAAGAATCCCTGCTCTCAAGGACATTAAAGTGTAAGATCATCTCAATGGAAAGGTATGCTCCCTGTCACTGCAAAGGGAATATTTGGGGATCAGAGCCAGATAGAGGAATCCTAACGACTTATTTTTATAGTCAGCTCTGTCATTGAACCTTAGCCCAATCACCCAACTCTGGATATTACTGTAAAAAGAGAAAAAAATATATCTAAAATGCACACCATATAATAACACTTACCAGCCTAAGAGGACTGTTGCTAGGCTTAATTAATGCTTGCAAAAGCACTCTAAGATTTTTACGAACAAATGCTATACAACAGCAACGTATCTATTACTATTCTATCCTCTCCCCAGCCAAAGCAAGTTTTGGCCTCCCAGTAGTGCTGGCAGCAAAATAAACCTGACATCATTCGTCTAAGCCCAATTGGTGGACCAGCTGTGCCATTATCCCCGGGAAGAGTGGTCATGCACAGTAATACCTGCATTATGTGGCTGTGACCAAGCCGAAATTACCCCCTTGGCCCAGAGTGCAGCCTCTGAGAACACAGAGCTGAGAAGACCCGCTGGGTTGGGCAGGCCAGTCGTTGTGAGGGACATTTTAGTCTGATAATGGCTCTAAATTACTGATATCAACTTGGGGCCTGAGATTCAAGGCAAAAGCAGCTATTTTCTATGCGAACATTCGCCAAAAACATGAATGCAGCTACTGTAGTCTTGCTTTTCTTTCCATTTTTATGGGATATTTAAGGTCATGACTATAAATATAGATAAAATTTATATAAAACACCAAATTAAGTGGAAAGCATTTTATATATTCTAAAGTACATGTAAGTGTGTTTTTTCTTATTTATAGATTTTAGAAACATAAAACCCAGGCCCCAAGCCAATTGACGGTTTAATAAACAACTGTGTAGTTGTATATTTTCAAGCATAAAATATACCAACATGATAAGAGCTTGGTAATTCAGTGTATTACTTTACAGCAACAGCTTGGTACAATTTTTCCATATGCTTGATTTATGAAAACAAACTCATTTTCAAAGAGCAGATTCATTTTCTTATACAAAGTTGAATATTTATGAAAATAAAAAGAACATGTTTTCTACTCCAGGAAGGGAAAAAAATCTATTAGGGCTTTGTAAATATGGAAAGAGAGAGAGATTATAAGAAAAAAATAAACTAATCCCATAATCCTCTGGCTCATATAGCTGCTTGATTTTTTTTTTTAAGTAGAACATGGTCAAGATTAATAAAAGTGAAATCATTTGTAATAGTTTTCTAAATTTCCACCCAGAAAAAAATGTTTTATGCACATATCAACAGAGAGACAGTGTGTGTGTGTGTGTGTGTGTGTCTGTGTGTGTGTGTGTGTGTGTGTGTGTGTGTGTGTGTACATACACTTCTAATTTTCCTATTACAAACAGTAAACTTTCTGGGTCAAAGGTACATGTATTTCATTTGGCTAGATATTCCAAAAATATTTTTACAAAATGTATCTTTATACAAATCAAGGAAAAACAAAACATTTGCTGAACCAAGTGAAAATAATGTAATGTTCATCTGATGGATACTGTAAAATGGATGAAAGAAGAGAGGGCTAGTCTCAAGGAAATACACTGAAAATCCTGACGTCTTGGGCCAGATCCCTTTAATTTTGAAGCACGGGTCACTAGATCTCACCTATACATCTCACTCAGTTCTGAGACCAATTTTTGTGCTATTTAGGGTGCATGTGAGGAGTCATATTTGCTGAATACCTGATCTTTCACCTTGGTTCCATCCTGACTTTTCACCTTCGGTCTCAAAAGAAAAAAAGAAAAAACAGAGACTTTTGTTTTATCCAGTAACTGGATCTTCCATCCTGTCTTAGCTCCTTATTGTCTGGCGTCTCAGTTCCTATAACTATCAGATTCTTTTTCCTTAAGAATTTCCATGAATTGGAGTCCTGATAGTGAATCCCAATCCCCAGATGGCTCCATGCCATCGTTACTCTGTAAACTTCCCTGCAAACATATTAAGACCTCCTCTATCCACTGTCTACTTCTAGGCCTTGACAATAATATAATGACCTATTGCTATGGCCATTTGCTTCTATCTGCCCACTCACTGACCACCCTTCCCATGGCTGACTGTTAAAATCCTGTTAGCAATAAAATGAGCTTTGGACATGACAAAAAAAGCAATTTTGATATTTCTACCATAAATATTATAAAAGTTCATGTTAATCTCTTAGTAATTCAATTCCTTTTGGTAACCTGAATACATCAAAGACATATTCATTTCTTGAATCCACCGAGTACCATTTAGTTAATTACCACTGTGGCAGAATAAACTGTAGCCCATGGCAGCAAATAAAAAAAAGCACCCTTAAAATGCTGAATTGCGCCTTCAGAAAAAAATCACCACCAGAAAAACCTGGCTGATCGAATTAAAAAGTAAAATTATTTAACATGCCTACATTGAAGCCTGAGAGCAAGATGAAAGTGCATTTCTGAATGAAAATTCCAGCATCTGAATGGCCTTTACTCACTGTAGTCAGAGATACTTAGGAACTTCCTCTATCACTGATGCCTTTGTTATCCCACAGTTTCCCAAATCTACCTCCCAGGGATTACCCATTGTTCTGCTCTTTCTTCCCCATTCCTTGGGACAAGTCTGTGGAGTAGTAGAAACCAATACAACTCAGTGTTGAGAGTGGCAGCAAACTTGTCTTTGCCTTGTGTTGTAATCTCCCTCTGCTGTCCCCGGAAGTGTGTCAACAGCCCAGTATTCTTGCCTCTTCCATACATACCTGTATATTTCTAAAGCCACTGAACCAGGAGATGAACAGGCCTGGCGGGGAGGGGAGCGGGGAGGGGAGGGGAGGAAGAGGACACTGTGCCCTGACCTGCTTTTTTCCCTTCTGTCTCCTTTCTCCCCACATCCTTCAGGTGGGAAGGCGTGAGCTTGGCTTGCAGGTCCCCTTCCCATGGACTTGGGATTTCCCCTTCAGAAGGCAGGAGGACAGGTGGCGGGCTTTCCCCTCCCTCCGTAGCATACACTCCCTTGGTCCCAACCCCTGCATTAGTTAAAGCAAAGTAGCTGTTAGTTGGAACGTGGAGGGAGGAAGAAGGAGAGGAAAAGCTTAGTAATCAGGGAACTAAACTGGGAGTATTTTCTGTATTACACCCATTATAAATATACAGAAGCCCAGTGCATGAAATTCGTGCACAGAGGGGGGTTGTCCCTCAGCCCAGCCTGTACCCTCTCCAATATGGGACCCCTCAAGGGATGTCCGACTGCCCGTTTAGGCCCAGTCCCGGTGGGATCCGGTGGGATCGGGCCTAAACGGGCAGTTGGACATCTCTCTCACAATCCAGGACTGCTAGCTCCCAACTGCTTGCCTGCCTACCTTCCTGATTGCCCCTAATCGCTTCTGCCTGCCAGCCTGATCACCCCCTAACCACTCTGCTGCCAGCCTGTTTGCCCCCAACTTCCCTCCTCTGCCAGCCTGGTCACCCCTAACTGCCCTCTCCTGCAGGGTTGATCACCTCCAACTGCCCTCCCTTGCAGGCTTGGTCCCTCTCAACTGCCCTCCCTTGCAGGCCTGGTCCTTCTCAACTGCCCTCCCTTGCAGGCCGGGTGCCTCCCAACTGCCCTCTCCTGCTGGCCATCTTGTGTCCACATGGGGGCAGGATCTTTGACCACATGGGGCAGCTATATTGTGTGTTGCAGTGATGATCAATCTGCATATTACTCTTTTATTAGATAGGATAGAGGCCTGGTACAGGGGTGGGGGCCAGCTGGTTTGCCCTGAAGGGTGTCCCTGATCAGGGTGGGGTTCCCTTGAGGTTTGGGGCAGCCTGAGTGAGGGGCCTGTGGTGGTTTGCAGGCTGGCCACGCCCCCTGGCAACCCAAGCGGAGGCCCTGGTATCTGGAATTTATTTTCCTTCTACAATTGAAACTTTGTAGCCTGGAGCGAAGCCAAGCCTGGGGCTCCCTCCACGGTGGCAGCCATTTCTGTTGGGGTTATAATTGAAACTTTGTTGCCTTAAGCGGGTGGGCTCGGCCAGGGTGTGCGGAAAGCTTTGCTTCCCCTGTTGCTGGTGGCAACCCTGGCCTGCTCTCTCAAGCTCCATTCTGATGCCATTTCTGTTTGAATTTGTTTACCTTCTATAATTGAAACTTTGTAGCTTGAGTGGAGGCTTAGGCCTGGCAAGGGCAGGCGGAAAGCTTGTTTCCCTCTGTTGCCTGGGAAACCTTGCTCTCTGTGGCTGTAGCCATCTTGGATGGGTTAATTTGCATACTTGCTCTGATTGGATGGTGGGTGTGGCTTGTGGGCGTGGCTTGTGGGTGTGTCGGAGGTATGGTCAATTTGCATATTTTTCTATTATTAGGTAGGATTCACTATTACCATCAAGAAAATAGTAAAAAGAAGCTACATATTTCATCAGCACATACCTCTAGTATTTATTTGCAGTTCTTGGTTATCTTACTGAGGATTTATTTTACCTTGAAGTTTTGGAAAAATGCCACTTCAGAGAGGGTTTTCAGAGGAGGGGGGGAGTGGGGAGAAATGTCTTCTTGGCCTAATATATTTCAAGTGTTGTCAGGTGTTCCAATGTGAATTACTGACTATTGCACTGAATCATCTTCTGTGAATCCAGGAGTTCTCCCTGCCCTCCCTAGCCCTCATACACACTAATCAGATACTTCCTTGAAAGCTGCATTGAAATAATGTTGAAATGAGTTGGCTCAAAAGCAATAGATAAAGAACAGGGCTTAGGAAAAAATAAATCTTTAATTATTCCCCTCTGCATTAAGTGCATAGCTCTCTGTGAATTGTGTTGTTCTTTTTTGGGTTTTTTTTTGTTTTTTTTTTTTGTTTTTTACCAATATACCTATAGTCTGATAACCTACAGGTACAGAGGAATTTTCTAAATGATCCAGGGGAATGCAGTTATTATGGTAGTGAAGTACAGTCTGTGGCTACAGCACCAAGGCAGTTCTCACCTCTCCTATGCCCTCAGTTCCCAGGGTTTTATAACACCAGCATGTCACACAGTATAAGGACACCTTACGGAGCTAAAGTGGGTCACTCCTGAGATTTAGAACTAAGACTAGGTTGGAGCGGGAGGAGCTCCAGGTTTACTAGTGTTCCTACCGTGATCCCTGTTTCCAGTGATACCAAGCAGATCTCAGAACTGAATGAGACACAGAAACCAACTCACACACCTAACCATGAATGCCATGAAGTGTTACAATGAGTGGAAAGCACTCTGTGTACCAAAAGCGAGGAAATGGAGCAGGTGTTCCATGAAGAGCAAGATGGTGTCATCAGATGGATGACCGGGTGGCTTGGATCAAAAAGTGTCCCCCACTGCCCAGCTGGTGCGGTTCAACAGTTAAGCGTCAACCTCTGAACCAGGAGGTCATAGTTTGATTCCCGGTCGGGGCACATGCCCGGGTTGCGGGCTCCATCCCCAGTGTGGGGCATGTAGGAGGCAGCTGATCAATGATTCTCTCTCATCATTGATGTTTCTATCTCTCTCTCCCTCTCCCTTCCTCTTTGAAATCAATAAAAATATATTTAATTTTTTAAAAAGTGTCCCCACACACCTCTAAGACCAAAGCAGGGGTCCATGCATAAAGTTCTTTTTCAGAACTTTTTGTTAAAAGCCTAGAAACTGAATCCCATTCAGATTTTCCAGCAGCGAACACTCTGCTTGTGATAAGAAGCCTCTGGATATGCAGGAAAGACAAAACTAGCTAGAGTGTGCTCTTCCCAAGGATCCACGGCCAGAAAACAGAGGTGAATCCCTGTTCCACCGCTGCCTCTCCTAGTAGCCCACTCGGACCTGCAACTGGTGGGTCTGTGTTTTCCGATGGTCTTAGGCTCTACAGCAGCGGTTCTCAACCTGTGGGTCACGACCCACAGGTTGAGAGCCACTATCAGGGTCGCCATAAATATCGGAAAACACAGATATTTACATTACGATTCATTAACAGTAGCAAAATTACAGTTATGAAGTAGCAACAAAAATAATTTTATGGTTGCGGGTCACCACAACATGAGGAACTGTATTAAAGGGTCGTGGCATTAGAAAGGTTGAGAACCACTGGTTTAAAGTCTGATATAAATTAGGGCAAGTGGAAACACAAGTTTTTCTTTACCAGATAACAGGAATTTGATAAAATGACTTTGATCTCCCCAATTTCATTCCTAGCTTGCCTAAAAATACAGGCTTATCCTCATTGTGATTCCTTCAGAAAAATATCTCTAACATCCAAAAGGATAGGAAATAATATTCAGATAAAATACATTTACTGACAAGCATACCATGTCAAGATTCTCTCATCCAGTGTACTATACTGTCCTTTGATATGACAGCTAATGCAACCCAAGGCCAAAATCATCTGGGAAAAGATTAAAATACTTCAACAATGTAGAAACTTAGAGGTAATTTGTAATAAAGCTTGCAATAAGCATTGCTGCTAAGAAATAGAACAAATCCATGATAAGTCTTGTATCATTGCTGTACGAACTGGGTTTGTGATAAATAGTTTACACTTTTAAGCTAACTTTCCCATGTTTCACAGTCTGGATCTTCCAATGTCAGTTTAAAAATTCTGGAAACAGTGTATGTCCTGAAGCCATAGAAAATAATTAAATAATGAAAAATATTAAATAATGAAAAATAAAGCTTAAATTGATTCTTTAAAAGGTAAACTATCTTGATGGCTAACTCAAAATCCTAATTCAGCACTCCACTGTGCCCATTGTTTACACTCAAGTAAGAAAAGTAAGAAAAGCAAATACCTGACATAAAACGTGCCAAGTAAATACCCAACAAAAGAAACCATATAATATTCCCAGTTTACTCTCAGGCAGTCATGAGCTTACTTCCTTTCCACATGAATGTATACTGGTGAGTTGTCACTGATGTACTATAGGGAGTAGGAACAATACACACTGAAAATTGAACTTTTCTTCCTCAGCCATGAGTGAGGGAACAATTTGTGCAAAAAGTCAAAGAGAGATGGTAATATGAAACTTCTAAATTTAGGGCTGATCTCTTGTTAAAAGACATCTGATTTTCATGCCAAGATGGTAAATAGCTTGCCCAGCATCACAGTAAATGCTAGAGTCTGAGACTTTTCTGTGAAGACTAAGTTAATGAGAGTATGTAAAATGCCCGGTACATAATAGGTGTCTGGCCAATAGTTAATGTCAAGAGAATGTAGATCCTCTGCCTGACCAAATTCATTAACTCATTCTTTGGTGAGATATGCTATCAATCTACTCTGGCTGTTTGATGACATTTTCTTGGTTTCAGAATTAGAAATCAACAAATAACAAAGCATTTTTATTAATAATTTTAATAAATTATTGGCATTAAAAATTGTATACAGCAGAATGTTTCATTGCACATTTATTCAAAATGTCTTCACTAAATCAAATTATCAAAAAGATTTTATCAAAAACCACTGACAATTAGAAAGGTTAGAAAAGATCAACTTAGCTAAGATCATTACACATTTGAATAATAAATATATTATTGCCATGTTTAATATTACTCAATAGCAGAACAAGAATAATATTTAATAATTAAATTTTGAAAAGCAATCTCTTTTTTCAATAAGCTAATCTTATGAATGTTTAAAAAGCGTATTTAGAAGTTCCATGGAATTTTGATTTGCAAACTTCAAATATAAGGTTCTTAAATATCTCCATTTAATTTGTCTGAAATAAATTAACTTTAATGTACTCAAGAGATTTAACTGTATTTCAAAATTGAATAAATATAAATGAATCAGCATATATATCAATGCTAATTTTAATCAGAATACTACTTTATTTTAGCTATTTGTTTAAATAATAAGTAACTTATTTATTTGAGGGGGAAAATGTATCTCCGCTTTAATGCAACTGCCCCTGATTCCATTGAGATTATGTTAGTAACTATCTTGGAGATTCTCTAGAAGAGAATGAATTCAATTACTAAACCATTCCAAATATGAGATTCTAACCTAGAAAATGGAGTCAAGAAGATTCACAACAATATCAGAGTTGAGCTTATTAGATGTCCTCAACAACCTTAAGAACATTCACTTTTAAATGACGCTGCATATGCAAAGCTTAGAGTGTTTACTAGCTCAAAGCCCGTGATAAATAGGGTAATAAGACTATGGACAGATTCCATTATCTGCATACACTGCATTACCAAAAGGTGTAAAGAGGCCAACAACACATCATGTTTAGCAGATTTATCAACTTTATTTTGAGATTTGGTATGAAAAGTAGAATAAAGACAAGATTTACTTGAAATTCATTTCCAATCTACATGGCTAGCCTTTTTTCTATTTCATAATGGTCAGCAACAGGTAACACCCACCCCAAGTTCCAGCTGTATCTACCTCTTCCAACATACCTAATGGAATTCTTCTCTATGATGCACAGATGGCTAACTACCCAGTCTGGGCTGGGGGGTGGGGCAGGCTGGAAGAGGACAATGGGGGGAGGAGGGGAGAAGGGACTTATGTAATACTTTCAACAATAAAGAATTTTTAAAAAGAAGAAAAAGCCAAACAAATACTTTTACTCCAGTTCCTTTTAAAAGTCAAAATGGCATTTTTCTATCTTTTTAATACCATATTGTTCATAGGTTGCTTTTCTAATCTTTCCACTGTCTAGACAAAGCAAGAAGAAACGCCCTCCTTTGAATATTTCCCCAAGTTAACTCAACCAGGAATACAGAACCGTAGAGAGATTCCTCAAATGTCATTTTGCCATTTTTGTTTAAATTTCATCTTTGAGTACGCAGAACCACAAGAGAATTATCCTATCAAAATTTCCATCACAGTGTGACCTTTTGGTGAATGAAAGAAAAATCAGGTAATGTGATTGATTATTTCAGAAAGCAAGGGAAAGAGGTAGTAACAATAACATGACACCAAATATTATATGAGGAAGTTTAAAAGGGAACAGTTCACTTTAAGTAGGTTTATAAACAAAAAAGAGACTTTATTCAGGTGATCAATAATAAAGCAAGCTTCATCTTACTCACACATTAACTAATCAGCTGCTCATTCTAGGTAATAAGTAGTTCAAACTCCCTTTCCATGACTGTATAAATCCTGATGCTCTTCCCAAGGCCTCTGCAAATCACTAGAGGCTTACACACTCGGGCATATATTTTACCTTCTGCTTCAAACCAAGGAGTTAAATTTATGGGTCATCACAGAATTCTGCAGAGCAGGACCCATAGATAGAAATCGGCCATTTTCATGGATTCACACAAAAGAAAACTTGGTGCTTATCAAACTTCATTGAAGGTTTGAGGAAGAAAATTTACAGCATAGATTGCAAATTTAAGATTAGTCATTAAAATTTCTTGTACTTCAAAGTCATTCAAACCACATCCCTATGCCATCCCCTTTCTGTTCCTCTGTTCCCCTAACCCTCTTTCCCCTACTCTCCTCTTCCCCAAACTGCAGAGCAGTTCAGGTTTCTCTTCTGTGCCTTATCTCCTGCTCAGGAAGCAAGGGAAAGCTCACTACTGTTTTACCTCACACTTTTTCATTGTGTTCAGCTACTCCATTCATTTATCAAGTATTTCCTTAACAAAGACAATTCCTTCCCCAAGAGTAAGTCTGAAGCCACTTGTTACTATTTTTTTCTCACTCTGATGTACTCTCTAGCTTAGTTCCATATTGTAAGAGTTTATATTCTGAATCAGTGTTTGTCAAACTATCTTTTTAGCACAAGAACCATTTGGCAAATGAACCCTAATACATAACATGGAACACAGATACACAAAACCCTAACAGGACTGAAAGCAGAGCCCCTGTCTGAAGTAGAGGCAGGGAGGGGACCTGGATACGATGCTTTGGCCCCATCTTTACCTCTCTATTCTAATGGCTCCCAGACACACCTCACTGGAAGACAAAGTTTCTAAGCAGTAAAGTTTGAAAAGTACTGTCTTACCTCTTGGAACAAGAAGAAACTGCAGATTTTGCTAAAGGATTATACTTAATATGAGAAAAATGAGTCAAAACTGACCTGAAGATTATAAGCCTGTTACATTAAAGGAAGAATAACAGCATTGCTAAAGATCAATAAATTAAGTGTACTTTACTTTTAGTGTCACAATTTATGACCAGTATATGGATTATTTTCGTAGTACAATTTGATGAAATGAGAGGACAGATAACAACTTAAGAAATGACAAATAATTCAGAATGTATTTATCATAAATCTGAAGCTTTGTCACATGAATAATTAATGTCCATATTCATCTATGCTTCCCAATATTATATGTTTTTATAATTAAATTTCTGATGATATATAATGTGATAAGCTAAGTTAAATTTTAACATTTAAGTCTAAAGAGAAGGGCTACTTATAATTCTCTATAAAATATCTTCCATTTATTATGCTTTGCCAAAAGGAAAGATTATATCGTGTCCTAGCTTTCAGTAAATCATATATATAGTTTATGGCTTATTTTTCCAGAAGGAGTAAGTTTTATATAAATTGAAGGCAACTAGCTTATAAGAGGAAGAGAATGGTAGTAACACATCTGAGATGTCTACCATAAGCAAGGCACTGCTCTCATGCTTTTACTTCAAGTTTTCATTCTAGTTACACATTAAAACCTCCCAGTGATCTTTTCTAGAACATTCTGATGCATGAGTGCTGCCCCAGAAATTCTAATTTAATTGAAGGAGGTGGGGCCTTGGCTTGAGAATTTTTTGAGGCTCTCCAAGTGATCATAATATGCAGGTAGGATTGAAAACAAGTTTTATATACTTTATTTCATGTCATCATCATCAAAATAATTTGACCAGATAATTTTATTATTCCTTTATTTAATATTAAAAAATTGGATTTCAGAAAGGTTGAGGAATTTGCCTCGGAGAATAAAGAAAGCAAATTTTATAATTGGATTATAAATCTAAATTTTTCTGGCTACAATGATCATTCCTAACCCTCTTTGTCAAAAAATATTTCATATGAGTTAATAGTGGAAATCTATATTTTATTTTCCTCCTGGGTTTAAAATGATGTGGAATAAAGTATCTTCTACTTGTCATTTGAGCAATACACCATTTTCTTCATTAAACTAATTAAATTGGCACAATAGATCAAGTTATTTTGTGTTTTATGTCATTAAGGTACAGTATTTTCCTGACTTTCAAAATGGTCCTCATTTTTTTCCTATTGAGCAAGGGATAGACAAATAATTAAGGGCATAGAATCAAAAACCCAAAAATAGCCCCACACAAGTATAGCAAACTGATTTTTGACAAAGATGCAAAAATGAATTCAATCAAAGAAGACTATTTCAAAAAATAGTGCTGGAGAAATTGGATATCAATGGGCAAACAAAATGAACCTTGAGAAAAGTCTCACACTTCATAAAAATTAACTCAAAATAGATCATAAATGTAAACTTAAAATGTAAAACTATAAAACTTTTAAACAACCTAAAACTTAAAACTTTATGAACCTAAAACTTGATGAACATTCTTAAGACACAAAAACTATAATACATGAAAGAAAAGTTGATAAAATTTACTTCATCAGCTTTTATTGCAAGATAGCATTTGCAAACCTCATATCTAAAAAAGGTCTCTTTTGCAGAATATATAAAAGACTCTCAATAATTAACAGTAAAATACAAACAGTTCAATTACAAAATCAGGAAAAACATGAGTCATTCCACTAAAGAGTATATACAGGTGGCAAATAAGCATATAAAAAGATGTTTAACAGTTTAATATCATCACAATCCATTAGGGAAATGCAAATTAAGATCATGATAAGCAATGACTACACACCTATTAGAACAGCTAAAATAAAAACAATAAAAATACCAAAAGCTGGAGAGGGTGTGAAGTAGTTATTCCCTTTGCTGGTGGGAATGTAAAACACTATAGCTACTCTGAAAAACAGTTTGACAGTTTATTAAAAACTAAACATTCATTTACCATATGATCCAGTAATTGCTCTTCAGGGCATTTATCTCAGAGAAGTGAAAACTTATGTCTACACAAAACCCTGCGCATGACTGTTCATAGAAGCTTTATTTGTAATAGCCCCAAACTGGAAACAACGAAGTGTCCTATAATAGGTGATGGGTATAATAGACTGTGGGACTCTCCTAATATGGGATACTACTCAGCAATAAAAAGGAATAAACTATCAATACATGCAACATGGGTCGATTTCTAGGACATCATGCTGAGTGAAAAAAGCCAGTCGCAACATATACTGTATGATTTCATTTATAGAATATTTTTTAAAAGACAAAATTGTAGAAATAAAGAACAGATTAGTATTTGCCCGGGGTTAGAAATAGTAGGGTAGGGGTGAAGGGAAGGGAGAGATATCAGGAGGGTAAGTGTGACCATAAAGTAGTAGGAAGAGGAATACATTTGCAGTGATGGAATATATCTGTGTCTTTGTTATAGTGGTGATTACATAAATCTATGCATGTGATAAAAATATACACATAATATTTATCAATGTCAACTTCCTGGTTTTGACATCATACCATAGTTACATAAGATGCAACCAATGTGGATATGTGGCGAAAGGTACACAGAACTTCTCTGTACTATCATTGCAACTTCCTTTTAACCTATAATTATTTCCAAATAAAATGTGTGTGGGGGGGTTAATCTTAGTTTCTGGTCTTTGAGAGGTATTCCTAGAATACTTTCATAACCCCAAAATGAGAGGAGATGGGGAGGCTTCTCCATAGAGTATGAACAGCTGATTATAAAACAAAAGTAATCATCAAGTAGTTCAGTTAGTTCTACTGTACAAACGTCTAGCTTTTATACAAAGGTCAGAAACTAGATAAAGTGAGCAGTCGGTGCTTCTAAAGGAGCTGTAAAGTTAGGAAGAGCTTCTGTTTTTACAAAACATGATTCCCATAAGTAGTGATTACCATATCTCTGCTATGCACCAAGCAAAGGAATTATTTTTCTCTCTGCAGTTGTAAGCCAACTGCCATACTTAAGTACTGCCAACTTTGTGGGGTTGTGCATATTTATTTTTCTGAGCTCTACACTTAAAATTGCCAAGGAGGACGGGAGACTTAGTAACCACAAGAGGCTGCATGAACATTTGCCTGCTTCTGCAGCATAAATTACACAGTCAGTATTCAATGACTGTGACTCAATACCACTGAAGAGGGCATGTGATCATCATGCACATTTTGGGAATATCCATTGTGGCTCACCTGGAAAGTTTCAAAGTCACTTCTTAAAAGCAATTACAGACACCGTGACAGCATAAATGCATGCAGACACAAATAATCCTTGTGAAAATGGAATTCTGGTAGAGGGCCACTTATCTAGCTTTTTTGTTTAGTTTTCATATTGGGCATTAGAATCTTGACACATAATTAGATAAGGTTTACCCACTTCAGATCTCTGTTATAAGGATAACTGTAGTTTTATTTTTAACCCAGGACTTAAAGAACATAAAGGATTTTGAAAATTAAATAAATCTTTACTTTGTAACAGGACCCATTAACAGACTTCTCTACATACATCTGCTTACTAATATCAGTTTTGTCGTCCTCCTTACAAAGAACTTGCTAGCAACTCTGGACCATATGACTCAGCACAAGCATGTCAAACATGCTTGTAGCAGTTCCTAACATTTGATGTTAGGGTGGTTAGATTTGTCATGCTCCTCTCAAAGTAAAGTCTTTGCCAATAAAAGTCTGTAATACTCGGATTAGTATTACCATGTAAGAAGCCATCCCCAAACCTAGTGGTTAAAAGCAACAAATCATTCTCTCTCATGGTTCTGAGTTTGACTGACTCAGCCAGGATTTCACACATCAGGTCTCTATGCAGGACCAGTCAAGGTCAAGCTGCAGCCATATGAAGGTCTTAATTGGCTAGACGTCCAAGACAGCATCCTCACAGGATGGCCCTTAATGCTGGCTTTGGCTGGGAACTCAGGGTAGGCTATCAACCAGAGTGCCTACCTGGTGACTTCTCCATCTGCGTGGGCTTCTTACAGTATAGCAACTGCATCCTGAGAGGGAGGGTCCCAAGGCTGAGCATTCCAAGGGACTTAGGGGGAATCTGAAAGACCTTTTATGACATAACCTCAGAAGCTCCAGAAAGTTACTTCTGCCACATTTAATTGGTCGGGCAAGTTATGAAAACAAGCCCAGGTTCAAGAAGAAGAATATTAAATCCCACCTAGTGATGGAGGAGAGGCAAAGTCATACCAGAGAAAACGCAAAATGGGAGGTATCATTGTGGCCTTTTTTGGAAAATTCAATCCACCACATATGGCAAGTTTTGCTTTTCTCCAATATGCTAGTATAAAATGCTAGTGGCCTATTTTACTGGCTAACAGCAGAAACGGCAGCATGGTGCTATAGTTCTTGGTTGCCCTGACCTAAGTATTCTGTGTCTTTTTTCTTTTATTATATATATATTTTTACAGCAGCATTATTAAAGCTGAAGAAACATGAGATTATCAGGCAACAAAACTCTGTGGCGGAGAAGGCATTTCTGCATAGAGCTGTGTTGTCCAATACGATAGTCACTAAACACGTGGACAATGAACATTTTAAATGAGGCTAGTCCAGATGGACTATAAATGTAAAATGCACACCAGATTTCAGGGACTTAGTATTAAAAAGGAATGTAAACTATCTCAGCGTTAATGTTTATATTAATTAAATGTTGAAATAATATTTTGCATATACTGAACTAAATTATTCTCATTAGTTTTACCTGTTTCTTTTACTGTATGTAGCTACTAGAGAATTTTAAATTATATACGTGAATCACATATTATTCTAGCTTGCATAGCATTTCCATTACAAAGCACTGGCTCAGAAAATAAACTAAATCATATCTTCCATTGTGTACAACCACAACAATTCATGGTGTTTACACCATTAAATGGTCTTCAGGCATTTTAATTACTTCATGTTAAATCTTATGTGAGATATATAAGCACATTCAAAATCAATATTTGGTATTTCTATAAAACTCTGATTACCTTCCCTGACATTTAAATATACAATTCATATTTAATATATCTATAAGTTTACTCTATAATTGCAGCAATTCATTTCACATAGGATTTCAATTTTCCATTTCTGCTGAACAAATTATCACAAACTTAAGTGTCTTCAAGAATGGCCCCTTCCTCCATCTTTATAGCCGAAAATGGTGGATTGACCTCCCACACCACACACACATTTTCCCCCTCTCCCTCTCCCTCTGTCTGTCTCTCTCTCTCTCTCCCCCTCTCTCTCTTTTTCTCTCACTCTCTTCTCCTTCCATCTCAGGCAAGAAAAGTTCTCTGTTTTTAAGGACTCATGTAATTAGACTGGGGTCACCCATTTAATCCAGGAAAATCTCTCCTCCTCAAGGCCCCTGTACTCAATCACATTTTCAAAGTTTCTTATACCATGAGCATCCACAGGTTCCAAGGATTAATATGTGGACATCTGTGTAAGGGAGAGGAATGGGGGGACGAGTGACCAGTATTCTGATTACCATATAGGAATCAACTTTTTACAGGGCATAAAATTCCTTATAGATACATCCTTGTCATATGTAAATGAAAGAGACGTATTTTTTTTCAAATGAGGCATAGTGCCCTCAAACTGAATCATACTCAAAATCCAAATCTACTAAGGTACTAGGCATTTACTCCACATTTGTATAAATGTCAAACTAAAACAGTTAAAAGCTGCTCTTGGGGTGTTAAAGCAAAAATCAAAAACAAAAAACAGTTGAGTTCTTAAGATACAAAGAACGACAGCTATCTCTAAGGAAAGCATAAGTCAAATTGTTAGCACAGGTAGCTAGTTGGTTAAAGAAGGGAGCAAATGGAATCGAACATTAAGCCCGATTCACTAGGAAGCCACAGCATTCACAGGCTCACCCGGGTACAGCCACATCCTCCACCAGAGACCAATAAACTGAAAAACACCGTCTCCAACATAATCAACCACTCACAAGCCAGCCAGCCAGCACTGCCGTGTAATGGAAAAATTTAAGATTTTTAAAATGTAAAGAATCTAAAACAGTGCACCCGATCTAATAATGGACTAACTCTAATATGCAGTCTATGCCAAAACATGAAAGAAAAAGAAAGAAAATAAATTTTGAAGCTGCCTTTACATTTTTATAGTTTTAACTAGAGGTCCGGTGCACGAAATTCGTGCACGGAGGGGGGTTGTCCCTCAGCCCAGCCTGTACCCTCTCCAATCTCGGACCCCTCAAAGGATGTCCGACTGCCCGTTTAGGCCCGATCCCTAGGATCGGGCCTAAACGGGCAGTCGGACATCCCTCTCATAATCCAGGACTGCTGGCTCCCAACTGCTTGCCTGCCTGCCTTCCTGATTGCCCCTAACTGCTTCTGCCTGCCAGCCTGATCACCCCCTAATCACTCCCATGCCAGCCTGTTTGCCCCCAACTTCCCTCCTCTGCTGGCCTGGTCACCCCTAACTGCCCTCTCCTGCAGGGTTGATCACCTCCAACTGCCCTTCCTTGCAGGCCTGATCCCTCTCAACTGCCCTCCCTTGCAGGCTGGGTGCCTCCCAACTGCCCTCTCTTGCTGGCCATCTTGTGGTGGCCATCTTGTGTCCACATGGGGGCAGGATCTTTGACCACATGGGGGCAGCTATATTGTGTGTTGCAGTGATGATCAATCTGCATAGTTCTCTTTTATTAGATAGGACAGAGGCCTGGTACAGGGGTGGGGGCCAGCTGGTTTGCCCTGAAGGGTGTCCCTGATCAAGGTGGGGTTCCCTTGGGGCATGGGGCGGCCTGAGCGAGGGGCCTGTGGTGGTTTGCAGGTGGGCCACGCCCCCTGGGACGCAAGTGGAGACCCTGGTATCTGGAATTTATTTTCCTTCTACAACTGAAACTTTGTAGCCTGGAGCAGAGCCAAGCCTGGGGCTCCCTCCGAGGCCCAAATCCATTTCTGTTGGGGTTATAATTGAAACTTTGTTGCCTTAAGCGGGTGGGCCTGGCCAGGGTGTGCAGAAAGCTTTGCTTCCCCTGTTGCCAGCGGCAACACTGGCCTGCTCTCTCAAGCTCCATTCTACTGCCATTTGTTTGAATTTGTTTACCTTCTATAATTGAAACTTTGTAGCTTGAGTGGAGGCTTAGGCCTGCAACGGCTGGCAGAAAGCTTGGCTTCCTCTGTTACCTAGGGAACCTTGCTCTCTGTGGCTGTAGCCATCTTGGTTTGGGTTAATTTGCATACTCGCTCTGATTGGGTGGTGGGCGTGGCTTGTGGACGTGGCTTCTGGGTGTGTCGGAGGTATGGTCAATTTGCATATTTGTCTATTATTATATAGGATTCTAACCTGTCTCTAGTATTCAAAGAGCTATTGCATATAGATCATCCTAACAGCTTTACCTTATCATCATGAGAAATAAGGGTGAAATAATTTCCAAAATGAATTTTTAGGAGAGAAGTGAAGGCCTTATATGGAAGAAAACCCCCATAATATATCTTTGTTGGCTTTATCGAATCTTTATAATACTACAAGACAGGGAATGCATTAAACCCGACATACAAATAAAATAGATCTCTGAATAACAAAAACCATTCAATTTGATTATCTACTCACTCAACAAATATAGAATGAGAACCAACAACGGGCATTTACATAAGATACCTGAAGAAGAAACTATTGAGCAAGTGAGAGGTCTAGAAGTGGGAAATGGTCCCTGAATACAGTCTAGGCCTGACTTGTTTATACTAGCAGAGCCATCTCTTGCTCAACTGTCTAATATCCCCTTATAGTAAAGTGTTAATCTGAGACCTAACTTCTCCAATAATTCCATATCTCCTGAAAATCCTCCCCAGCAAGACATCTAAACTTAAGAACATCAACATAATTTCAACCCACCCCCAGAAATATATCCGAGTCTGATTCTTAACCTTTTGCACTCGGATGTCGAGTGTGACTCAACACGGTTAGCATTAGAATAAAGGAATCGAGAAAAAAGCAACCGAGTGCAAAGGGTTAAGAACTGAAGCATGATGGCCAATCACTTCCAGTTACATTTTCACCAATTATAAAAATACCACCCTTTAAAAACAACTGATTCCCCTCTACCCTTCCTTCATGGGAGGACCTTCTTATTCTCCCTCATCAACATGAAGAATTCCTTTAATTACACTGTAAATCAGGGAAGATGGACTAGACCTAACCCATACTGGAAGTATAACAAAACCAGCAGATATACCTTAGAAAAAATATACTTCTAAGTTTTAAAAGACAAAGTTAAAAGCTTTTTCTGATTCAAAATGTTCTCTGAAATATATACTTTTTATTAAATTTGTCGGGGTGACATTGGTTAAGAAAATTATATAGGTTTTAGGTGTACAATTCCATAATACATCATCTGTATGTGTGTTCAACACCCCAAGCCGTCTCCTCCCATCACCATTTATCCCCCCTATACACTCTTCTACCTCCCCCAATGCCCTTTTCCTTTGGTAATCACCATACTGTTGTCTGTGTCCATGATGGGTATTTTGTTTTCTGTTTGTTTGCTTCCTTGCTTGCTTAAGCCCTTCACCTTTTTCACCCAGCCTCTCAACCCCCTCTGGAGTATATTTTTTAATAAGTAAAAATCCTGTTTTGGAATATGACTGGATGTGGATCCAAATGTACAGAGTGATGAGAAAATTTTTTTTCATAATTTTCACATTGATCCTTAGAAGAGACCTGTACTTTGCAAAAGCAGGCCTTTTATAACAGGCAATTCATCATATAAATTTACTAAATATTTGAAACTCATTTCATTTAATGTCAGAGAAGCTGCTTCTCCATTACATGGCATATATAGAATGCAATAATTTCACTGATTCTTCCATTTATTCAAAAGTACAATTCAGCTTTTTCTAAATCCGAGGCATTATGCCTGGGGCTTTCGGTAAAACAGCAAATAAAACAGACACGTTATCTGCCAGCATGGAGCTTAAAGTGAGTAAGGGATACTAACTAAAAGCAGATCTGAAATGCAAGGATTACTGATACTTCCACAGAAGAGACTAGGGAAGACTGGTAGGTCCTGGGCCTCCCAGAGATGTCCGTATCCTCATTCCCAGAACCTGTGAAAGTGTTAGTTACATGGCAAAAGGGTGTAATTAAGAGCACGGGCTTTGAGATGAGATAATTATCCTGGATCATGGAAGGGCCCTACTTATCATCACATGAGTCCTAAAAAGTAGAGAACATTTCCTGGCTGCAGTCAGAGAAAAAGATGCGAGGACAGAAGCAGAGGCAGAGAGATGTGACGTAGCTGGCTCTGGGTGCAGGCAGAGGGCCATGAGCCAAGGAATGCAGGTGGCCTCTGGAAGCTAGAGCTGGAAGAGGCAAGGGAATGGATTCTTCCCTGGAGCCGCCAGAAAAGGATGCCACCCTGCTGACACTTCCGCTTCGAACCCAGGGAGATTTGTGTCAAACTCTGACCAACAGAGCTGTAAACAGTAATCAGTGTTATTTAAGCTCCCAAGTGGGAATTTGTTACGGTAGCAATAGAAAACCAAATTTTATATATATTCTATATGACACATATTATATATATATATACACAAATTTAAAAGAAGAAAAATATTAGGGCAAACATATATAATCATTAATACTGTTAAGTGGTTGTCTGTTTTATTTGTTATTGACCCACCTGGTCTCATTTCCTACTAATTTCTTACCAATGTGACAAGACAATGAACTTACTGAATAGTAGCTTCGGTGAAAAAAAAATGAAAGAGATTTACTGATCTGTTTAAGGAGGTAAAGTTACATTCAAACTGGTCATGTGAATTGAGTCTGAAAAAAACATAAATTGCATTTATTTCCTACTTCTGTGGGCTCCTTAGACTTGCAAAATTTGAAGCCTTGAAACCATATTCACATAAGAGATCTACAGATTTTGATGAGTATTATTCCTGCTTTAAGTGTCCATGATTATTGTTATTGTAGCTGAATTATCATCAAGTAGTTACTCTATCGATATAGCTCAATTACAAAAGCTGCTACTTGGAAAAGCAAACCAGGTCCAACAAAAGAGAAACAATATTCCTTAAATTAGGATGCTGAGGACTTAAGAACAGAAGCTGTCCTAAAATCTTTGAGGGAACTGAGAAAGATTTGCGTTCAGGTAGTCGCAGGGCAGTTCATTTCCTTTCATTAAAGATGATGAAACAGCTATAGAGGAACATCATTGGTGATATAAACCTAGAGCAAAAATAAACCTGGGAATATGTTCTGATAATTTAATCCACAGTTTTCCAGATTCATTCTTGCTTTTAATTCTAATATTCATTGGCTCAGTCAGACACTAGTATTAGGCATAAAATTCTGCATTTTTCCATGAAAGGAAACTATTACATTGCTTTTGGAGTGTCTTTTCATAGTACCGTAAGTTTCTATATTTTATTATGAATAGGTTGTACTCATCAATGAAATGTTTCCATGTGTGACTGATGGGCATCTGACCCTGTGGACCACCATAAACTTAGCTCCTCCCACTCTGACTTCTACACCAACATCAGAGCAAATCATCAGACAGAACCCACACACACAATCAATGTCTTTTCTTTCCAAAGAAAAAAATGCCTTCCTCAACAAGTATTTGACATTTGCTCTAGGAGAAAGGCATATATAAATATTCTTAGATCAACTAAAGCACATCCCCTCAACTGTTCTTCCTTCCCTCTGTTCCTGTTCTCACCCTGAACACTCCCTCCATATTTTCTCCACACCTATCATATAAATACCATAAATAAACTTCAAATTAATTGCTTCAGGCACGTTGTCATTTTAATTTAAAAGACTGAGAAGCAGCAAGCACTAAATTCAATTTACCTGTATCCAAATAATAATTACTGAGCACCTGCTATCTGCAAGGCTCTATGCTAAGCGCCAGGAACAGTCCCCACTCTCCTAGGGCTCCTGGCTAGTGGAGCAGGCAGACAAGCAAACAGAGGAATTCCATCTGGGATAAGAGCTCTAAAGGGGAAATGCCACGAGGGAGATACTGCTGGGGGTGTTTGCCCTCCTTTGCCAGAGGGGAGAAGAGAAAGCATGGGGGAAGGAGGAAGAAAGAAAAAACAACCTCCATCAAGTATAAATAGTAGTGCAATCTAATCAATTAAATAACCAAGAAATATTTGGGTTCCTACAATTAAGATTACCCTTAAAATGATGAAATTGAGATAATTATCTGGACAAGTTTAAAAAAAACACGCTACTTACCTTTCATCTGAGTTATTTATTATAAACAAAAAAGTCGCTTTCCACTTCACTCTTCTAACATAACACAGAACTTACCTTGTTTTAAAATGAAAATACCTAACAGAAAGATATTAGTAATGTAAGTTTTGTGTACTTGACTCCTTGAAACTGAACATGAGATTAAATCCTCAATAAGTGAAAGAGCAAGAAGACATAGAAAAGTGCAAACCTATTTTCAGTGCCTTACTTAGCATATTTGATACCAGTAATACATTCTTTTTAAACACCTCTCTCCTCTGTATAACAAAATTACATTTCAGTAATAATCTCAAATAATCATTACTTTCCTAATTTGTTCTTTAACTTTAAAGTGATAGACAATCTTCAAAAGGAGAATACATTTCAAAGTTATAACTCAAATTCAATGAAACATTTCACGATTGAAATTTACACTGACCTAACAAAAATATTACCCCTCACAATTCAGTTCCATGATTATAATTTTTAAATTAAGAAAAACACCTCCATGATCACATAAAATAACAGAATTGAAGTAACTCCAGTTCTTTGTCTTTGTAATCATTGTGTCATCCCTGTCAATTTTGAATCTGCTATTTCAGTGCAAAAAGACTATACTGTTTATTAAAGGATAGTCATTAAAATGTGCTAATTTGAATTACATACACATATTATTAAAACAACAACTACAGCCAATTGCTTAGAATTTAGAAGAATTATGTGGAAAACGTCTTATCAGTGACATTTAGAATTGGTGGTGCATGGTGATAATATGAAGCAGACTGACTTTTAGTTGGTTTTATAAATTTCTAGAAACAGTGTACCTTCTTAATGATTGCACCCTAGGCAGAATGTTCCCATAACTTCACCTTTGGTATGAATAGTGTTCAACCCCAAAAGTTTTTAAGCCTAAGTGGAAGAAACCATAAAACCACTACTATTTTTATGTGACATATGTTTATTATGTACAGACCCAGCTTCAGGGGCCTGTGACTGCACAGAGCCCTTTTCTGCTCAAAAATTCCACCCTTGGCTTTTTTTTTTTTCTTAATTCTTTATTGTTGAAAATTTTATATATGTCTCCTTTTTCCCCCATTGAGCTCTCCCAGCCTGCTCTTGTCCCCCAGTACAGGCCCTCACTCCCCCATATTGCTTTTGTCCATTGGTTATGCTTATGTGCATGCATACAAGTCCTTTGGTTTTTAATGTTCTGTTACCACAGTGTTCATATTCTTAACAACTTTACCTTTGAAGTTGTGTATTAAGTGAAGTCCTAAGGGGCAATGAAGCATGTACCCTAGACTCACATGCAGGCAGAGGTCCTCAGCCTATTTCCCCACCCGGTGATTGCTGCCACCATTCACTCCTGGTAGGCTCCTTGGCACAGTCAGGGTGGGCTGGAGTTATGGGTCAAGTACACAAACACCTGTGAGGGTCTGCATGCTCCCATAAGCATCCCTATGCTCTAGAGAACCTAACACTAAATAAAAATAACTTTCTTAGGTCAACTGAGACTGTGAATAAAGGAAAAAGGTACTCCCACTCCCCCCACCACCCCAACCTCGCTTTTGAGCAGGCTTTGCATTTTCAGTTTTGCACTGGGCTCTACAATTATGCAGCCATCCTTGTCTATACATGTGTGTGAGTGTGTGCATGTGCATCTAAAAGAATAAAATAACTTAATCTATATGTTAATCTATATGTGGTAAAATAATTGTATCTATACTTTTATAATTTATAGATAAAATAAGTTTACATGTAACTTCAGGCTATTTTGATCTACAAAGGTAAATACAACGTACAAGTACACAGATCAGTAGAGAAGAAATTCCAATACAATATAACCTTCTGAGTTTCTTATAATGGATGCATTCCCTTAAAAAACCTTTAAGATTATATCTTAAAAATGGGGTTATTCTAGCTTAAGAAGCAGGACATGACACTATTAACATGTTCTTCTTATTAACTAAATGTACTTTACAACTCTGATTTCTTGATAAGCAAGAGATTGTTGGTCAGGAGCCAAAGTCATCAAATATTAAGAACAAGGAGCTATATCAAACATGTTGAAAAGTCCTTAAAACTCACTAATTTTAGCACATATTATTCACATAAATTACTTATACTGAATAATCCCAATTCTTCAGTTTCACATCCAAAAAGTGATGTTTTGAAACTAATAATTTTTATTCCATTTATAATAGGGCAGATCAACAAAACATTCCAATTATAAACCTTTCATTTTGTTGAGCTCTTCTATTTAAAAAGGCTTCATGGTCAATATAGTTGACCATGAAGACTTCCTTCATTTTAAAAATGGCACTAAGATTTGAATGTAAGACTCCACAGATGGATGAAAAAAAAATACATATTTATATGGAATTAATATATAATATATGAATACATAAAATATGAAAGCAAAAGGACCTTGAAACATTTGTGCATTTGTCTAAATTTAGACAGCATTCCTAATATTCCTAAAAGATAGTTAAAACTGCCAAAACTCTATAGCATTATGTCACATTTGAAAAGGGTTACGAGCCATCCGAACTAAATGAGCTCTTTTACATCTTCAAAAATGGTCCCTGATCCCCGCAGCAATGACTTCATCCAATACTATCTAAAGTCTGACTTGGATATTCACCAACTTCAGTCTGAGAATATGGTCCTTTTCTTAACCTTTTTATCCTTTAAATTGATGTGCAGCTCCACTTTCCCTTCTCCAATCCTGAATCCCTTCTTCAACTAACATCTAGATACTGTTTCAAACAAAGCAATCAAATGTAAACAACCTTCTGGTTAGATTCCATCCCTAGAAAATCCAATCTCACTGCTACACCCTGTGAGCAACCTGAGCAGAATCCACTCAGCAAGCCGATCTTATTTATTTATCACTTATCACTTATTTATCACTTATCACATGTTCAACACAGAAAGTCGGCACATATCCAATGTGCAGAATGGGGGAAGCAGTTACTCACGTTGTTCATGTACTCGGAAAGCAGGTCCTGCAGAGCCTGGCGAATGGCGTTGCATTCTGCGATGATCCGCTCCCGATGGAAATCCCTGGTGCAGGAAGAGTCAGCCAACAGAGCAGCCCCGCTGATGATGGCTTCAAGGCGTTGCTCTAGTGATGGTCTTATTTCCTCCTCAGTCACTGTCAGTGGATCCAAGACAATTAAATTCTAAAGGCAAAACACATTTGGAGGGTTAGAACTTCATAACATCCTATTTGTTAAGAAAAATAAATATTTTGGTTTCACCTTTAGAATTCAGATGTCATAAGAAAATTGCATTTCTACTGCCTCACTCAGTTTATGCATAATTCTATGCGGCAATTATTATTCAGGGGAGTGACAAGAACTGTACAATTATGAGCACTGGTTCTAATATCAGACAGATCTGTATTCAAATCTTGCCTTTCCCGCTCATCAACAGTGTGAGCTAACTCAGGGGTCTTAGGTTCTCTGAGCCTCACCTTCCTGATCTGTAAAGTTTTAATATTAACATTGTGCATCTCATAAAACTGTTGTAAGAACAATATGAGTGCTTAATACAGTGCACGGCACATTCTTATTTACAATACTCACCTTTAAATAGAACTCTATTGTTTAAATGATATTTTCACATATATAATCAAATCCTGACAGCACTATAAAGAGGTGGGCAGCAAACATATTGTTAAATTGGTGATAAATGACTAAGACTGTTTCACTCAAGGTCACTGAGAAAATAATGGTAAAGTTCAGACAAGTATCCAGGTCTAATAATATCTAATTCAATATTCATTTCATTACACCTTACTATAAATCACACACTCTAATTAACTTAAACACTAACATATCAAAAAGAATTTTGTATTGTAGTTATTTACTGAAAAAGCAAGACTCCATCTTTCTGTTGATCTATTATAACTTCCAGCTATTCCTACTATTGAAAATTGACATGGTATTTTTAAGGTTTACATGAGATATAAGTCTCCAAGCAAAAGAAGTCAAGATAATCTATAGTCCCTGAAAAAATGATGAAAGGTGTGAGGGTCTAGGGGTTCTTTATTAAAATAGAGAGGAAGCTTTTCCAAAGTTTAGGCATAATGTGGCAATTAGAGAAAGAGTTAGCATCAAATAAAAGCTCTCTGAATAATCCTTAACATAAAATGGATACATATAATAATCTTCAAATACTAGTATATAGTTGACATGAAGATTTTAAATGTATGTGCAAGTATAAATCTATACACACACAATGAACACCATTGATATTTAGAGTATATAATCATACAATTAAATTTTAAATATACTCATATGTAGAGAGAGCTCTATGTATATTGTGTATGTGTGTGTATAAAATCATAAATTGATCATTGCACTATGTTATTACATTATGATAAATATCTGGGGATCAAAAGTAGTCAGATAAAATTTTAAATTTAAGTCAGTAACTCCAGGAACAGGCTAGGAGGAGAAAATTATTACAGAAACAGAAATAATTTTAAAGCAATGAGGGGAAAAAATGGCACTATGTAATGTTCACATATTGTAGAATATAAAATATAAACTCAGTTTATATTCAAACTAAACTCAGTTTAGTTTCAAAAAGGAAATAAAGTTTACAAATGCCAAATTTAATATTTTTGCTATCCAATGCATAATCTTTTGGATGAGACAATAATTCATCCATGGGCTTGGCCATCAGTCAAGGATTCATTTACATTTAAATCTACCTCCTTATTTCACTTGTCATTTTTACCATATCTTCCTTTGGCTCACTAAGTTAGTACACACATTCCACTCTAATGGTTCATAACAATAATTAAACCAATTAAAACCTCTTTTGAAAATGTCTCCACTATGATATCATCACTAAGAAGAGACACTGCGGGCAACAGAATTGTTCTTTGATTGCTCGAATGCAATCAGAAGTGACAGGAACAGTTAACATGTCTCCAGCATTGTAATGATACAAAAAGTTAATTAAATTTCAAATCTGTTCACCTATAAGAATTGCAAGAAGAAACTAGTAATTTCAGGACGTGATTTTATGTCAGGAAACAGCCTCTATTCTAGGATTAAGTCATACAATTTCCTGCTCTATAGGGTCATTCCTCAAACTCTCTAGCCTTTGGATTTTCACTTGCATGACATTTAAGACTTCTCAGATTTTTCAGGCTCTTTTGCACTGAAACCATGGCCTACTCTGACGTCTGATACCCCCACACATGCCTCTTGATTCCTCTTTGACTACCTGTCTTCCTATTCATATTCAATAACAGTTTTCACTAACCTTGTCATCAAATCAATAAAAAGGTACGTTTTTTAAAAGTAACTTGAATGTCCTATGAAATACCACTGGGTGTTTGAGACCTGCTGAAATTAATAACTATCTCTTAAGGACTTCAGTAAGATGATGAAATTAGAATATCCATACCTCATACCCCCACAGAAAACCGATTTTCATAATGACTTATGAATGAGAATACCTTTATGAAAGCCTGGGAGTAGAGCTGAGAGGTTCCAGCACACCAGTGGAGCAAAAAAACAAATAAAAGAATAAGAAGCACTGACAAGGATAAGAACAGTCATCCCTCTTCCAAGGCCAAAAGAGACTGTGGTGGCCAGTCATTTCCCCATGGGAGAAAGTGAGTGCAAAGTGAGCACTCCTCTTCCCCAGACTTGTGGGATGCTGCCCAAGAAGCCCACTTCCATCTCTTCTCACCCATACCATTGAGAGGATTGGAACAGCTGAATAATTTTAGGATAGGGAAGAGCAGAGAAAAGGGTAGAAGCTCACAGCAACCAATACATGGTTCTCAACCAGCAGCAGATCCTACTAATTGTATAGCAGATTTCAACAAGAGCCCCATCATCAAATCCAGTAGGACCCCTAACTAAAGACTCTCCAACTAGGTGGTGTGCACCCCCAGCACTTCATGCACTCACCCTGCTGTAGCCAACCCCATAGTCCCCTGCAGATGATGGACTCAAGTTCCCGCAAACAGCATATAAATACTAGCATCCAGCTGGATCTTTTAGATTGGCAGAGAGTACACAACATTAAACACTTCTGGGCATTACCCTAGGGAAAATTAGTAGGAGACCCTCAGCACCTAGCCTGGGTTTGCGGTATCAAGAGGAGGCACACAGTCTAAGACTTCCCCCTCAAGGGGAACAAGAGGAATGGAGCAGCAGCATTCATAGAAAAAGAAATCTGAGAGACTTCAGTATCTCTAGCTTGGCTTACTGAAGCTGGTTAGGAAAGAATTGAGGAGGTGACTGCTTCTTAAAATGTAAAGATAACAGTGTCAGGTTTCAAAGGACCCGAAGCATCAAGGAAATATGATATCACCAAAGGAACAAAACAAATTCCAGTAGCAGATCCCAAAGAAATGGAGATTTACTGATTGCCTTGGAAAAATACAAAATAATTCAAAATTCATTTTTAAAAAGCTTAGTGAGATATGAGAGAACAGAGATACACAACTCAACTAAATCAGGAAAACAATACATGTACAAATAAGTTTAACCAAGAGACAGAAATCATAAAAAAGAATCAAACAGAAATGCTGGAGCAAAATAATACAATGACTGAACTGCGAATTCACTAGAGGAGTTCAACAACAGACTGGAACATTCAAAAGAAAGAACCAATGAACTTAATGACAGATCATTTGAATTATGTAGTCAGAGGCATACAAAAAAATTCAAGTAAAAAAAGCCTACTGGACTTATGGGACACAATACAAAAAAAAAAAACAATATATAGTCATATGCTGCATAAAGATGCTTCAGTCAATGATGGACCACATATACAATGGTGGTCCCATAAGAGCACAATAGAGCAGGAAAATTCCTATTACCTAGTGACACTGTAGCCATGGTAACATTACATTGAAATGCATTACACACATGTTTGTATTGATGGTGGTGCAAACAAACCTACTGTGCTGCCATTCCTATAAAACTTGATGCCCTTCATGATTAAAAACTCTCAACAAATTAGGTATGGAAAGAATGTACATCATCACAATAAAGGCTGTATATAACAAGCCACTGTTAACATCATACTCAACAGTGAAAAGCTAAAAGCTTCTTCTAAAATCAGAGGAAATGAGACAAGAATAATTACTTCTGCAACTTTTTATCAGCATAGTACTGAAAGTCCTAGCAGAGCAATTGGACAATATCAATATCTTCTCTATATATAAAAGCCTAAGCGACCTTTACGACCGACTGAATGACCTGAACCACTGGTTGACCAGTCACTATGATGTGCACTGACCATCAGGGAGCAGATGCCCAGTGCAGGAGCTGCCCCCTGGTGATCAGTGTGCTCCCATGGCCAGCCTCCTTTGGACTCTCACCGCCCCCCCTCTCCAGCCAACCTCCCAAGGCTTCTCCCCCCAGCCAGCCAGCCCCACAACCAGCCAGGCAACCTCCCGTGTTCCCTCCCCACTGCTGGCCAGCCCCCACGATAGGCCCCAATCAGGGGGCCAGCCAGCCAACCTCCCAGAGTCTCTTCCCCCCAGCTTGCCAGCCCCCCAATATGCCTCAATCACTGGCCAGGCCGAGGGACCCCACCCGTGCACGAATTTGTGCATCAGGCCTCTAGTAAAAAAATAAAAGGCATCCAATTTTGAAAAGAAAGAAGTAAAATTGTCTCTGTTGACAGATGATATGATCCTACCTATAGAAAACTCTGCATACACCGTCAAAAAACTGTTAGTACTAATAACAATTTCAGTGGTTTCAGGATAAAAATCAACATGCAAAAACCAGTTGCATTTCTATACAATTACAACAAATTATTTGAAAAAAATTAAGAAAACAATATATTTGCAATAGCATCAAAAATAATAAAATATTTAGGAATAATTTAATTAAATAGATGATAGATCTGTATACTGACAACTGTAAAACATTGGTGAAAGAAACTGAATAATAAAATAATAAATGCAGAATATCCCAGGTTTATGGATTTTAAGAATTAATATTGTTAAAATGTCCATACAACCCAAAGCAATTTACTGGTTCAATGCAATCCTTATCAAAATTCCAATGGCATTTTTCACAGAAAAAGAAAAAAACAATCTTACAATTCACATGGAACCACAAAAGACCAACAATAGTCAAAACAGTCTTGTGGGGTCAATTGGGGGATAAGGAGACATATGTAATACTTTAAGCAATAAAAAAAAAAAAGTCAAAACAGTCTTGAGCAAGAAGGACAAAGCTGGAGGTATCACACTTCCTGATTTCAAACTATATTACAAAGCTAAAGGAATCAAAACATTATGGTACTGGTATAAAAGCATCTGCAAAGACCAATAGAACAGAATAGAGAGCCCAAATATAAACTCAAGTACGTTCAACAAGTGTGCCCAGAACACACAATGGGGAAAGCATAGTCTATGCAATAAGTGGTGCTGGGAAAATTGGAGAACTGCATGTAAAAAAATGAAATTAGACTCTTATCTTACACAGTACAAAAAAAAAAAAAAAAACCCTCAAAATAGTTTAATGACTTAAATTTAAGATCTGAAACCATAAAACTCCTAGAAGCAAACAGAGAAGAAAATCTTTACATTGGTCTTGGATTTTTTGGATATTACCAAAAGCACAGGCAACAAAAGCAAAAGTAGACAAGTGGGACTACAAAAACCTAAAAACTTTCTGCACACTTACACAAACAATAAAATGAAAAGGCAACATGAAGGATACAAAAAATATTTTCAAATCGTGTATTTGCTAAGAGATTGATATCCAAATTATGTAAGAAACGCATACAACTAAATAGCAAAATAACAACAAATAACTCAATTTATAAATGGGCAAAAAAAATGAACGTTTCTCAAAAGATGATATACAAATGGCCACCTGGATATTATTAAAAGATAAGTATATATATATAGTATGGTGAGGATGTGAAAAAAAAAAAGAATCCTTGTACACTGTTGCTGGGAATGCAACTTAGTACAATATGGAAAACAGTATGGAATTTCCTCAAAAAATTAAAAATAGAACTGCCATTTGACCCAGTGATCTCACTTCTAGGAACATACCCTAAGAATCACAAACACTGATCAGAAAAAATAGATGCACCCCTATGTTCATAGCAGTACTATTTACAATAACTAAGATTTGGAAACAACCCAACTGCCCATCAATAGATGAGTGTATAAAAAAGAAGTGCTACATTTACACAATGGAATACTATGCATCTGTAATAAAAGGATCTTTTACCCTTTGAAAGCATGGAGAATATTACTAGTATGCTAAGCAAAATAAGCTAGTCAGAAAAAGACAAGTATCACATGATCTTATTCATATGGAATATAATGAATAAAATAAGCTGACAAACAAAATAGATCCAGAGACATGGAAGCATGGAGCAGACTGATGTATCTCAGAGGGAAGCGGGGAGGAGAGGAAGAGATTAACCAAAGAACTTATATGCATATGTGCATAACCCACGGACAGACAACAGTGCTGTGAAGGCCGGGGGGGTGGGGGGGGCGGGGTGGTACAGAGTGGAGGGAGTCAATGTGCGGGGGAGATATCTGTCATACTTTGAACAATAAAGATAATATTTTTAAAATATGGTATATACATACAATGGAATATTATTTGGCCTTAAAACAGAAAAAAAAATCCTGCCATTTGTGACAAAACAGAAAAAAATTATTGTATCAACTCACTTATATGTGGAATGTAAAATAGTCAAACTCATAAGCAGAGAGTAGGATAGTAGCTTTCGGGAGCTATAGGAAAGGGGAAATAAAAAGGTGATGGTCAAAGGGAACACATTTCAGTGATGCAAAATAACGTTTTGGAGATCTGTACAGCATAGTACCTCTAGCTAGCAATACTGTATTATATACTTAAATTTTGTCAAAAGTGGTCTGACAACGATGATGATGATGATGATGATGATGATGATGATGATGATGATGATGTGGGGGGAAACTTTGAGAGGTGATGGATATGTTTATGGCATGGATAGTGGTGATGGTTTCAGAGGGTATAAGTATCCCCCAAATCATCTAGTTGTATACATTAAATATGTCCAGCTTTTAACATGTCAATCCTATCTCAATAAGTGTTTTTTAAAACAAAGCTCATTTTAAAAAAAAAAAATTATTATTCTGAACTGGTACAAGAATGTGTTGAAACATTCTTTTAGTGTGTTTTCATGGCATTGATCAAGATTCTACTGTATTGAACACAGAATATTTCCCCTTTTTCCTAGGTTCTACCCAATATACACTTACCTCCCTAGCACTTTGATTGCTGACAGAAAAATATTTTTCAAAAAAGTAAGAGTTCTAACTTCATTGTCTTCTACTTGATTGCTGTATTTTAGGAAGCAGTCTAGTTTAAGGATTAAGAAACCAGGTGTGACTCCTGAGAGCAGTTAGCCTGCATTTGAATTCTGGCTCATAGATATAAACAAACTTATCTATGTTATCATCTTCTATACTCTCATCTCTTTTGGCATATCTTGTAAACTCTTTAGTTAATAAATGTGATTCCTCATCTTTCTTCATATTATTTCTTAGGATTGAAGACTTTAAGAAACTTCCATAAGATCACTTAGCTAGTAAGTAGCAGAAGCAAGATTTTGTCCAAATATGTCTAATTTCAGTTCCATGTTATAAATATTACCCAATACTGCTTTCATTGTCTTATTCAATCATTATCAACCATACTAGTTAATTTATAAATGTGAAAACTGCAGTGAGCAACATTATGTAACTTGTCTAATAATCCTCTTAAAAGAGAAGATTTAGGGTACTAATCCAATTTTATATAACTCCAATCCACACACTTTCTACTACACTGGGAAAACTGAAATGAGACTATCTTGCAAACCTCTCCACGTCTATCTCAACGTGCTTTTCCATCCATTTTTTCTCTTCCCATTCATTTACAAGGATGATCTCTCCCTCTCCTTCCCACCCCCACCCCTTTCTTTTCAAGGCTGAGTTCTCTTTTTGTGCTCTGATCTCAAGTCCCAAGTCCTCTTCAATTATTCCTTCCTTAAACTTTTATTCCCTCTTCAGAGCCTACTATGTGCCAAGAATTGGTAGTGGGATGGAGAGTACCTCCTATGCTCCTCATGGGGCTCACAACTGACCAATATTAACCAAATAGTTACATAAACATATAACTACAATGTAGATGTGTGATATAAATAAAAAGTACTGCAAGTTAAGCATAGGTTAACCAGGCATAACTCTGGACAATTGGATGAAGAGTCAGGATAAAGACAAAGCAGATGTAAGCTCTAGGGAATTCAAAGGATTCTCAGGGAAGGCTTTAAATTTCCACAAAACATGGAGTTGAAAATTTGGAGGAATTCTTATCCAGATCTTATCAGGTCGACTTGAATAGGCATCAGAGGTGTCACTATGTGCAATTTAGCTGAAAACAAGCCAAAGAGAAAAGGTGCACTGTACTCCTAAAACAGTTAAAACACTCATCTAAATTTTAACAGGAAAACTTGCCTGAAAGGTGGGAAAGAGGTCTGTGCAAGCAGAATGAGAATATATATTGCATTTATCTATAGAATAGAAATATAGGAAAATCAGACCCTGCAAAAGAATAACAATTAAGTTGTAAAATCTTTAGCACACTTACAAGTATTTTAAAATGTCAAAGTTGTAAATGATCCATGGTCTGAGAGTGTGATCACCAACTCAAATAATAATAACAGGGGATGACTTAAAATGCATTAAATCTTTTACTGGAGTAGTTGTAGTTTAAATCGGCATTGCTGATCATTTTCCTTTTTCATTGCAGCCTAAAGCCTATCTTTCAGGAAAGAACATATAATGTAAGGGTTATTTTAGTCAAGATGAGTTATGATGAAAGAGATCTTTGTACCCTTGATGATTAATAAATATTTGTGGGCTGAATGCCTGCCTATCTGATACACATCTGTGCAGTATTTGGGATATTCTGTTTTAGGAAGTGTACCTTCCTTCATATACACTGTGGCTCTGTTCATGAGGAATAGATGGTAACACATATAAAGGTAAAAATGGTGTTACCAGGAACTGTGAGGTGGGGCAGACCCCACCAGATATTAAAATGTGTTATAAAGATACATTAATAAAATCTTATATGATAGATATAGGTTTTATTTTTCCCACTCTACAAGAGATGAAATAAAGGCATGTGCAGTTTAAATCCACTTTCTCAATGTGAATGGAGAGCTCCGATTCACACTGAGGTTTTCTGGTTTCAAAGCTCCACTGAAAAAGAGAGCCCTGGTACTTTGAAGTCATGTGTCTTTATTTTTAAAAAGACACATATTAACTAAACATATTTGTAATAATGAAACCCAACATAGCAAATTTAAACTCTTTCTTACTAATTAACATGAAAACTTGATATCATATTTCATTCTTGTAAATAATATAAGAATTATTTTTTCTATCTCTAATAATAAAAGTGTAATATGCTAATTAGACTGGACGGCTGAACGCAGAACGACCGTCCAGACGACCTTCCAGACAACTATCTGGACGACCATCCGAGACCACACTTTGACAACCTCTGATGCTAGGCCAGCCAAGGTGGGTGCCATGCGATTGGTTGGGGGCCTGGCCATTGCCCCATGATCGCCCTGCAGAGGGAGGCCGAGGCCACCAGCCAGCGGGGCAGTCAATCGGAGGGCTCCAAGATGACCCCAAAGAGGGAGGCCCAGGCCACCAACCGGCAGGCTACAGCAGGTGGGCGAGGGCTCCCTCTGCAAGGGAAGCCTGGGTCCCGGCTGCCAGAGGGAAGCCGGTGCCTGCAGCCAGGGGAAGGAAGGCCTACTCTTGCACGAATTTCATGCACCAGGTATCTAGTTATGATGTAAAATACTTCAGATTCTGAACAAGGCTTTGGCCATGCCTGACCAGAACATGTAAGAAGTTAAAAAAAAAAAATCTTAAACAAGCTGAAGCAGAAAATCAATATGGTTGGAAATAGTTTTCTGTGTTTTAATAAACATGATGTAATAAATCCTACTCATCATTCACACACTTTATATTCTATGATGAGATTGATCCGATTTACATTCAAAACACAAGAAATCTTACACCTATTCTCCAAAGTGAAATTGCCTATCAAAAGAGATGTAGCTATAATTATAATCAAGTACCAACATTCTTCACAAAAACACATGATACGCCTCAAGTTGAGAGCAGCAAAAAATAATAACCACATAGCATAAATGAGTTTCTCAAGCAATCGCATTATCAATCTTCAGAGTGAGTGATAAAAAATGGAACAAAATTTCTCCTTAGATTACGAACAGAAAATGCTACTGAGAGAACTCACAGGCTCTCCTTCAGCTAGTATTTCCCTTATTTTAATGCATTTCCACTTAAACTAAAGAATAGAAGCTTTAGGTATAAAAAATGTAAAAGAGAGGAAAATGTGAGCAATAAACTATAAATTAACCAGACGATCAACACATTATTTATACTACTTTGGTAAATTAGTGTGATTTTCACAAAAAGTTAACTACATATTCAGCTATATTGTCAAAATCTATATAACTCATATTCTGTCATGTATTAATTAATATAACAGAAAAATAGAAAATATCTTAGAAACACATTCAACATGCTTATAAAATAAATTAGATATGAAGCTTCCCTTAACATTTTTTTTCTAAATAATAGGTATAGAACATTTAAGTACCCACTGAATATTATGATAGTGGTTATACCAGGACACCAATAAAAGTATCAATCTATTTCATCAGAGGTGGTAGCCTCTTCTCCTAGGCATACTTCCATCAGAGTTCAGTGACTTGATCTATGCATAGCACCACATCATGAATTGTTTTTATCTGGTTATATCAAAAATAAAATAAACTTTTAAGAATTCTAATTTCGGAACCTCTGTTTAAAAGAATTGTAACATAAACATTTCCAAGAGGATGATGGTTTTTGTTGTAATATTAAATATAATATTGAATAAATCTCAATATATCTTCTTACCAGAAGAACATTGCTATCTAAGGCAATATAGTTTAATTAAGGAGCAAGTTAAATCTTTGTTATTATCTGTTTACATATGTTTATTTTATCTCTGCTCATGGTCCGTTTGTAAACCATGTGTAAAAAAACTAAAATGAATGAATCCTACAATGAATTTAGAGAAAATATAGATAATTTTTGTACACAATAACATCACAAAAATAAAGCATACACTCTCATATTCGTAATTCTCTCAGTAAGTAATATCATGAATGCCCTCCCTTCTATGTCCATGAGTTTTACTGATTGTAAACCTAATTGAATATAAATCTGCAACATTTAAAGAAACATTTGAACAGTGCCTGCCATTTCCAAGGTTTATGTCAGCGCGTATGCCTGTGGAGTTCTCCCAGAAAACAAGTCATTGGCAAAGGGACGAAGAGATACAAATAGGACAGTTGGAAAAAATAAGTAATCCCCTTTGTGTTCTATTTTTATTTGATTCTACCTTTACGTCTGTCTGTAATTATACCCTTTTGGAGAAAGAGCAGGTTAAGTACAAGCCCTGGATTCATAGGGATTGTAAATGGTAGAACACAGAAGAAAAGAGTAGCTAATGCAGCACAGTCATGCCTAGTAACTGTAAAGCTCTCACAGTTGCGTCTGAAAAACAATGACTGCTAGGTGGTGACCATTTCTTAATGACAGCACCCTTCAGGTGCTTTTTCTGTCTCCCTCCCTCCTTCCTCTGTTTTCCAGAGCGCTACTATTCCAAGATTGTAGAGATGATATTCTGAATATTTTGGAGTTACAACCAACAAAGATATTCTTGGCATGAGAAGGATTAAGAATCTGCTCTTTTCCTGGAGTGGAATACATAGTTAGAAATAAGTTAACTCAAATGTTTCTAAGCAATTTTCTAGTTAACTAGGGTTAAAGAAAAAAAATAACTTTGCTCTAGTCATTGTGTTTGAAAATCTGTATTTAGAATGTATTCACCTGTAATCTAAAATAATCATTTTAGATTCTTTATAAAGACCACAGTCTTGTTAAGAAAGTGGGATAAAATTGTATTGGCAGTATACTCTAGGACCGTGGTCGGCAAACTGCGGCTCACGAGCCACATGCGGCTCTTTGGCCCCTTGAGTGTGGCTCTTCCACAAAATACCACGGCCTGGGCGAGTCTATTTTGAAGAAGTGGCGTTAGAAGAAGCTTAAGTTTAAAAAATTTGGCTCTCAAAAGAAATTTCAATCGTTGTACTGTTGATATTTGGCTCTGTTGACAAATGAGTTTGCCGACCACTGCTCTAGGGTACTGTCCAAAAGAATTTTCTGATGATGAAAATGTTCTATATCTACAATGGCCAATACTAGCTTCGTGTAACTATTAAATAAAAGTGTGGCTAATACAACTGAGGAACTGAATTTTTAAATTTACTTCATTATGATTTATTTAATCTTAAATTCAAAAAGCTACACATGAGACAACTGGCTATTATATTAAACATCACAGCTTTGGAAACTGCTTTTCATTTTATCTTTCAAAACATGAGATTTTTTTTTTTGCTATGATAGCCTCTTAATCAAATGTTGATTGATTGAGATTAAAAGCACTATTTTCCTAAACAGGTGAGTATCTTTGGAGAAAGTACTGGGGTAGGATAGAATTGAATGCTGTTTGTCATTAAGACCTTCCTTTATCGGGTTCTTCCCCCGATGACTAGCTGGGAATGAATTAAGAGAGAGAGAGGCAGCTCCAGAGAATATGAATCACTATGTGGAAGGGTAGGAAGCCAGTCTTGGGTGGCTAGGATGCAGATTCTGGGAATCAGTGGGAGGAAAGGGATGGATCAGATGCCCTGAGAAAGAAAGAATTCTGAAAGGAATGATGGGAAGGACCATCAAAGACAACATTCACTTTTTTTCCACAGTTTAATCCATTATGCTCCACTTTATATCCTTCTCCTTTTTTCATTTTAGGGTATTGCTGGTGCTGTTCATAACAGATGTGTAATTGGAAAGGTCAGTCTCTGGCTTAAGCTTCTTTCCAAATTTAGAATACCTGTAGAAACAACTAATTAATTATGCACTTACCATTGTTCAAGTATTTTTACTTTGTTAGTTATATAGTGACATCCTTAAAAATTGGTCAGACAAATGTTAAACCAAGATCACTCCTTCTGCTATTATTTGATCTTTTGGGGATTTTTACCAAGGGCCTTACTTTTTCCCTTGGTGCTTAATCCAACTGATTTAGATTTTTCATTTTATTAAGGAACAAGAACATGTAAAAGACAAGGAGAAGGAGGAGGAGAGGAGAAAGGAAGTGGAAGGAAATGCAAAGAAGGTTAAGGGGGAGGGGGAAGGATGGGAGGGAAGTTGAGGAGGGGACTGAGAGGAATGGAGAGAAACAGTAGGGAAAGTGAGAAGAAAGTGAAGCAGCAGCAGTTTCACAAAGCTCTCCTGCCGTGCACATTGGCAATAATGAAATCAACGCGATGCTGTGTTCCATGATTCAGCAGAACTTTTAGGTGATAAGGGAATCATTACAAAAGTACTTGAAAATTCAGCCTCCAAAATCCAGCTTTTATCATTTTAGATTTTAAAAGGCAACTGGTTTTTATAATTTTGCTAGAGGCCCGGTGCACGAAATTCATGCATGGGGGGGGGGGGGTCTCCTCAGCCCAGCCTGTACCCTCTCCAATCCAGGACCCCTCAGGGGGATGTCCGACTGCCAGTTTAGGTGGGATTGCCTAAACTGGCAGTTGGACATCTCTCTCACAATCTGGGACCACTGGCTCCTAACTGCTCACCTGCCAGCCTGCCTAATCACCCCTAACTGCCCCCTCTGATGGCCTGGTCACCCCTAACTGCCCTCCCTGCCGGTCTGGTCGCCCCACGCAGCCTGCTGCTCAGTCATTTGGTCGTCCCTCACTAACCCCCCTGCCAGCCTGGTCGCCCCACGCAGCCTGTTCAGTCGTCTGTTTGGTTGTTTCAGTTGCAATGGCTGCTTAGGCTTTTATAGATAGATAGATAGATAGATAGATAGATAGATAGATAGATAGATAGATAGATAGATAGATAGATAGATAACCTGCAGATGCCCAACACATACCTTTCTGAAAGTTACAGTAGTTTCATAGCTTTGGTAAGTGGGTGCAGAACAATATGAAAAATAAAATTAATGCTAAAAGAATGCACCTACATAACAAACTTTTTCAATTAGATATTGATCTTATGCAGTGTGATATGCAATTAAAGAGCATAAACTATATACCTTAAAGTAATCAATACATAATGCCATGAAGGAAAATTCCATCACTGGACTCCAGACTTTTCTAATCAGGATGCCATAAAACACTAGTTTTCCCTTATGACTGCCAAGCAGCACTGTGGTGAGGACTCTTTGTCCCTTATCCTTGCATACAGAGGAAAATGTAATTGAACGTGAAGGCCAAGATTAGAGCTTGGAAGGAATGCCTCATCCAGAGAAACTAGCAGAGGTACAGCTAATGGGAGGGAAGTATCAGGTGCCAATGAAACTAATTTAGGTAAAAAGTAAACAGGGTTGCTTCTCTGTATTCTGGATGAGAAATTATTAGATTTAAAGGGTTTTCAATTTAACTTCAATGCAGCCATGCCTGCTATTTCCTTATTTGAAGAGCTGGAAGGTATGGGGTAGGGAGAGTGTGGAACTTTCAAAATATCCTCGGGAACTACATGAATCAAAAGGAAACAGGAGCCCTAGATGGAGTTGCTAAGTGGATAGAGTGTTGGCCCGTGACACAAGGTTCAAGGGTTCAATTCCCCTCAAAGGGCACATACCTGGGTTGCAGGTTCAATTCCCAGCCCCTGTAAGGGATGCATGCAAGAGTCAACCAATCGATGTGTCTCTCTCACATAGATATTTCTTTCTCTCTCTCTCTCTCTCTCTCTCTCTCTCTCTCTCTCTCTCTCTCTCTCTCATTTTCTCTCTCTCTCTGTCTTTCTTTCTCTCACTTTCCCCCACCCCATCCCTCCATATCTTCCACTCTCTCTAAAAATAAATGGAAAAAATATTCTCAATGAAGATTAACATCAGCAACAATAAAGGAAATGGGGAATTCTTTCTGTTGATGAAAAGAGTAGAGCATCCAACATCACAATAGGGGTACTTTTTTAAAAGGTAAAGCATTTTTATGCTCCTCGCAAAAAGCGCAGAATTCCACCAGAGGCAGCATCCTCGGTTAGTACAGCACCGTATCAGCACTGAACGTGATTCTCTCAACATCGGTGGTTCCAAGGAGGCTCTCTGCTAAATCATTAGTTGTTTGCTAGAGGTAAGGCGATCGCTTCTCCAAATCCATTCATGATGAGGGCCATTGAATGCAGGTCTCCAGACTATCAAACTCCTCCTGCCGTCCCCAGCTCAAGCCACGGCTGCTGTTTCATGATCCCATAGATGCCCATAGGTCACGTACCAGGTAGATAATGCTCAGTGTGTCGCCCTGTCCTCATTCATCTACCTAAACCCCAGAAAGAGTCATGTATACATTTTTCATTCACCTATTCAATGACAACTGTTACATAAACACCATGCACATTATACCTAATAACAATATTTTAAGCTCTATATTTAAAGTAGGAATATACAGACTTAAAAATTCTTTAATATTAGAAAGTGTCAAATAAAACAGTCTATTATCACTGCCTTCAGTATGATGTGTCTCATCTATTCTCATCAAGAGGTTAATTGACCTCAACTGATGCTCTCTGTCTCTGGGGTTACTCACCTGATGGCTTTATTACACTGACTCATCCATCACTATCATTCCCACACTGACCCTGGCCTTGCTCCCTCTCTGTAAGGCTGACCTCATACACTAGCCCAACAGTCAGATGATGAAGATAGAAGTGTGAGAAGAAATATATGGTCAGACCCATTCTAGGCATTGAAGAAGCCACTGTGCCTATTAGAGACAGCATGGTTTCCCTGTGAAACAAACAAGATTAACCTACCTCCCACAATGCAACTACCCCTCTTCAAAACTCAGGGCTACTGGCAGGCAGCTTAACAAATGTAACCTCGCACAGCTGCATGGCAGATCCAGGCATCTGTGCTGTATACGTTTGCTCAGGCTGCCTCTCCATCTGCGGGCAGTGACATATGCCGTTTGATTGGCTAATAGTAGGCTGGGAGAAGAGTCAGAGAGCGCGTTGGCAGTCACCTCGTGTCTGTTTATTGCTTTTCATGTTTTCCCTTTTCTCTAGGGCTTCTGGTCTTGGCTCTTTCGGAACCTGCCTGCTATATTTTTCATTTAACTTTGAGTGGTCATTTATGGCTAACAAAGCTAGGATTTTGTGAACGTACAATTTGCACTTAGTCCAAACCACTTAGATGTCAGTAATCAACCTAAATTAGCAGTTTTTATTTTTTAATTGCAATTCCATCTTGGATTTCACATGTTAAAAGTGCGCTGAGATTAGGTGATGGGCACTAAGGAGAGTGCAAGAAAATATGAAAGTAGCCAAAGGATTTAGGCAGGACCACCTATAGGATGTGAGGGCTCAGGGCGAAACGGAAATACAGGGCCCCTGGTTTAACATGTATTCAGAATTACAAGACAGCTACTTCAGATAATGAAAGCAACACCAGGCCCTTCTAACGATGGGGCTCTAGGCACAGGTTGTATGCCCAGGAAGAAAGCCCCAGATTTGTAGAAGAAAACATATGAGACATTTTCGCCATTCCTTTTAACCACTGAGCGTACTTACTATAAAATCTCATACACTGGCAATATTTTCTTCACAATCAATAGTATCTTCAACCAAAGTTTCTGATTAGGATTTTAAAACATTGTGGGGGTTTTTCTTTTTTAACTATTATTAGAAAACATGCTTTGAAATTCTAATTAAAGCATAAAGTTTAGTAAGGTTTCAAACATGCTTTTCCAAACCTACTGTAAATACTAAAATGAAAAAAAATAAAGCACGTAAATGATGGCTCCATGGTTGGATTTAGGCAACCCTAAACCTCGAACTTGGCAGTGAACGCCAGCCACTAACAAAAGCTATAGGTGCCAAACTCTAGAAACAGCATGGCCACTGAACAAGGTTCTCCATAAAAGAACAGTAATCGATATCCGAAGGAGCAAGGCATGGCACTAACCAAACTTTATCAAACTGTGTTTTAAAACAAAGAACTCTAGCTGATGTGACTGTGGCTGTGGCTGAGTATCGGCCCAAGCACCAAGAGGTTCTAGTTCGATTCCCGGTCAGGGCACATGCCCGGGTTGCGGGCTCAATTTCTGAAGGGGACGTGCAGGAGGCAGCTGATCGATGATGTTTCTCTCTCATGGATGTTTCTATCTCTCTCGCCCTCTCTCTCTAAAATCAATAAAAACATATTTTAAAAAAATAACTCTAAAATGTTCCTCCTTCCATACTTTGATTAGAGCAAAAACAAATTCCTCCAAATTAAAGCTGAAATTCACATGACTAAACACCAATAAATACTTTACTAAATGTTTTAAATGTAAGAAATAGATTAATAACTCTCATTGGATACTTCACTTTTCTTGATTTCAGCTTATTCTTAGGACATTTCTCAAATAAACACCAACCCATTTTTAACACAGTGCTTTGTCCAACAGATTGACTATGCTAGATATCAATCTGCTCCATGGGGCAGAGACAAAGTGGCCACAATTGATACCTTTCCATGGTAAATATAACCTTCCAGATGTTTTGCGATCATCCTTGTCATATCTACAGCTATTAGAAGGAACCATAGATATCTCTACTTAAATAAAGCTAGCAGCTAGAGAACCTTCTGGACTTGGAATGTTAACTTAATGTCCTTTAAGGAATAGTTATATTAATAGTAAATTGCTTATTTCACTTCACAATTATATATATTTGTGTTCAAATTATTTCCCCTCATAAAATCCCAAAAATATATCTGAATGCTCAGAAGCTTATAGTAATTTCTTTTTGGCTGTTTCCCTTGCTTTGTATCATTATGTCCTTCTCCAAGTCAGTCTGTTTTCCTACTGAGGGTATGACACCACCACTCTTCTACGTGTAGATGAAAAGGGACCACATGCTGACCTGACTAGCTCAAGGCAGGCCTGTGTGGTGGCCTTGCAAACTCTAGAGACCTAAAGTAACCACAAAGGATGGTCCGAAATTAAAACTTTCTAACTAAACGTGTATGGCAGGTAGTCATGTCCTAGGCTAGATTCTTCCCTGACAAAAGTCAGTCTTTACCTTAACCAAGCCTGTCTGTTGTCTTTTGCATGTATGATAACATATCATTGGAATGTCAGGGTAACTAGTAACTTCCCTTTTTCCAGACCCCTCAGGGCACAACCAATGCACCAGGGCTCCAGGTCAGAGACCACAAATGCTGTCATTGTTATTGTTATCATGTTAATTGTTGACTGTTAACTAGCCTGCACCCACCAAAGTAA
Source organism: Eptesicus fuscus (assembly GCF_027574615.1). Lineage (NCBI taxonomy): Eukaryota > Metazoa > Chordata > Mammalia > Chiroptera > Vespertilionidae > Eptesicus > Eptesicus fuscus. The sequence goes on along the minus strand of NC_072489.1, from coordinate 21,484,017 downwards.
AAGAAGTGTGTGCCTATCATTTTACTTTTTCTCCAATCCTGTAGGTTTCTTCTCTTTGCTTTCTCCCGCCTCCCTAATCTATCACCAGTGATTTCATGTAACCCACTTACGTCTCCTCCTTTGATTGTAATGTATAAAACAAGGTTAAAAACCGCCATTCTCCGGAGCAGTATCTCTATAGGTTGAGATTCTGCTTCCTGGCAATTGTCGACAGTTTGGCTCAAATAAACTCACAAAAATCCTTTAGAGGTTTGAATGTTTTTTATGTTAACACAAGCATAGGTCCATTTGATGTCTAAGCCATTTCTCACCCTTCATAATCAGTACAACTGTTAATCCTTCCTTTTTTATTTTTATAAATATAATTTTATTGATTTCAGAGAGGAAGGAAGAGGAAGAGAGAGATAGAAACATCAGTGATGAGAGAATCATTGATTGGCTGCTTCCTGCACACCCCCTACTGGGGATCGAGCCCACAACCTGGGCATGAGCCCTTGACTGGAATCGAACCTGGGACCCTTCAGTCTGCAGGCCCACGTTCTATCCACTGAGCCAAACCAGCTAGGGCAATTCTTCCTTTTTTATATCTGTCTCTTTTCTTTTCACTTCAACTACCCTACTTTTAGTCTTTATTACCTCTTACTGGAAATATTACTGAAATCTTTGGTTCTTATCTCTATCCATCTAAACCTGCAAAATAATCTGCACATCATGACTGATTAATCTTCCTACAGCATCTATTTGATTTTCTCCTTTCCCTAATCAAATATTTCTCCCTTAATAAAGTTCACATTTCTGAGCTTGACATTCAGTGTGGTTCCTACAAATTTGGTTTTCAAGCCAGACTGTCTACCATTCTCCTGCTGTAGATAGTACAGTACAGTATTTAGGAGCATCAGTGGGGAATTCCAATTTCATTACTGCAGAAAAGGAACAATATTAGCTCTCTCTTTAGAAGAGGAAAATATGAACTTAGGAATGGATTTGCCTAAGAAGGAAACAAGCTTTTGTTAAAAGGATGTACTTTTTCCCCCTGATAAGTACTATAAAAAAAATGCAAGAAAGCTGAATCTATAAGCTCTTGCACTGATTTATGGATTAATCAAACTGACATGATAGTCCCAAGTATGATTAACTTCAGTTCCATTCTGCTATTCATCCTTAATGGTGTGTTTCTGTGTGGAGTTTTCCTGCCAGTCCCTATAAAAAGATAAGGACTCTCTGGGTGGTAAATCATCTTTTTAAAAAGTCCCCATGTACTCACCCAAATGCAAATCTTGATGTTTGTTCAGGCATCGAAGTTTATAAAACCCCTTTTATATAACTGGAAAGTCATTAAATGTCCTATCACAGTTCTTCCCATACTTCAAGACTCACCTCAGTTCCCTCTCCATAAAGCCTTCCCTCATTGCTTCTTGCTAGATTATAAGAGTCTTGAGAATAGAGCCTGAGATGTTTCTGATTCAACAAACATTTATAGAACAGGTACTATGCTAGGAATTTATCCCTCAGCATATACAGATGCCACCTCTGAAATAATATACAAAGTATCAATTAAAAATGCTTGTTTCTGGGGGAAAATAAAGATAACTCTGGAAAAACGAATATCTAGGGAAAAAGGGGAAAGAGGATGCCCGCACCCTTTCCTTTCATCGTTTATTTTTAGAAAATGTGTTACCATTTTTTTCTCTGTGCCTTTGAAATGTATGTAAATATTTTTAAAAGCCAAAGGAGCTTCTTGCCAGCTTTTCCACCCATGAATGTTGTTCTCAAGGGTCTGGGCGCCATTTCTTTAAAATGTAATCATCAGCTCTAGCTGGTTTGGCTCAGTGGATAGAGCATCAGCCTGAGGACTGAAGTGTCCCAGGTTCGATTCCAGTCAAGGACACATGCCCATGCCCAGGTTGTAGGCTCAATCCCCTAGTAGGGGGCATGCAGGAAGCAGCCAATCAATGATTCTCTTTCATCACTGAAGTTTCTATCTCTCTCTCCCTCTCCCTTTCTCTCTGAAATCAATTATATATATATATATATAAATATATATATTTTAAAAAAATGTAATCATCAAGGAAGACAGTGTTTCTATCTCACAGTTTCCATGGGAGGATCTAAGCCTAACTTCCCTGGGCACCTGGCTCCAAGCTGCAAACCTACCTCTGTCATTAAGATATAGTACATTTAATTTCATATGAATAAGGGCACTAACTACACAGATTGTCATTCCAATTACCAAGTTAATTTAGGATGAACTATTATTCAAATGGTAATGTCGGGTCCTCTTTTTTTTACTTGTTTACTGTTTATCTTGAGAATGTGTGTTGGGTTTTATCTGCTTAGCTATATAAAAGGTGATATTTCTTTCTATATCTGCTATCTCTTTAGCAGGTTGCCTGTGATTCATATCACATTTGGTTTAATGCTGACTTGAAAATAAAACTTTTCTTCCTCTTCTACTTTTGTGAAGAGATTTTCTGAATTGGCAGATGTTGCTTTTAATTTTATTTCCCCAAAATTACTAGATATCATTGGATCATATAAATTTGTAAATGTGCACATATATTAACTTCTCAATAATAAATTGAAAGAATAAATTAAGAAAAGAGGCGATGAGGAAGGAAAGTTCGAGAGATAAAGGGTAAGGAAGAATAGAAGAAGGGAGGGAGGAAGAAAAGAAAGAACAAACTGATAGTAAAACTCAAGAGAAATTCCACTTTGGGGCGGGGTGGGGGGAGGGCGGTAAGGCTTAAAAAGAAAACCTAAGTCTAACACAACTCTAATGTAGATTCAGAGGCTTTAGGAATCAAACATACTTTCTGCTCAGTAATAAAGGGTAGAACATTTCAGCCAATATTCCACTCTCAGAAAAAAATTGACTCAGTAACTGGCCTAGGCTGGAGTCACCAGTTAACTAGACTGAGGTTCTTAACTTTTTGTGTCCTGGACTCCTCTGGCAGTCTGGTGAAAACTATACCCTCTTCTCAAAGCAACTATCCTAATGTATAAAATAAAAGACAGATTCAAAGGAAACCATTTCCATTAATGGTTATAAAAAATATTTTTAATTTGTCATATTAATACATGAAATAACAAGATCTAGCACTGGACCTAATAATGTAGTAGTAACAAGCATAAATGATACTTTGCACACCTGTAATGTGGTATGAAAATGTCTGCAATTGCTACTGGTAACAATATCTTAGGTGTTGCCATCAATACTGTGGTTTATCATCTATATTAATAATTAAACAAAATGCTAAGTTTCAGGTTGAATTTTGAAATAAAGATCTAGTATTTTCCCACTAAAGTTCACAGACACCTGGATTCTATACAAGGATCCCCATGAACTTCAGATTAAAAGGCCCATGAGAGTTGTAACATTAGATCCCAGAGTGGCTCCTACATAAGCTAGGCAATGTCCGCCACAAAGGACAAGAAGCTCTGCTCCAGGAAGACAAACGACTTTCTTGGTCTAAAGGAGCGCCTACATCTCCTTCCTCTCCTTTCCCCAGCATTAACAACTAGAGGCCTGGTGCACCAAATTCGTGCACAGGGCAGGAGAGGGGTCCCTCAGCCTGGCCTGCAACCTCTCCAATCCGGGACCCCTCGGGGGATGTCAGACATGCCTCTCACAATCCAGGACTGCTGGTTCCTAACTGCTCGCCTGCCTGCCTGAACACCTCTAACCACCTCTGCCTGCCTGATCACCCCTAACCACCTCTGCCTGCCTGCCTGATCGCTCCTAACTGCTCCCCTACAGGCCTGATCGCCCCTAACTGCCTCTGCCTTGACCCCGCACCAGGGACCCAGGATTCCTTCCTCTGGCTGGCTGCAGGCACTCAGGACCTAGGCTTCCCTTCGTCTGGCCAGCCGCAGGCACCCAGGACCCGGGCCGGCTTTGCCTGGGCCAGCTGCAGCCACAGGGACCATGGGCAGGCAGCTTCTCCCAGGCCACAGGCGCTGGTGCCCAGGACTGCGAGGTGGGCAGCTTCTCCCTCTCCCCAGCTGCAGGGACTGGCACCCGGGACTGTAGGGCTGGTGGCTTCTCCCTCTCTCAGGCTGCAGCCGCAGTCACTGGCGCCCAGGGCCGAGGGCAGGTGGCTTCGCCCGGGCCCGGCTTTGTCAGGAAGGACATCGGGATGGTCGTCTAGAAGACGTCCGTTCTAATTAGCATATTACCCCTTTATTAGTATAGATCATGCTAGTTGTTAATAAGGACCTACAATGACTACAGGGACATCATATGCATGCTATAAAGTACACTGTAGCTACTAATACTATACAGTCTATGAATAGTTCTCAACAAGAAACAGGCATAATAAGGATCACCTGGGAAGCCTGTTTCTTAAAAAAGATTCGTGACCCCCCTGCTTAGAGTCTATCTAAATGGGGAACAGCAATCTCCATTCTTACTAAAAGTGAGCCTTATTCAAGTGACTAAGTACCAAACATCTCAGATTACACCAACAGAATTAAAGAGAGTCTCTAGGGCAAATATATATATATATATATATATATATATATATATATATATATATATAAATATATAAATTTTTTAATGAAAAAAAGAAAAAAAAAGTACTGCCTCTCCAATTTAAGGTGTCCAGAGGAAAATAACAGCATAAATTAATTTATTTTAAAACAAGGAAGGAAAACAAAATGATTAAAAATAAACTAAATAAATGTACTCAAGATATTAAAAAAGAACAGCAAAATTAAACTTCAAGAATTAAAAGGTAGGAGTTAATAAGGACAAAAGCAGAAATTAACTAAATTTTAAAATAATTTGAATTACCAAAGTCAGATTTTTAAAATTTACATTAAAAACAGATGGAAAAACATGTTCCTAATGCCATTCATATGTTGCCTCTTTTACTTTGCAGAGTTTATTACTTTTTGTTGCTGCCTTTGATCCTTTTTTTTATGGAGGTTCCATGAACATTTGAAAAGTAGGTATTCTGTTGCATGCAAAGTTCAATACATCAAATTAAATGGCAAACTGTCCACTGTGCATATGGGGTGGTCAATAAATAATAATAAACCAAAACTGCTCTCTTTTGAGGCCCTCTTTAATATGCCTTAAAAACTTTCCTAAGCTAGATTTCAACCAGTATGCACTCCTATTACAGTCTCTTCATCACCTCAATATTTATTTTTCCTCCCTGCTTTTTCTTATTCAGATTTCCGACTAAGGCAACTCCCCAATCAACAAAATTAACTCGAACTAGCACTAAGTTCCATCCCAGAGTCCTGGGAAGTGTGGAAAATGTGAAAAGTGCCCGCACTCCTGTTCAACCTCCTTAGGGACTAGTGATCACCTGTCTTGTCAGCTCCCAGAGGCAAGTGACTTAGAAGCCAGACCCTGGTCAGAGGCTGGAAAAGTTAGGACACTGAAGGTGCAGCCTGACCCCTCCAAGAAGAAGCTGGAAGTTGGGCTTTATTGTCTGCTCACTTAGCACTGAGGCAGGGAAGAACCAAAGGAAGGGCTTGCATGACTGTTTAATCCTGCCGTTTGTGCTCTATGGTCCCAAGGGCCTAGTAAATGCCGGGCCCCATTAGCTCCCCAAAATAGGCAAATTAGGAGACAATTGCTCTGATAGCAGACATCAGGTTGGGCACTAGATACGTGGTCCAAACCTTTGCTCGTCAATGAGAAGCTGGGAGATGGGAACTGCCTCTCAATTGTATGGTGCTGTTATGGGTGAAGATTATGGTGAGAATGTGTCTCAGTTTTTCCTACTTGTTTTGATGTGGGCATGTTCTCAATCACCCAATGTCAAGAAATCTTTCAATCATTTGGGATGGGAATGGGGGGGAGGTTGAGGACAAATATGTGATACCTTAATCAATAAAGTAATTTAAAAAAATCTTTCAGTCAGTTTATGGTTTTCTCTCAGAAGAAACTGATCCATGTGTAGTTGTTTATTCAATGTATTCATGTGTGGAGGGTGTTTTGCTATCTTGCTGAGAATAAATTCTCTCTATAAAAATATTCTTTTTGTCTCTGGTGTTCTTCAGGTTCACTACAATATATCCATGTGGATTTCCTTTTATTTTTTTTAAATATATTTTATTGATTTTTTTACAGAGAGGGATAGAGAGTCAGAAACATCGATGAAAGAGAAACATCGATCAGCTGCCTCCTGCACACCCCTACTGGGGATGTGCCTACAACCAAGGTATGTGCCCTTGACCAGAATCAAACCTGGGACCTTCAGTCCACAGGCCGACGCTCTATCCACTGAGCCAAACCGGTTAGGGCTGGATTTCCTTTTATATATCATTTTGTTATTGCTGTTGTTAATCCTCACCAGACAATATTTTTTCCATTGATTGTTAGAGAGATTGGAAGGGAAGGAGGGAGGGGAGAGAGAGAAAGAGGCATCATTGTGAGAGACGCATTGATTGGTTTCGATTGGTTGCCTCTCCACGAGGGTTAGGGATTGACCCTGCAACCTAGGTACATGCTCTTGATTGTAATCAAACCCATGATCCTTTGGTCCGAGGGCCGAGGCTCCAACCATTGGTAAAAACTGGCCAGGGCTCTTTGTATATGTCTTAATTAACAATTTGGGGATTTCTTGGCTATGGAGACTGGTGTCTTCCATCAGTTCTAGGAAATTCTTAATATCATTTTTATACTTTTCTCTCTTCTGAATGTTATGTTAGAATATTTTAAAACTTGTGAAACCATCTTTATGTATCAACTGCTTTTAAAAATGTTTTGTATTGTGTCTCTCTGTAGTGCATTGTAACAAATTTCTTCAAATATATCTTTCAGATCATTAATTCTCTGCTAATCTCCCATTTTGCCTAATCACTGAATTTTTTTACGATTATGTTTTTCATTTTAGATAGTTCTGTCTGATCAATTTCAACAGTGTTTTAATTGCTTTATAAAACTCTTCATACACTAGTAAATAAAAGAAGGAATAATGTATATTAAGCATACTATTTATATTCAATATCTATAGTGTTTGCAGATCTGATTCTGCAGTTGGTTCTTTCTGTAATATCTCACTTGTGGTGGCTGGCTTATTTGTGTGTCTTGTGAGAACTTACTTTCCTTGGACCTGCATGAGAACTTTTTGTGAACTGGGTATAAAGTGTGGAGAAAATTTGAGTTTACTTCTGGCAGGTATTTGGAGGTATTGCCAAGACAGAACAACTTTAAATGTTCAAGCTGGGGTTTTAGAGGCCATATAGATTATATGAATTCTGACCCAATGTTCAGATAAGGACAGATTTATTGTTAGAAATTTTTCAAGATATTTTCTATTCTTTTTTTCTGAGCCACCCAAGTCAAGGTTAAGCTAGCCAAGACTTCCTACTATCTCCTACTTTAGGGGCTGGTGTCTCTCTTGTTCATCCAAAGAGGTAGCTAAATTTAAGGATTCTCACTTTATGAAAGACTCTCATATGGCTTTCCTATTGGCAGTATATAGCTCTTGTCTTCTGCCCTCAGTTCATGGTCTTTCGAATCCAAGCCACAGGCCATCATGAAAAAGAAATTCCCCACCTCTCCCAGCACAATGCTGGTGCTGGCTTGCTAGTCTGGATTTCAGCTCTCTTCTTATCTGGCTGACCTCAAATTTTCCTAATTCACCCGTTGGATTGTCCATGTATTTAAAAATATTTGATCCATTATTTTTAGTTTTATTATTTTGCTATATTTCTAGAAACTAAACCATTTTTTGAAAAGCATGTTAAAGTGCTCCTAGACATCAGTGATGCCTATACTTCTTGAGTTCTTAAATGCTAATCTGTTTAGTACAGGTCCCATTTCTCCTTGGGGTGAAAACATAAAAATATAAGGACTGTACTCTACAAATTATTACTCTTAGTAAAGGGCAGCATATCTTGGCAGTTGCAGGGCATCTAACTCTGGCTAGATAGCAACGGAGAGAAGAGAATTGTTCTCTCTTTGGGCTCTCTTATCACCAAAAAAGCTTCTGAGCAGCATATCACTTAGATAGGTTCTTGATGGCTTACCTCACTATAAATTCATGTCCCAGTTAAACGTTAGGTAAAGTAGAGCCACCTACCACAAGTATATGGACTGCCAGTTGGAGAAAGGAGGTGGAAAACAGGGGTAAGGGGAAAATACTCTTTGATCCAATATCACAAAATGACATGCAGCATTCCTGTATCTATTCTTTCCTTCCTTCATTTACTCACCAATATTCACAGAGCACTTACTATGTGTAGAGCATTATTCTAGGTGTTGGAGATACAATCATAAATAAAGAAATATAGGGACCTAGTTGGTTTGGTTCAGTGGATAGAGCATTGGCCTGCGAACTGAAGGGTCCCAGGTTTGATTCTGGTCAAGGGCACATACCTTGGTTGCAAGCTCCTTCCTGGCCCTGGCCCTGGCCCTGGCCCTGGCCCTGGCCCTGGCCCTGGTCAGGGTGCGTACAGAAGGCAACCAATCCATATGTCTCTCTCACATCGATGTTTCTCTCTCTGTCTCTCCCCCTCCCACTCTCTCTAAAAATCAATGAAAAAAAAATCTTCCTGGGGTGAAGATTAAAAAAAAAAGAAATAAATACAGGAATGATGACACATACTAGCAAATGAATATATAAAAAAGAAAGACAAGAAAATAAATATGACAGCTCTTTGAAAATGAGAAAACACTACAAAACTCCTTTGTCATTATCTTCTTTTTCACAAGATGATCTGGATAACTCTGTGGACCATGATTACAACAGCTGCTTTTTCCTCACAGGAGAAAGCATATCTTAGATTTGGAGTTTCAAAGCAATTTACACTGGCAAAGTTTCTGCTTAAAAACATTTTGGAAATTCTGTTAATCTATAATTTAACACTTTTCAACTCTCACTCAGTCACAAATGCAGAAGGTACACCCTGTAATTCATATTAGCCTTTCCCATAAATCAATCCCTTTAACCTGTAAAGTATTCTAATTCAACTTCTATTTTCTCCACCAATAAATCTCAGGTTTCAGATCCACAACCAGGTGTGGACCAGAATGAAAGAGCAAACGGAGCTGCAGCGTGGTGTTTGTTGAGTAAGCGCTCTGATACATTTCCACCATAAACATGTAATGGCACTTCCTCCCCACAGCGTATTTACTACATCAATTTATTTCAAGGTATTATATTTGCAGAAGCAAGATAGAGCAAAGGTTACTTTGGATCTTTTACCAATACCGCTTCCTGTAAATAAAGAGAAGAGCAACCATTTAATTTACAAAATCATTTTTAAAGGCTAAATGCTCAATAAATTCTTCTTTATCTAGTTCACACAGCCTCGGCAGCTATTTATAACTGGGATATAAAAATATGTACAAAATTCAAGCATTTGCACTAGCTTGGGCATGCCTCGCTTTGACTGAAACTGAATTAATTTCAAAGGTTGTAGAGACAGTATTAGAATTTCAGGGAAATATCTGTGGGACTCCCTCCTGCCTCGTCCGGGAGAAGTGAATCAGACACATAGCTTGAGAAAAGGAAGACTCCATCCATCACCACTCCTATGCCCGCTCCAATTAAAGCTACAACCAACTATATCTATCTATCTATCTATCTATCTATCTATCTATCTATCTATCTATCTATCATCTACCTACCTATCTCCCTCCCTCTCTGCATAATAAACTTTACCACTTATGCAAGCATCACCAGACACAATTCTGTGTAGCACTGTGAGAAATGATAATCAAGCCTGTATGTCCAGCCTAGAAAATTTCACCTCACTGTATTAGCCACTCCCCAAATATAAACCACTTCTACTTAAATGACCCAGGTACAAAGTCCTTTTCACTAACAAGTTATTCTATCTTTTATACTTGGTTACATTTATAATTTATATGATAGTTTATAGAGACTAAGAATCTTAGCATAAATTGTGTTGAATTTTAATTAAGCCCCTTAAGTTCTATCAATGAGAACTGAATATAACACAGAAGTTAGAACTATCGAACTATCTTCTGGAATCAGAGAGATGAGATTCATATGCCAGCTATGATCACTCACCAGCCTTCTGGCTTAAGCAAGTTACATAACCTATGTAAGTCTCAGTTTTATTTTCAGTAAAAAAAAAAAAAATGCTTATTTTATAGGGACTCTAATAATTAAATGACTAGCTATCAAGAAATGATACATTTTAATTCATGGGGGACCTAACATTCTAGTAGTACCACTAGTATAAAATTAGTAAGAAACAGTCTTGCCCACAAGGAGATTTCAATCTTATTATGAAAACAAGGTACACATCTAAAGGACAAGTTTACTAAGTGTGCAGTACACAGGGCAAACAAAAAGATGCTGGGGTATTATTAAAGACTCTACCCTATTTAGACAAGAGTTCCTAAAAATTTCACATAGATGCTAATGATTGGGAATTTAATAAATTTTCACAACGATGTCAATAATTAGAAATTGAATAATGCTGGATTAGAAATGAAGAGACCTATTTAAAAACATGTAACTAATGGAAAAGCATACAAAAAGGTTATTCTAAATTTAAATAAAGTAATATTTTTACCATGAAAGTAATAAAATTAAGAACAACATAGGAATTATATGTTATGTGTTTAATTCAGTGTGTCAATAAAACTTACTAATTTTAATTGGATTGATTTCTTAATTATAGAAGAATCTGCCTCCAAGTAGTCATCTCCGCTAATGATAATGAGAGCTAAGATTCACTGGGCACTAATGAAGTCCCAGGCACTGCTCTAAGCATGTTTACATGTATTATTCTCACTGATTTTAACAATACTATGATTTATCCCCATTTTATTGGAGAGGAAATTAAGTCCAATGAAATAACTTTCCTAAGGTCACACGGGTAGAAAGAACCACAGCTGAGATAGGAACCAGGCATTTATCACTAAGTGCTACCCAATGTTGCCCCCCACTGAGCAGCTGCATGTCTGACTTGGGTAGCCAATGATCCTTGACATCAATTTGAAAAAAGAGTTTGCGTTTCTGAGCTTCTTCTCAACATTGGCTTCACCTATCAGTAGTTCCCATCATAAATGATGAAAATTCATCCATCCAGTTGCCAAGCCAAAACAAAACCTTGTAGTGATCTGTGGCGGACACAGAGGTGTACTGCCCATTCCCCTGCCAGGAAGGACTTGCCCAGCTGTGGGAGTGAGGACAGCATTCGGGCCCCCAGCTATCACTTCCTTCAGTATTTGACAGCTTCCAGTCATTGAAAGAGGCAAAAGGCCTGGCTTTTTTGCCTGACAAGTTACACTCAAGAACAACCTTCTCTCCAGAACTCCCTGCTGACTGGTCCAGGCTTTGTGGGCGTAGACTTCTTCCTCTGCTTAGTCTTGCTCTTCCCTTTACACAAATTACTTCCTAATAACACCTTGCATCCCAAGCTCCATCCGGCGGTGCTTCCGGAGATTCAGCTAAAACTCCTCCCTTCCTCCCACAGGTCACATCCATTCTGTCAAATCTAGTTGGCCCTCCTTACAGTATTTACAGATACCACCCTGGTCCAAACTAAAATTTGAGGTGGAATCAAGTGGAGATGTAAAATGCAAGCCTGCAACCTCCTGCCTGAGGGAGCACTTAGCTGTCTGGAAGCTGTTTTTCAGCTTCTCCCTTTGTTCCCTTTTGGTCTGACACACAGTCAGTGTAGTCTCAGCATGTCACTCTTTTGCTTGAAACCTTACAATGAATGGCAAGTAATCTGATGTAAAAGCCGCAATCATTAAAAGCCTGTCCAGGCCCCTTCTGACCTAACCCCACTGGGTCTCTGACCTCAGCATCTACTCATCGCCTCCCTCTCCGCACCAATACCCCAGCTTCTGTCACCTCAACACTGGGCATGCCTTCAGGCCTCTGTTCTGGATCTCCATCTGCTGATTCTCTCACTGCCTTCAAGCCTTTGGTAATATCTCACTTTCTCAACGTAACATTCTATGCAATTGGCTTATCTGTGTTTATTGTTTTTGTTTTTTTTTGCCTATATTCCCCTTTTAGAATGTGGATTGTCATCTATTATATCCCAAGCACAACATACACTAGTAAAAATAAATATTTGTGAAATGAATAAATCCTACATTTCATAAGATTTATAGAAAATAAAATCATGATTATAATCTAATTAACAATCCCCAATTTAAATTCATAACTTCCTTGGCAGAGATGCAAAGGACTCAGAGGTCTACTGATGGGATATTTTCCTGCTAATCAATTCATTGGAAGATATAAGAGGATGATCGAGTCTGATTGGATTACTGGGTCTTCATTTACTCATGCTCTAAACTCCAGTACGTGGATTTAAAAACCCACTTCTGTTTATTTTCATACTGGGACATCAAATCACACTTCACCTTTCTCTTGACTTACCTCTAGCTCATCAAGGGCACTTCCCAGGGTTGCTGCCTGAGGTTCCAGAGGGGCCAGCTCGTTCTGGATGCCTTGGGAAGCATTTGATATTACATTGAGCGCATTCTGAATTTCTTCACAAACTGTGTCCTTGCTGGCTTTGAGGGAAGCAACATCAGAATGTTCCAAACAAGCTGAACAAATTGAATGCAAGAGGGGAGAGTTCTCCTTCAATGTGGCCCGGGCGCCGGCTATTTCATCCCTCTGATTTGGAGACTTTAAGTCCTGAGGATGAAAATAAAAAGAGAGGTACCATATAATGAGTTATGGGAGAAGAAGAGTTATACAAAGAAGCTCCATTTTTCTGTCAATATACATGAAAAAGATATTAGACACTAAGAAGTCATCTATAAGTTAAAATCCAGGCCATCGATTAGTTTTACCCTCCTTCAGAGTCTGTTAAAAATCTACAGAAGGAAAGCTGAGCCTATCAGCAAAAAAAGTCACAGTGATGCAGATGTGTAATACCGAGCGGATCAGTCATATCCTTACAAGTCAGAAAAATACTCTGGCTCTCACATTCTTAAGTGTATTATAAGAGAGCTTGAATTATAAAGATACTGATTACCTATTTCCGTAGATGGTGATGATTGCATTTAATCTTTTCATTAAAACTAAACAATTCAGTCAAGATGCTAAATTGAACCTCCGACCATTCTGCTCTTTTCAACTCTTTTACTTACTAATAAATCAATCCTCTATCTTTCTTTCTTTGACACTTATTCAACAAATATTGAACACTGAACATATGCTTTCCCTGTGCTAGATACCAAGCGTACAGATGTGAGCAATCCTACAAGGACCCTATTGTCCTGAAGCTTATGTACTTGTTTGAGGGGAGGGATCCAACTGACACACAATAAAGCAGGAAAACAATGCACACGTCTATTTCAGGAAATGATGCATGCATCAAAAAAAGACAAAAGTAAAGCATCATAGAGACTGATTTGAGAAGAGAAAGCTGCTTTAGCTTGGTGGTCACAGAAAATATTTCCATTATGATGACAGCTGTAGTGAACATAAATGAAAAGCATCCCAAGCAGTGGGGAGAGAGGGAAGAGAAGTCCTATAAAAGTGATGGCTGGCCAAAACTAACTCGGATACCGTGAGAACCCCTGACAAGCCCTACCTTAACTAAGTGGCAAAGGTTAACCTCATTGGCGATGTCACAGGGATATCATGCACCCCTTGACACGCTGTGACTTCTCCTCTCTAGTATTCTCTTTAAAAGCCCACAATCCCAGTCTAATCAGAAGAAAAACAATAAGGAAAACCAGATTGGGGAACATCCTGCATGAGACCTGGACAGTATTCCTCAAGACCATTAAGGTCACACAAAAAAGGGCACTAAGTAATAAACTCTCACAGACCAGAGGAGGCTGGGGAGACGTGACAATCAAATGCAGTGTGGAACCCTGGATTGGGTCCTGGAAAAGAAATAAGCTATTCATGGATACACTGGTGAAGCCCACACAAACCTGAGTTAATAGTAAGTCATCAGTGTTTGCTTGTTCCTTGTGGCAAATCAAAGATAGTAACAATGCAGGGAACCAGGGGAAACGTAGATGGTATCCTCCCTTTACCGAATTTGCACCTTTTCTGAAAATCTAAAAATATTAATATACATAGAAAGCTTATTTTAAAGAAAACTAACTCAAGGGACCTTAACTATAGCTTATGCATGAAAAATTCATGATAAATATTTTCCCCATTTTAAAAACGAGGAAATGGAGGTTTAGAGAGTCTAAGTTCCTCAGTCAGTGACAGAGCTAGATGGTGGCATTTCTTATGTCGTAACCGAAGTCAGTGAGACGGCTAAACCATGATCCCAATAACTACGCTCCCTCTTTCCTGCACAGGAAGGAATTCCCTTATTTGCTATACACGGACGAGGACTCATATTTGTATAATGACAGCTTATAAAGTGCTTCTAGATGTAGCATCTTATCGATCATCACAACACCTTTGGAGAAGTAAGGCTGGGTTATTAAGCACCAGTTTAATTAAATAGGTATTTAGAGCAAGAAGATTCAGAGGCTGGTAAAAGAACTAAGCTCTAAACCTAAGTCTTTCAAATCACATGTTTTTTTCCACAAGACTCTGTTGCCAAGGAATAATGTTGCCTGTAGTTAATAAATGGCTGTGCTGCTGTATTTTTAGTTCCTTCTTTTCTGAAAATAAAGGCTGTCTGCTGCTTTATGCAGGCTTTGGGAGATATCAACTGATTTACAAGATGTGGGGAGGACAGTAAGAAGTAGCTGTCAACCCATTGTTCATACTAATTAGCCAAGAAAAGACACTTTGTAGCTTTCTTAGCTTGTTATGATTTCCCCTTATGTTTCTGGTCTGAGTTCTAGTTTTAGCTGTCATTAGCACCATGAGCTGGGTAATTCCTCTATTCTTTCAATGTCTGCTTTTCCATCTATAAATACGGGGAAAATGATATTTCGCCAACATAAGATTAAGTAGCATATCAGAAAACAAATATAGGCCTAGCTGGTTTGGTTCAGTGAATAGAGTGTCGGCCTGTGGATCGAATGGTCCCAGGTTTGATTCCAGTCAAGGGCACGTACCTCAGTTGCAGGCTCCTCCCCAGCCTGGGCCCTAATCAGGGCATGTGCAGGAGGCGACCAATCTATGTGTTTCTCTCACATCGATATTTCTCTGTCTTTCCCTCTCTCTTCCACTCTCTCTAAAAATCAATGGAAAAATATCCTCAGGTGAGGATAAAAAAAAAAAAAAAAGCAAACAAATATACTTGGAAAAGAGTAGACTTATTGAGAGAGTACAGAATTATTTTATTCCTTACATTTATTAAGGAAAACTGTCTTTGTCCTGTGATGGTCTTAGTGATTTTCATATCACTACCTACCATTTAGCTCAGTGAAACTTAGAAAAATATTTAATATTTGAAAGGACAAGTAAATTATAGTTTTGAAAGGATGCACAACTCCTCAGAGGAACAACAATAAAAAGTGCCAGTGTTCAGAAAGAGCTGAAGAAAATTCTCTGCATATTACAGTATAATCAAAATGTATTACATAATTCCCTCTAAAGAGACATATACATAACAAATACTTCTTTATCTAGAATGGCATGGTCAACATTTAGGTAGTTTTTGAAAGAAGAAAGTCTGTGAACATATATTATTACAAAAAAAGCTAAAGTTAAAAATATTATTTCTTTTACTCTGATGGTGGCTATGTATATCTAACAGTAAATTATGGTGACTTTAATGCTGCAGGGACTTTGGAATTTAAAAATCAAATATATTTTTGGCTTTTGATCCTAAGCTTAATTATCTCTGCCCAAGGCAATTATAGGATCTTTAATGAGCACTGATATCCAAAAAAGTAAACTGCGATAAGGACAGTTTAAATGAACATAACAAAAATGATGTACTATGGCAGCTGGTGGGGAAAGAAAGGCAGGTTATAGAGTTTTAAGGTAAGGAAAATACAGAAGGCAAGATCACTTCTCCTAAGGCACATCCCAAAGAATAAATTTAATGTAATAAGTAGGCACATAAACAAAAGGGGAATTAATGAATGCCAGCCTTCTAAATAAAAGGTTATGGTGATGTTTGTTTTATTCATTTTAACTGATAATACCATAGGTTCAAAGCTTCATATATCTACGTATGCTAAAATTTTAAACCAGGCCAAAATGGGAATTAAATGGTAGGGTTGATTAGGGATTTCTTTGGATGGAGAAGTATAAAGAATTTAGCTCCTCAGGGATTTATACCTATTTAATAACTTTTTTTAATGCTCCAGAAAGTAAAATCTGACATGAGATTTCTAAGTTAAGGGGACATTAAAGGCTTCTAGCTAATGAAGAAATACACAGATGGGATTTAAAAAGAAGACCTTACAAGTCTGTGCAAGTAGGTAGAAAATTAACATATGAGTTTTAACTCTGGCAAGAGAACAAAATATATTTAGGGATTTTAAAGATCAAAAAATATTTTAAAAATGAAGGGCTCTAAGCGATCAATTAATTAATTCAACTATTCCTTCAACAAATATTGTTTGGCTCCCACTGCACATCAGACAGTTCACTAGATGTTAGGAATGCAAAGATAAAGAGCTTATAGATCAGAAGGGGAAACAAATTTATAAGGGAGTTTAAATAGATGAAAGTCCCTCAGCTTGAGCAAATTAAAGAAAATGTATCAGAGGAGGTGAATCTTAAACTATAAGTAGGAACCTGTAAAGAAAGCAGGGCAAAAAACAAGCAAAGAAAACAGCATGTGTGAAGACCTGAGGCATGAGAGCAAAGAGCATGCAGACCACAGCAGGTGGCACCACAGCAAGTACAGGCATACCTTGGAGATACCGCAGTTGGGTTCCAGGACAAAGCAATAAAGTGAGTATCAAAATACATTGAGTCAAAGGAATTTTCTGGTTTCCCAGTGCACATAAAAGTTTCGTTTTCAGTACTGTAGTTTATTAAGTATGCAATAGTATTATCTATAGATAGATAGATAGAGAGATAGATAGATAGATAGATAGACACAAAAGCCTAAGCGACCATTATAGCCAGATGACCTGATGACCGGCCAGTAGCTATGATGCACACTGACCACCAGGGGGCAGACGCTCAATGCAGGAGCTGCCCTCTGGTGGTCAATGCGCTCCCACAGCCAACCTCCCATGGTCCCTCCCCGCAGCCGGGTGGCCCCAATCGGCCCAGGTGCCGGCCAGGTAGAGGGACCCCACCCATGCACGAATTTGTGCACCGGGCCTCTAGTGTCTAATAAAACAATGTACATGCCTTAATTAAAGAACACTAACCATCATCTGAGCCTTCATTGAGTGATAATCTTTTTGCTGGTGGAGGGTTTTGCCTTAGTGTTGACTGCTGCTAATTTATCAGGATGGCTGAAGTTGAGGTACCCTGGCAATTTCTTAAAATAAGAACAATGAAGTTGCTGCATCAATTGACACTTCCTTTCATGAACAATTTTATGCGATGCTGTTTGACAGCATTTTACCCACAGTAAATAAAACTTCTCTCAAAATTGGAGTCCATCTTATCACAGTCTGTATAGCTTCATCAAATAAGTTTATGTAATATTCTAAATCCTTTGTCATCTTCACAACATCTTCACCAGAAGTAATCTTCACAGCATCTTCACCAGAAGTAGATTCCATCTCAAGACATCACTTTATTTGCTCATCCATAGGAGTGAATAACTCCTCATCCATTAAAGTTCTATCATGAGATTTCGGCAGTTCAGTCACATCTTCAGGCTCCACTTTTCAGTCTGGTTCTCTTGCTATGTCCACCACTGCAATAACTACAGTTACTTCCTCAACTGAAGTCTTGAACCCATCACAGTTATCCAGGAGGTTTGGAATCAACTTCCTCCAAATCAAGTTCTTGATACTTTAACTTCTTCCCATTAATAACAAATATTCTTAATGGCATCTAGAATGGTGAATCCTTTCCAGAAATTTTTCAATTTACTTTACTCAGATCCATCAGAGGAAGCACTGTCTATGGCAGTTATAGCCTTCCAAAATGTTTGTCTTAAATAATAAGACATGAAAGTAAAAATTACTCCTTGATCCATGGGCTGTAGAATGAATGTTGTGATAGCAGGCATGAAAGCAACATTAAGTCTCATACATCTCCTTCAGAACTCTTGGGTGACTAGGTGTGTTATCACTGAGCAATAATATTTTGAATCTTTTTCCCTAAGCAGATCTCAACAATGAGCATAAAATATTCAGAAAACCATATGGTAAACATGTGCTGTTATCCAGGAACTTTTGTTCCATTTATAGAACACAGGTAGAGCAGATTTAGCCTATTTCTTCAGGCCCTTGGATTTGGGAAAAATAAATGACCATAGACTTCAACTTAAAGTCACCAGCTGCATTAGGCCCTCACAAGAGAGTCAGCCTATCCTTTGAGGCTTTGAAGCATTACCTTCTACTCTATATGAAAGTCCAATATAAGGCTGTTTTATGTATATTGATAATTTGTTGTTAGTGTATCCACCTTCATTAATTACCTTACCTAGATCTTCTGGACAACTTGCTGCAGTTTCTACATCAGCACTTGCTGCTTTACCTTGTTATTGGCTATGGCTTCTTTACTTAAACTTCATGAACCCACCTCTACTAGCTTCAAACTTTCCTTCTGCAACTTCTTTACTTCTCTCATCCTTCATAGACTTGAAGAGAGTTAGCGCCTTGCTCTGGATTAGGCTTTGGCTTAAGGAAAGGTTATGGCTGGTTTGATCTCTTATCCAGTCCACAAAAACTTTCTCCACATCAACAACAAGGCTGTTTCACGTTCTTATCATTGTTGTGCTCACTGGAGTAGCACCTTTAAATTTACTTCAAGAACTCCTCCTTTACATTAACGTCTTGGCTGTTTGGCGCAAGAGACCTAGTTTTTGGTATAATCTCAGCTTTCAAAATGCCTTCCTCGCTGAATTTAATCATTTCTAGCTTTTGGTTTAAAGTGAGAGATGTGTAACTCTTTCGGTCACTTGAACATCTAGAAACCACTGTAGAGTTATTAATGGACCTAATTTCACTACTGTTGTGTGGCAGGGCATAGAGAGGCCCGAGGAGAGAAAGCAAGACTGGGCACAGCCCATAGGTCAAGCACAACATTTATTAAGTTCACCAACTTGTATGGGTGATATTTGTGATGTCCCCAAACAATTACAATAGTAACATCAAAGATAACTGACCACAAATCTCTATAAGAAATATAATAATGATGAAAACATTTGAAATATTGTGAGAATTATTAAAAAGTGGCAGAGAATGGATGATCCCGGAGAGTATTATGTTGAGTAAAATAAGACAGAGAAAAATAAGTATCACATGATCTCGTTCATATGTGGAATCTAATGAACCAAATAAACTGATCAAAAATAGACCCAGAATCATAGAAGTATGAACAGGCTGTTGAAACGCAGAGGGAAGGCAGGGGTGGAAAGAGATCAACTAATGAACTTGTATGCATATATGCATAACCTGTGGACACAGACAACGAGGTGGGGAGAGCCTGGGTTAGGCGGTGGGGATGCAGATGGGAGAGGGCTGGAATATGTTAACAGGGGAAAAAGGAGGACCTATGTAATACTTTCAAAAATAAACATTTTTTAAAAAGTGACAGAGACTCAAAGTGAGCAAAAACTTTTGAAAAATGGTGCTGATAGACTTGCTTAAAGCAGGGTTGCCACAAACCTTCAGTTTGTAAAAAATACAATAGCTGTGAAGCACAAGAGTGACTCACAATCAAACAAGGTATACCTGTACAGGAGACCTAAGTAATAAAGGAGATGAATCCAGCTAGAAAGGTAAGCAGAAGATTCCTCATGTGTCTTGCTAAAGAACTGTGAGAGCAATGAGCTCAGATGTGTATTTTCAAAGGTTACTCTAGCAATGACCTTTGAGTAGAAAAAAGAGAATGAAATTTATCCGAGTACTGGATAAATTTCATTCTTTTTCATCTACTCAATGAAGATGTGGTACATATACACAGTGAAATACTACTCAGCCATAAGGAAGGATGAATACTGCCACTTGCAACAACATGGATGGACCTTGAGAATATTATGCTAAGCTAAATAAGTCAGATGGAAAAGGACAAGAACCATATGATTTTTCTCATATGTGGGTATAAAACTGAAGACGAACAGCAGTGTGGTGGTTTCCAGAGGGAAGAGGGGAGGAAAAGGAGGTCCTACTATATGGTGATGTAAGATTTCACTTTGGGTGGTGGGCACAAGATGCAATATACAGATCTTGTAACATAGAAACCCACACTGAAACCTATATGATCATGTTGACCAATGTCACCTCAATATATTTAACTTAAAAAATAAAAAAATAAAGAGAATGAAATTGCAGTCATGGAGATCAGGGTATAATCCACACAACAATGGATGTCTGAATGCTGAACACTATTGCCAGACTGCAGTAGAATGAATCTAGGCATATATTGGAGATGAAAATAGTAAAACTGATATTCAGATTTGAGGAGAGAATATTTAGAAGCATCTAGAAAATTGTTTCAGCAACTGTGTACATAGTGGTGCATTCATCAAGACGGGGAATACAGAATAAATAATGTGTATGGAAGAGAAAGGTGAAATACATTTTGTCATCTGCCAAATGCAAAATGCCAGCATAATATTCAAAGGAAAATAAACTATACATGGATCTAGAACTGAGAGAGTCAGAGCTATGAGTAGAGGTTTGTGAATCACCAACCCATAGTGTAAAAGTTACAGCGCCTTCAACCAGGATGAATGTTACAGTAAGAAGATTTTGGAAATCAGCATAAATTATTTCTTGAGGATATGAGCCTGATAATTTTCTAGCCCCAAAGGCCAAATTTACATTGTAAATCATCAAGAAGAATATAAAAAATACTAAACTCTCAAAAAACCAATAAGCAAGCAAAAAAGCACATGCAAACCTTAGAGCTTAAGACCTGAATTACTTTGGATAATTATGGCCAACATACTTTAAGAAAAGAGAATTTAAGTTTTTGGTTTTTATTTTTAACCAATTTGGAAAGACAGAATGATTTTTATATCAGGGAGTTAAAAATATGGGATCTGTTCACCTTGAGAAAGGAAATTTATATTGGAGGACACACTATAATTAAAAAATCTTAAAATTAGGAATAAATTTGACAAGTTGTTAATGAGCTTTTTTTACTAAATCTAGAAAGAGCAGATTGAGAAAGTAGTATTTTAGATTTGAGTGGAATAAATGAAAAATATATTTGTTCATACTGCTGTCTCCCTCACTTCATGATAATTCCCTTAAATGCAAGCACTATAGCTTACTTATGTTAATCCCACTATCTGATATTATATGGCATATATTAAAAGCTTATTACATTTTGTTCTAAGAAACAATTAGACAAATGAATAAGAAGTAATGGGTATTTAAGCTCAGAATAAGTAAAATATGTGGATATGATTAATCCAGGAAATCAAATTTGTGGAAAACATATGTAACCTAGAGACTTCGGGCAAAGTTGTGCCTGACAATGCCGTGGAAAGCTAAAGAGTAAAATTAAACTACACCTCTCTTTACATTAAATGTGAGCGACGCCATTAAAACAACTATTTTGGAAAACTGGTATTATCTATTGAAACTCAACTTTTACTAGTATATACCACACAAGCCAGCTCTTCCACTCCTAGGAGAGGATCCACACGTGTGGAAATGTGTCCATATGTTCATTAACAGACATATGCAAAAATGTTCATAGAAGCACTCTTTGTAACAACCCCAAATTGGAAACAACCCAAAGTAATGAGAACGAACAAAATGCAGCTATATGCAACCACATGAACTATGAAAGGAAAAACACCGGACAGACACAAGAGTGTATATATGGTTTGATTCTATCTGTACAAAGTTCTGACTCAAGCAAAACTAATCTATGGCTTTAAAAATCATAACAGAGGTTACTCTTGAGGGGTGATTATGGACCAGAAAGGGGCATAAGAGATATTTTGGATTCTGGTAATTTTCTGATTCTTGCTCTGGGTGCTGGTTAGTTACATGGGTGTATTTAGCTTGGAAAAAATCATTGAGCGTGTGCTCACAAAGCTGTGCATGTTTTTGAATGTATCTTCTACTTCAATAAAAAAAAAGTTTACATAAAATAAAACAAACAAAAATGTTAGTAAAGCCAAGCAAATAGTCACAGTTCGTGACTTCTCGTAAAGAACACTGGTACAAATGAGCTGTGGACCTGCCCTGGTGCCATATTCCCCATGATGTTAAAGGAAGGATGAGAACATTGGGTAAGCAGCTCATCTGCAAGTATCTTCTACCCACTTTAAGGGCTTTTATTTAAAAGGGGAAAACAAAACATCTACGTGTTTGTAAAATAAAAGTAAGAAAAGCAAGCTCCCCCAGCCTGGCCATCGGAAAAGGCAAAGCTAAAGGATTTGCACAGAAACTGATTCCATGCGCCCTTGAACAAACCCTCACTTCAGAGAATCAGAGAAAACTTCCTTACTAAGCTACATCCCTGCCGGAGTGGAACAGTGCAGCAGATACTCTGCTCAGCGAAGCAGAACAACATGCAAAGGATCAAGTTTGCCTTCCAGGTGTTTCAGTGAGGTTTCTGGAGCTGACAGACCACTCTGGTAGGGGAGGGCAGGCAGCTGACAACAAGCAGTTTTGTTTTCTTATGACTAAGGAGATGGACGGCAGAAAAGCCCCATGGATACTTTGCTACTTGGACTGCATCCTTGGTTGGCTTCCATCCCCACTCTTCCCTCTGCCAAGATGCTGCCTACTAACAGCTTCACTGGCCACTGGGCAGCTTCATGTTCTATCAGAAAACAAAATAGTGCAAACACCTGCTAATTGAAATGTTTTTCTCCAGCATAAATTAGGAAGTGGAATACTTAGCGCTCACTGAGCTGACGGATATAAGATGATGAAACAAGAGGAGACTGTACAGATAAAAAGAAGTTTTGAGAGAAAAAAAATAAAGATTGAAAAAACTGCAAGATTTTACAATCTAAACATTCTTGTAAAAGCAGCTGTATCCCTTCCCAAGCGGAATAGCTCGGCAAGGCCTTTACTGCTTTTCTTCCCTTATTTCCCACTTCTTATTTCATATTAAAAGCACAAACTCAATAAAGAAGAAAATAAAAAGAATTCTTCAAATTCCAATAGAAAACTGAGAAACTATATAATAATAGTATTAAGATATCTCCAAGGTATGAATTCTGGGCTACTGATGTCTATCTTGGGTAGGTGAAAATACACCAACGTGAGTATTAATAACTCCAAGGAAACCTCCTAGGAAAACATTATCACTGAATTCTAATGCAGACTACCGTGTCAGTCAAGAAGATGTATATATACATTTAGAAATACACTATGTTCACTTTCCACCCATCTGAAGCCAATACAATAGGTATCACATCAGTCTATTACCTTCATTGAATTGATATCTAAAAAAGTCCACTCTACCCGAAGCCATCTACCATCCGACTAAAGTGAAAGGAACAAACGGAACAAGAGAAAAATAAGGAGCTACTTCAGCAAGATCCAGTGGCTGTTCTTCATGCTTCCCTCCCATTTGTGTGTATATTTCATGCCTCAATCTAACAAAATTCAAATATCCATAAGTCAGAAAACTTTTCATCTAAAGTGTAGATTAATTAACACCTATGTGTGTTATGTTGGATTTTAACACCTAATAAAAAAAAGAAAGAAATATCATTATCCTTACAATGTCTTCATTTCTAAGCTTCTGTGACTCAGAGAAATAGATCACCCTTTCTCATTCTGGTGCATTTCAGAAAGCAAAAAGCATGTTCATGCAACTTCTTAATTAATAACCCCTTCAATCCATGTAGTGGTTTATCCTGTTTAATATGTTTCCAGTCATCCTTTCACAAGGAATCCCATGAGGAGATATGAAAAGTGATACCATTGCTAATTGTTGAAAGAGGAAAAGGACCTGTGTCCAAAGACAGACAAGATTAATAAACAGTGGTGGGTTCATTGTGTTTTAAGAAAGTCAGCATTTTCCCGAACCTTTTTGGCTCAGTGGATAGAGCGTCAGCCTGCGGACTCAAGGGTCCCGGGTTCAATTCCAGTCAAGGGCATGTACCTTGGTTGCGGGCACATCCCCAGTAAGGGGTGTGCAGGAGGCAACTGATTAATGTTTCTCTCTCATCGATGTTTCTAACTCTCTCTCCCTCTCCCTCCCTCTCTGTAAAAAAGCAATAATATATATATATAATATAAATATTTTTTTTTAAAAAAAGAAAGTCAACATTTGCTGAACAGATATATGCTTCTGACACTCATTCTGTATTCACTTTCTCATTTAATGGTTCGGCCAAAAATAGGATCTTGGGTTGGCTCATTTTTTCTACCTACCACTATTTTTGTTGTTGTCAGTAGCTTCATCATCTGCTCCCAAACTCTGTCAAAGACCTTTCCTACTAGCCTCCGGTTCTATGGTGGCCCAACACAGAATAAGTATTTCAGGCATATCTTCATGATGAATACTTGTCACACCTAATACAACTCAGAAACACACTCCTTGATTCAGTTTCAGAACAAGACTGATAAGAAAACCTCAGGCCAAAAGTATAAGACTAGAAATTAAAGTGTGGTGTCAAAGGTACATGGAGAAAGAGTGAAATTATGAGTAACATCTGGACTATTTCAATCTCTTTTTGATAAAGGAAACATTCTAAATTTGGCATCTGAGTAATAATAGTTTAATGTTTGCTCTTTCCAGGGAGCGGGGGGGAGATCGATTTGATTTTTTGTCTAATTCAACAAGCTTCAAACACCAGTTTTAAGGTTTGACTTTAAAGCTAAGGCTATAAACTCAGGTGTTTATTCTAAGCGGGAAGTAAGAAAATGCTAGATGTAAGTTAATAGGGAGTGGTGAGGCCCTCATACACTATAGTTAAAAAACTTCAATTCCAAAATGAAATTTCAAAAAAAGAAAGAATTTCTGACCTCTGCTCTAAAGTATTAGCACATTCTTGAGGAAAAAAATGGCGACGGAATAGAGTCGGGTTTGGAGTCTGTTCCTGGGGCGGAGAGTCGGAGCAGCAGAGGCTCGCAGAGGAAGTGTATGTGGGCAAGCCAAGGGACAGCTAAACCCCAGGAGAAGGCGGGGGAGTGCTGGGCAGTGTTCCTCTGACCACGCAGCACCCACAGGGGCTGGGTCCCCTCCTGGAGCTGCGGGCTCGCCGGGCGCCTCGCCATCTTGCAAGGAAAGGAGGATTTTAGTGGAAACCTGACTTTCCGCGACAACTGCAAACACTGAACTGCTGGGAGCACCAGACCACCGGTCCCCTATCAGCGCAAACATTTGGATTCAAAGAAACTCTTCACTGCACCACGGAAAGGTCAGATTTTGTCTGAAATAAGCTGCGGTTTCTAATCCCCGCGGTGGGTGAGGGAAGCGCTGGGTGAGGGAAGTGCGGCAGCCGCAGGACCGGCAGGAGCCGGGAGGTCTGTGCCTAGAAAAATCAGCGGCAGTTGGAACTGCCGTGATCCGTGAATGAGGAGGGGGGTATTCTGAGCTGCTAACAGAAGTGACCTCTTGAAAGCAACTCATTTTAATCTGACGAGGAGGATCAGACTAAGAATTTGCAAAGGAGTGCAGGCTCCTTAGTCTGGGGCACAGACCCACGGTCCGCACACCTGGGCTCTTTCCGACTCTGATTGCTAAGCCCAATACAGAGGCAAACCCAGGTGGAAACCCTGAAAGACTGCAGGGGGAAGGTGTTTTTTCGGAACCTGGGGCCAGAGCTGCGTGTGACCATCAGAGAGGCAGCTCTGAGGCGCACACCTCTACAAACAGGTAGTGAGTGCCATAGAAGGGAAAAAAAAAAAAAAAGAAAAAAGAGCTAGAGAGGCCCGGAAGTCAATTCAGAAACACTGCCACCCAGGGGCTGAAACGCTAATTGTCTCTGGTGTAATCAAAAATAAATACGAGAAATTAAGACAGGGCTGGCTTAAAAAGCAGGACTGGCTTCCAACACTGAGGAGCCCTGGAATGAAGCTGAACTGATATACCGCCCAGACTGGGAAAAAGGTGTACCAAACAGAATAATAGAGGAAGTGAATGACAGCCGCTACTGCACATTTTAGTCTTCCTATTTTTTAATTTTCAATTCTTTTTTCAATTTTTTAAATTTTTTATTCTCATATTTTTTTATTTTCATTTTTTGCATCTTATACTTAAGAAACTAATATTTTTTCTTTTTCCTCACTTGATTTTCACCTTTTTAATTATTACATTTTTATTTCCAATCAGCAATATTATTACTATTATTTTACCTTTTTTTTTTTTTTTTAATGTCATTTGATTTTCTCTTTCTTTTATTTTTGGATTAGTGTCCTACATTCGATTTGCATCTTTCCCTTACAATCGCTTTACCCTATCTCAAAGCTAACATTATGCCATCACTCTCTTCCTAACCTTTCCCCCTTGTTCCCCAGTTTATCTTAACCCTTTCTGGCTTTAGATTTTCCCTACTTTTTCAGTTTACTCCCTGCTAAAACTTCACCCTACTTATATATCTAATCCCAACCCCCTGCTCCAAATCCATACAAACCTCTCTCTACGCTACCTTTAAAAAATTATTTTTCTCTCGGGCCTTTTGTTGTTGTTTGCTTGAATGTTGATTAGATTGAATTTATATGCTTTTTTAGGAGATTGTTTTGATTATTCTTTTTGTTGGTTTGGTTGGTTCTTTTGTTTGCTTTGTTTTTGTTTGTTTTTTACTTTTGTTTTCCCTTGCCTCACTTGATATTAGCTGCTGTTGCAGTTTGTATTAATCTCCAGGCTCGTGTTGCTGGAATTTGCTGGGAATAGTGGTTGTTCTAGTGGAGTTTACTCCCCATATATATAGTTTGTTCCCCTTTTCTCTCTTAGTATCATTCTTGTCTCTCTTACTTCTTTTTCTTTTCTTTTTCTTTTCTGTTATTTCTTTTCTTTCTTTCTGCTCTTTTCCCAAGTTCAGATTCACACTCTTTGTTGTTGTTTTTTTTTTTTTTTTTTTTCTTCGTTGTTGTTCTTTCTTTTTACTCTCCCTCTTCAACTCCTATTCCCTAATTTGTCTTTCTCTGGTGGTTACCTTTATTGGAGGTTATTAATATCGTGAATACAATTCTGTTCAGTGCCTTGTCTGTTGTGCCTGGTTGTGTTGTATTTTATACCTTTAAATCAACGCCAGAGAGAGAAATCTATATAACCAGACATCCGGAGAAGAGAGACCATGGGGAGACAAAGAAACAGCCCCCACAGGAAAGAGAAGCAGGCATCACCAGAAAAGGAAGTAAACGATTTAGAGGCAAACAACCTATCAGAGAAAGAATTCAGAGAAATGGTCATAAAGTGGCTGAAAAGGATGGAAGACAAATTCGACAATATGAGTAAGAACCAAGAAGAAATGAAGAAGAACCAAGAAGAAATGAAAAATGACATCGCTGCTGTAAAGAACTCAATAGAAAGCATCAAGAGTAGACTAGATGAAGCAGAGGACCGCATAAGTGAGCTAGAAGACAAGATGGAAAAAAATACCCAATTACAACAGCTTCTAGAAACAAAAATTAGAAAGATTGAGGAGAGCGTAAGGGAACTTCAGGACAATACAAAACAAAACAACATCAGGATAATAGGGGTGCCAGAAGGAAAGGAAACTGAGCAAGGAATAGAAAACCTGTTTGAAGAAATAATAACAGAAAACTTCCCTGATATAGGGAAGAAAAAACCCACACAAATCCAAGAAGCTCACAGAGTTCCAAGCAAAATGAACCCCAAAAGACCGACGCCAAGGCACATTATAGTTAAGTTGGCAAACACCAACGACAAAGTAAGAATCTTACAAGCGGCCAGAGAGAGACAGACAGTTACATACAAAGGAACCCCCATCAGACTAGCAACTGATTTCTCAACAGAAACTCATCAGGCCAGAAGGGAATGGAATGAAATATACCAAGTCATGCAAAGGAAGGGTCTAAATCCAAGAATACTGTACCCAGCAAGGCTATCAATCAAAATTGAAGGTGAAATCAGGAGCTTCAGAGACAAAAAAGGACTAAGGGAGTTTATCACCAACAAACCAGCAATGAAAGAAATGCTAAAGGGTCTGCTGTAAAAAAAAAAAAAAGAAAGAAAGAAATAGGAAGCAAAAAAGGTACACAGGGGTATAGAATAAAAATGGCGTCAAATAAGTTCCTATCAATAATAACTTTAAATGTAAATGGATTGAATGCCCCAATCAAAAGACACAGGGTAACAGACTGGATAAGTAAACAAAACCCAGATATCTGCTGTCTACAGGAAACCCACCTCAAAAAAAAGGATGCATACAGACTGAGAGTAAAGGGATGGAAAAAGGTTTTCCAGGCAAATGGAAATGAAAAAAAAGCTGGGGTTGCAATACTTATATCTGACAAATTAGATCTCAAAGTGAAGGACATAACAAGAGATAATGAAGGCCACTTCATAATACTAAAGGGAGAAATCCAACAAGAAGAAATAACTCTGGTAAACATATATGCACCCAATACAGGAGCACCAAGATACATTAAAAAACTCCTGGAAGATATCAAAGGAGAGATTGACAGTAATACAATCATAGTAGGAGACTTCAATACCCCACTATCACCATTGGACAAATCCTCTAAACAAAAAATCAGCAAAGAAACATCAATCCTAAATGACTCACTAGAACAGATGGAATTAATCGACATCTTCAGAACATTTCACCCCAAAGCCACAGAATATACATTCTTCTCAAGTGCACATGGGTCATTTTCAAAGATAGACCATATGTTAGGACATAGGCAAAGTCTCTCCAAATTCAAGAAGATAGAAATCATATCAAGTATCTTCTCAGATCACAGTGGCATAAAACTGGAAATCAACTACAATAAAAACAACCCAAAGAAATCAAACACTTGGAGACTAAACAGCATGTTATTAAACCGTGACTGGGTTACCAAAGACATCAAGGAAGAAATAAAAAACATCATGGCAACAAACGACAATGAAAACACAACAATCCAAAATCTATGGGACACAATGAAAGCAGTCCTGAGAGGGAAGTTCATAGCTCTACAAGCCTACTTCAAAAAACAAGAAACAATGGTAATAAATTACCTAACCCAACAACTCAAAGAGTTAGAGAGAGAGCAACAAGATAAGCCCAGTGTAAGCAGAAGGAAAGAAATAATAAAGATCAGAGCGGAGATAAACGACATAGAGACCAAAGAAACAATACAAAAGATCAACAAAACCAAGAGCTGGTTCTTTGAAAGGATAAACAAGATTGATGGACCTCTAGCCAGGCTCACCAAGAAGCAAAGAGAGAGGACCCAAATAAACAAAATCAGAAATGAAAGAGGTGAAATAACAACAGACCCCGACGAAATACAAAGGATTGTTACAAAATACTACGAACAACTCTATTCCAACAAACTGGACAACCTAGAGGAAATCGACATATTCCTAGAAAAATACAACCTTCCAAAACTCAATCAGGAAGATTCTAAACAGCTCAACATGCCAGTAACTATGGAAGAAATTGAAGCAGTCATCAAAAAGCTTCCGGCAAACAAAAGCCCGGGGCCTGATGGCTTCACAGGAGAGTTTTATCAAACTTTCAAGGAAGAACTAAAACCTATCCTCCTCAGACTATTCCAAAAAATTCAAGAGGAAGGAACACTTCCAGGCTCCTTCTATGAAGCCAGCATCACCCTAATACCAAAACCAGATAAAGACAACTCAATGAAAGAGAATTACAGGCCAATATCCCTCATGAACATTGATGCCAAAATCCTCAACAAAATTCTAGCAAATCGGCTCCAGCAGTACATCAGAAAGATCATACACCATGACCAAGTAGGATTTATTCCAGGAATGCAAGGATGGTACAATATCCGCAAATCAATAAACGTGATACATCACATAAACAAATTGAGAGATAAAAATCACATAGTCATATCAATAGATGCAGAAAAAGCATTTGACAAAATCCAACACCCTTTCTTGATAAAAACTCTCAACAAGGTGGGAATAGAAGGCTCATACCTCAACATAATAAAAGCTATTTATGATAAACCCACAGCAAACATCATACTCAATGGGCAAAAACTAAAACCATTTCCCCTAAGAACAGGAACAAGACAGGGATGCCCACTCTCACCACTCCTGTTTGACATAGTACTGGAAGTATTAGCTATCGCAATTAGGCAAGAAGAAGAAATAAGAGGCATCCAAATTGGAAAAGAAGAAGTGAAGCTGTCCTTATTTGCAGATGACATGATATTGTACATAAAAAACCCAAAAGATTCCATCAAAAAACTAATAGACTTAATAAATGAATTCGGCAATGTAGCGGGATACAAAATTAACGCCAAGAAATCTATGGCTTTTCTATACACCAATAATGAACTTACAGAAAGAGAGACTAAAAAAGCAATCCCATTTACCATCGCACCAAAAAAATTAAGATACCTAGGAATAAACTTAACTAAGGAGGTAAAAGACCTATACGCAGAAAACTACAGGACACTGAAAAAAGAGATAGAGGAAGACGTAAACAGATGGAAGAACATACCATGTTCCTGGATTGGTAGAATCAACATCATTAAAATGTCCATACTACCCAAAGCAATCTACAGATTCAATGCACTCCCCATCAAAATACCAACAGCATATTTCACAGACCTAGAAAGAACTCTCCAAAAATTCATCTGGAATAAAAAAAGACCCCGACTAGCCTCAGCAATCCTCAGAAAGAAGAATAAAGTAGGTGGGATCTCAATACCAGATTTCAAGCTGTATTACAAAGCCACTGTTCTCAAAACAGCCTGGTACTGGCACAAGAACAGACATATTGATCAATGGAACAGAATAGAGAACCCAGATATCGACCCAAACCACTATGCTCAATTAATATTTGACAAAGGAGGCATGAACATACAATGGAGTCAAGACAGTCTCTTCAATAAATGGTGTTGGGAAAACTGGACAGATACATGCAAAAAAATGAAACTAGATCACCAACTTACACCATACACAAAAATAAACTCAAAATGGATACAGGACTTAAACATAAGACGGGAAACCATAAAAATACTAGAGGAATCTACAGGCAACAAAATCTCAGACATATGCCACAAGAACTTCTTCACTGACACTGCCCCTAGGGCAATGGAAGCTAAAGAGAAAATTAACAAATGGGACTACATCAAAATAAAAAGCTTTTTTACAGCAAAAGAAACCATCAACAAAACAACAAGAAAGCCCACTGCATGGGAAAACATATTTGCAAATGCTATCACTGATAAAGGTTTAATCTCCAACATCTACAGGCAGCTTATGCAACTTAATAAGAGGAAGATAAAAGATCCAATAAAAAAATGGGCAACAGACCTAAACAGAATATTTTCAAAAGAAGACAGAAGGAAGGCCAAGAGACACATGAAAACATGTTCAAAGTCACTTATTATCCGAGAGATGCAAATCAAAACAACAATGAGGTACCATCTCACACCTGTCAGAATGGCTATCATCAACAAATCAACAAACAACAAGTGTTGGCGAGGATGCGGAGAAAAAGGAACCCTCGTGCACTGCTGGTGGGAATGCAGACTGGTGCAGCCACTGTGGAGAACAGTATGGAGTTTCCTCAAAAAACTGAAAATGGAACTCCCATTTGACCCAGTAATCCCACTCCTGGGAATATATCCGAAGAAACTAGAAACACCAATCAGAAAGGATATATGCACCACTATGTTCATAGCAGCACAATTTACAATAGCTAAGATTTGGAAACAGCCTAGGTGCCCATCAGCAGATGACTGGATCGGAAAACTGTGGTACATCTACACAATGGAATACTATGCTGCCATAAAAAAGAAGGAATTCTCATCATTTGCAGCAACCTGGATGGAATTGGAGAACATTATGCTAAGTGAAATAAGCCAGTCAATGAAAGAAAAATACCACATGATCTCACTCATTTAGGGATAGTAAAGAACATTATAAAGTGGTGAACAAAAAAATAGATACAGAGACAGTAAAACATCAAACAGAATTTCAAAGTACAGGGGGAAAGTTTGGGAAAGGTGGGGGAGTTATGAAATCAAACGAAGGACTTGTATGCATGCATATAAGCATAAACAATGGACGCAAAACTCTGGGGGGGAGGGCATGTGTGGGTGTGGGGTGGGGGGGGTAATGGTAAGATATGTACACATATAATACCTCAATAAAAATATAAAAAAAAAAAGGCAAAAAAAAAATAATAAAATAAAATAAAATAAAATAAAAAAATAAATAAAGTATTAGCACAGATGTTTCTGTGAGACTTGTAAATGCAGTCTCCATGCCTTAAATGCATACCATATGAGTATCTGACCTTGGAGGAGATTGGAAAGGTAGATAATGCATGCTCCTGGGCCTGAGGAGCCTTCAATAAACAAAGAGGAGTGAGGCAAATGCTGAGCAACTCTAAGGCAGAGAGTCTGTCTCGTAATGGAAATAGCATGAGCTTTGGGGTTAGAATCCCAACACAAAAATACTCTGATAGCAGGAGATTCTGAGTAGAGTCATTAACCTTACTTCAGCTACAAAATTAGAACAGTAATTCCTATCTTATAGGGTGTTAATGAGGTTAAATGATTTAATGTGAAACATTTTTCCAGCGTTTCTTACTTGACCTTTCTCTATAGAGCAAACTATTGGCCAATTAAAATGCTTCCCCCTGTCTTCCTAAAGGACACTGAATACCAAATTTAAATTGATAGACATTTAACTCTCTTCTGAGCGCCTGGTGCATAACTCACGTTGGGTCTCAAACATGTTCAAAATCGAACCCATTGCCTTTCATACACACACCCCCAAATAGTTTTCTCCTCCAACATTCTCAGGCCTCAATATCCAGCTGACAACAAAAACTCTGAGGAATGTCCTGACTCTTCCATTCCCTCATCCCCTTATTAAGTAAGATCCGGTATTCTACTCATTAAATACTTCCCCAATATACAAATGTGTTCTCACCACCAATACTAGTCTAGAGGAAAAATTATTAGGGCTAAAACTTAAAGAAGTGCTTGTGAATACAGGAGAAGAGAACAAATTAGAGATATTTAACAAGAGACAGAACTTTTCTCTACCATCAGAGGAGTCTCTCTAAAATTCAAATATCACTCCGCAATTTAAAATTTCCAAGTGACTGCTAATCCACACATAATAAAGCTCATAGTGTTTATTATTCACCAGCATAGTCCGATTTCAGCTTTACTTTGTAACCTCACTTCCACCAGTTCTCTCACAGGAACCCCTTTCTCCTGCTACACAGAATCACATAAGGTTGTACACTTGCCTTTGCATGAATATGTTCCAGTCTCCCCTCACACATCCTGGTAATTGTCTATTCATCCTTCAAGACATCTTGGATTCTCATGTTCTGTTGCCCACAGATGTAATCATGTGCTCCAATAGTGCTTACACAGCACTGATGTAGCACCTATTAAACCTTTACCTTTGCTATAGTTATTCATTGACACATCTGTCTCTCACCGAACTATGGGTTTCTATTGGGACCAAACTGTATCTTTCTTTTTTAATTTCTTTATTGATTAAGGTATTACATGTGTCCTTACCCTCTTTGCCCCCCCCCCACTCATGTCTTCTCCCCCTGTTGTCTGTGTCCATTGGTTAGGCTTATATGCATGCATACAAGTCCTTTGGTTGATCTATCTCCCTTAACTCCACCCTCCCCTACCTTCCCTCTGAGGTTTGACAGTCTGATCAATGCTTCTCTGTCTCTGGATCTGTTTTTGTTCATCAGTTTATATTGTTCATTATATTCCATAAATGAGTGAGATCATGTGATATTTATCTTTCTCTGACTGGTTTATTTCACTTAGCATAATGCTCTCCAGTTTCATCCATGCTGTTGCAATGGTAAGAATCCCTTCTTTTTTACCGCAGCATAGTATTCCATTGTGTAGATGTAGCACAGTTTTCTAATCCAGTCATCTGCTGATGGGCACTAAGGCTGTTTCCAAATCTTATCTATTGTAAATTGTGCTGCTATGAACATAGGGGTGCATATATCCTTTCTGATTGGTGTTTCTAGTTTCTTAGGATATATTCCGACAAGTGGAATCACTGGATCAAATGGGAGTTATATTTTTAGTTTTTTGAGGAAACTCCATACTGTTCTCCACAGTGGCTGCACCAGTCTGCATTCCCACCAGCAGTGCACGAGGGTTCCTTTTTCTTCACATCATGGCCAGCACTAGTCGTTTGTTGATTTGTTGATGATAACCAAAGTGAGATGGTACTGCATTGTCATTTTGATTTGCATCTCTCAGATAATTAGTGACTTTGAGCATGTTTTCATATGTTTCTTGGCCTTCCTTCTGTCTTCTTTCAAAAAGTATCTATTTAAGTCCATTGCCCATTTTTTTATTGGATTATTTATCTTCCTTTTATTAAGTTGTATGAGTTCCCTGTAAATGTTGGAGATTAAACCTTTATCAGTGATAACATTTGCAAATATGTTCTCCCATACAGTGGGCTTTCTTGTTGTTTTGTTGATGGTTTCTTTTGCTGTGCAAAAGCTTTTTTATTTTTATGTAGTCCCATTTATTTATTTTCTCTTTAGTTTCCATTGCCCTAGGAGTGGTATTGGTGAAGAAATTGCTTCAGCATATGTCTGAGATTTTGCTGCCTGTGGATTCCTCTAGTATTTTTATGGTTTCCTGTCTTATGTTTAAGTCCTTTATCCATTTTAAGTTTATTTTTGTGTTTGGTGTAAGTAGGTGGTCTAGTTTCATTTTTTGCATGTATCTGTCCCAAACTGATATCTTATTTCTTTCATCCCCTGGGCCTTATACAGGAGCTGGCACAGTGACCGAAATGAATTAATAACAGCACTTTGAAGACACCAGAACATTTTAAGCGTTACTGCCATAAAATACTGTCCATTTACATGAGATAAAAATTCTAATTTTTGAAAAGGAAATCACAATGACAAAAAATTAAGATGTCCTCAGTCTAGAATGCAGATGTTCTTCTGTAACTGTGTTCCCAATTAGGCTAACTAGAATTGCCTCTGAAGTATTTTTTACAGTGTTCTGGTTTAGCCTCTTCTAGAAACCTGGTGGTGATAGTTTTAGCACTTATATGCAAGTGTGCCATTCAGTGCTTTTTGCTATGCATCTCAGGCTGGTCTATAAAATATTTAATTTCTAAACACATTCCCCAGCACAACGCAAGACCTTGAGCAGAAAGAAGGTAAGGATGTCCCACACTCAACATGCTTTCCAGAAAGTTAAGTTAGTACATTCATCAATAATCAGATCCACCTGATTGAGGAAAAGAGAAATAACTTAGGTTAACAATCCTATCAAGTTTTAAGTAATCTGACATATAAACAAGTTATTTATACAATGCATTGAACCAAGCCCTATGAGAAAATACAAACATAAAGATAAGCACCCACTTTGATGCCCTCTGCTCTCTGGAAATTGTTAAATAATAATGTGCTAAAATAAATAAAATTGTTGAATAAATCAGAATTATTAAAGTAATTATATGGAAAAGCATAGGATGTTAAGAAATGCTTCTTAGAAAGGCAGATGAGCATTTCAAAAAGCACCAGGTAAAAGAGAGCCCAAAATACTGTATTTAAAAGTCAGATAACTTTCTAATACACAAATCAAACATAAGGTATTGAACCTGAGCTCCTGATAGTGCTCCTTAACCCACTACCCGCCCCTCCCAGTCTTCACCAGTTCATAAATAGCAATTAGAATTAGTTGTCCAGGCCAAAAACCTTGCTGTCATCCTTTACTTCTCTTTCTTTTGAATCTCAGATCTAGTCTGTCAGCAAATCCTATTACTTTTACCCTCATTTATCCAGAATTTGACCTCTTATCACCTCTAGCGAGTTATGGTGCCACCGCTTGGATCAAACCATCCAACAAATGACTCTGACCTCATCCCTGGCCTTTTCTTTGTTCACTGTGATCCAGCCCCAGGGACCTCCTTGCTGTTTCTCTAAAAACAGGCATGTCCTTACCGTAGGCCATCACATGGCTGGCACACTCTTCTAGATCCATGACTGACTCACTCTCTCACTTTTTTTGAATCTTTACTCAAAAATGAACTTTTCAGTGAGGGCTTCTTTAGCCATCCTATCTAAAAGTTCAATCAATAATTCCACTTTCAATATGCCATATCCTCTAACCCTGCTTTCTCTTTTTCTTACTATTCATCACCAACATACTTTATATTATAGTTATTTATTATGTTTGTTTTCTGTCTTCTCCAATGGAATGTAAACTCCATGAGGACAAATGAGAGGTACTTGATAAATATCTATCTAATGCATGAATGTACATCAAGCCAAATTAAAAATTCATAATTTGAAACATCTTACTGATCACACATACAAAAACTTACCCTATCACGTACAAAGGTAAAATACTAGAAAAGTGTCTAGTCATATCTGAGAAAATAGATAGCACAAAACTTCTTGTCCCCTTTTATCTCTCATTCCAGAGACAGATCTTAGAACAAGTTCACCTGTACATCTTAGGACTTACTTATGAGTCTGACTTAGGTCATATTTCATACTTACCAGAATACATATAGAATGCTTCTGAATTCAAAATATAATGGCTATAGTTAAAAAGTCAAGTTGTATGCCTGCCTAGTATAAGGTAAGTTGTATTTAAAACCCAGATCTCTAATTAACAAATATTTTGCCTTACTCAAGAATTACATACTGAGCATGGAATGTCCATGTGCAGAGTATTTACTGTTTAGATTTTGCCAACTTAAATTCTTGTGTCTACAGGAATGGCTACAATCCACCCTGGTACATAAAATAAATTAGCATTCTTGCACTCTAGAGAAAAGTATGTGTTTAGCACCAAATGGAATCAGCAGATGACTAAATACTCCTTTTTTTTCTGCCTTGTTTCTATCATAAATACAACAGATGCAAAATGCTGGAATGCAGAAAACTCCCAGAAGGTTGGTGTTTTCCTCTAGTGCAGAAATAAAGCATTCAAAAATTCATTCCATATTTGCATACCAGAGTCAATGAGAATGCCTTCATTTCTTTACTGCCATCAAGATGATTTTATGACTAACTACATCACAAAGGTCTGTATAGTCCAGATGAAGCATAAGGCTACCTTTGATGTTAAATATCACTAAATATCTTAGAAATTTATAGCAATGGTCATTCCAATCCAAGATAATTATTGCCACATAAATGATTTAGAGTTACTACAGTTTACACTAAACCCTAATCATTATCCAAATTCATGGGCCATTCAAAGGCATGAGACACAGACCTCTAAAACATTAGTTAATAGGACTATTTCTACAGTAAGTATGAAAAAATCCTCCTAGGAAGACCTACTTCTCTTCAATATCACCTCTTTTAAAAGCATAATGTACAAAGAAAATGACAGTACATCACCCTTAGTCTAATTGTTCAGCTATGTTCCTTAAGATTCTCTAGCTTCTACCACCCCAATTTGAGTTGAACTTTCATTCCTATTTTTATTCACTGCTGGGTTTATAAGAAATGCATAGTCAGAGACATTCAATTTCAGTGAAAAAAGACAAAAATATTTTTCAACCTGACAAAGGGAATCTATGTAAAACCCATGCTAAGATCAAATTCAATGATGAAAGACTAAAGGCTTTCTCCCTATGATCAGGAATAAGGCAAGGATGTCCTTTCTCACTTTTATTCAGTGTTGTACTAGAAGTTATAGTCAGACAATTTAAGGAAGAAAAATAAATAAACAGCACTCAGATTTGGAAGGAAGAAGTAAAACTATCTCTGTTTGAAAATAATATGACCTAGAATATAGAAAATCCTAAGAGATTCACCAAAAAAATACTATTAGAACTAATAAACAAGATCAGCAAGGTTGTAGGATGCAATATCAATATTGCAAAAATCAAATCTATATCTATACACTTGCAGTGAATGATCTGAAAATAAAATTAAGTAAATAATCATATGAAAAATAAAATACCAAGTAATAAATTTAACAAAGGTGGCATAAGACTTTTACACTGAAAATTACAAAACATCATTAAAAGAAATTTATTAAGACTTAAATAACTGAAATGACTTTCCATATCATAGACTAGAAGACTTAATATTGTTATGATGGCAATATTCCCCAAATTGGACTACAGGTTCAGTGTAATTTCTATCAAAATGCCAGCTGTGTTTTTTACAGAGATTGACAAGATGAACCTAAAACTCTCATGGAAATATGAATATGACCTCAGAATGACCAAAACAATTTTTAAAAGAAACGAAGTTAGAGGACTCAAAATTTCCAATTTCAAAACTTAATAAAAAGCTACAAAAAGTGTGTTAGTGACATAAGGATAGACATATAGATCAATGGAACAGAAATGAGAATCCAAAAATAAACCCTTAAATTTATGGTCAATTGATTTTCATCAAGGACACCAAAACAACTCAATAGAGAAAGAATAATCTTTTCAATAAATGATGCTAGGGCAACTGGATATTTATATACAAAAAAAGACCTTTGCCTCATAACATACGTAAAAATTAACTCAAAATGGATCACATAGGTTGTAAAAATTTACTCCTATGTTTTAACAAAAATAGTAAATTTTTACAACCTTGGTTTTGACTGTGATTTCTTAGGTATGACAACAAAAACACAAACAATAAAAGAAAAAGTACATATATTAGACTCCATCAAACCTTTTGAATTAAAGGATATCATTAAGAAGATTTAAAAAAAGCAATACAGAGAATGGTAGAAAACTTTTGCAAATCATATATGTGTTAAAGGTTATGCTTCTAAAATATATAAAGAACTATAAAAACCCAATAGTAAAAAGATAATCCAATTAAAAGTGGGAAAGGATCTGGATAGGCATCCTTCCACATGAGATATACAGATGTCCAACAAGCACATGAAAGATGCTCAACATCAGTAGCCATCAGGAAAATGCAAATAAAACCACAGTGAGATACCACTTCACCCCAACTAGAATGGCTATGATCAGAGAGAGACGATAACAAGTGTTGGCAAGGATTTTAAATAAAAAGAGAGCTTTCACACATTTCTAGTAAAAGTGTGAAATGGTGCAGCCACTTGGGAAAGCAGTCTGGCAGTTCCTCAAAATGTTAGTCATAGAGTCACCATATGGCCCAGCACTTCCTCTCCTCAATTCATACTCAAGAAAAATGAAAATATATGTCCACATAAATACTTATACTTGAATGTTCATGGCAGCATTATTCATGATAGCCAACAACTGTAAACCCCAATGTCCATCAATTAATGAATGAAGAAATAGAGTATATCTACATAATGAAGTATCTTACCTTATAATAGACAAGTATGCAAATTGACCGCACCTTCGCTACGCCCAACAACCAAGCCACGCCCACCAACCACGCCCACCAGGAAACCGTTGCAGGGAAGCTGGGGTGTGGCGGAGCCCAAGGCCGGGGAAAGCCGCCTGAGGCTTTCCGGGCCTTGGGCGCCAGCGTCGTGCCTGCGCCGATCGCAGGGACGCTGGGGTTGCGGCGGAGCCCAAGGCCCGGAAAGCCACCCGAGGCTTTCCGGGCCTTGGACGCCAGCGGGGTGCCTGCGCCGATCGCAGGAGCGAGCCGACCTGGGGGTCGGCTCCTGTGATCAGGTCGCAGGGACGCTGGGTGCAGCCGAGCCCAAGGCCACCGCCCAGGGCCAAGCCTGAAAGAAGGCAGAAGGCGGTGGCCACAGCCAAGGCCTGGGTCCCCGGTGCCAGCAGAAACTGGTGCAGGCAGCCAGGTAAATGAAGGTCTATTGCACGAATCTTCGTGCAAACGGGCTACTAGTTGTCAATAAAAAAGAACAAAGTACTGATATATGCTATAAGATGGATGAAGCTTGAAAAGTTAATGCTAAGTCAAAGAAGCCAGTCACAAAAGACAACACTGTATAATTTCATTTATATAAAACTAGAGGCCCGGTGCACGAAATTCATGCACGGGGGAGGGGGTGTCCCTCAGCCCAGCCTGCACCCTCTCAATCTGGGACCCCTCGAGGGACATCCCTCTCACAATCCAAGACTGCTGGCTTCCAACTGCTCACCTGCCTGCCTGCCTGATTGCCCTTAACTGCTTCTGCCTGCCAGCCTGATCACCCTCTAACCACTCCCCTGCCAGCCTGATCAACGCCTAACTGCTCCCCTGCCAGCCCGATTGCCCCTAACTGCCCTCCCCTGCCAGCCTGGTAACCCCTAACTGCCCTCCCTTGCCAGCCTGGTTGCCCCTAACTGCCTTCCCCAGCAGACCTGGTTGTCCCCAACTGTCCTCCCCTTCAGGCCTGGTTCCCCCCAATTGCCCTCCCCTGCAGGCCTGGTGCCTCCCCAACTGCCCTCCCCTGCAGGCCTGGTGCCCCCCAACTGCCCTCCCCTGCAGGCCTGGGTCCCCCCCAACTGCCCTTATTTGCATGCCTGGTCCCTCCCAACTGCCCTCCCCTGCTGGCCATCTTGTGTCTACATGGGGGTGGCCATCTTTTGTGTTAGAGTGATGGTCAATTTGCATATTACTCTTTTATTAGATAGGATGTCCCACATAGGCAATTCTATAGAGACATAAATGAGATTACTGGTTCCTTGGGCAGGAGTGTCAGGAGAACAACTACTAATGGGTACAGGGTTCCTTTGGAAGTAATGAAGTTGTTCTAAAATTAGATTTATTAACCACTGCACAACTCTGCAACTATACTGAAAACTACTGAATTATACACTTTAAATTGTACATATCTAATAGTCCTGTTTTAATGCCACTCTTGTATTCAAAGTCTTTATAGAGCTTTTTCTGGCATCAGCAGAGCTTAACATATTTCTGCTGTGAAGTAAATTTGGGGAAAATGCAATCAATATCCAATAACAAAATCATGTTACAATTTAGGGTATTGTTATCCCATCTTCATTAGCTTGAAATTGATAGGTCTCTGTAGTTGAACACAGATTTTTTTTTTTCAGATTCTTTGACAAACTCTTTCAACTAAAACAATCATCAAAATTTTTTTAAAAATCCTAAAATTTAAATGGAAAATAAGTGCTGAATCAAGAAGGTGAGGCATTCACAAAGAAGTAAACTAACACAGACCAGCACCAACATGGTATTCCATGTCTGAATTTTATTTTTTTTAAGTTGTGGTGCTCATTTTTCTGTGTGGTTGTGAGATCGAAGTCTATACCTGACTGCTCTCAGGCATGTCAACTACAACATCATCCAATTGCCTGATTAAAAACAGCAGACTAATGGTCTTGAAATAATGCCTAATGGTATTATGACTTCTGATGAAAATGAGTAGAAAATGAATATTCTACTAGCTGCTACATGGTGAATTAAATGGAGTATCCAAAAATTGATGAGCACAAAATCTTTAAGGAAACAAAACTTCAATTATTTAGCATAGCTGAGTATAGATGTTAAAAGATAACACAGAAATGGTTTAAATGTTTTAAAAGCAATTTCTAAATCATGTTATTCTCTACACATCATGCAGTTACCTTCAACCAACAACTGTCGGTCATTAATCTTTTTAGTTTAACCATATGCAAGTGGAGCAATGGTGTACAAGTTTCCAATGAAGATTTAAGCAGTGCTGAATATAATTTATCCATTTATTCATCATTTATCGAGGATCCATTATGTGTCAGGCACTGTGTGAGGAGTTAAAAATAAATCCATGAGTCCTACATGAAGGAGTGCACACTGCAGGAAAGGTAATATTTTAAATATCTTACTTCTATAAGCTGTGTTTTCACCCCAAATCTCAGAAAATTCTTAGTTCCTTAAAAAGAGTGTGATTTAACACTTTGGATCTATAGTCTACTATAACCTCAAAGACTCTTGCAGCAGTATTATTTCAGAGCTATTTTTGGTTTTGTAAGTTACTTTTTTGTCTCAAAGTATCCTGTCCTTGATTTTATTGTTTGATTGCTTTTTTTCTGAACTGAAAATAGAAAGTGACTTAAAAAGTATAAAATTTGATAAAAAGAGGTAAAACAAAAAAAGTATTTTGAAACTAAGAAAAATATTTATAATGCCACCACTCATTAGACTATAAAATAACCTTTCATAAAATTTAGATGAATCCCCAAGACATCAATCTTTTAAGGAAATGAGTAAATTATTCTAAAATATACTATAGAAAAAATATGCTATGCTCAATTATAAGACCAGTACAATTACTTTTCCAGAAATGTACCTATATGTCTTTTACTATTTATGTAGATTAATGATAAGTGCTTAAATTGGACACACTTCATTATTTGAAAGTATTAAAAACGCTTGGAAAAATAAATAAGTGAATGTTATAGTATGTAAATCATATGGTATGTAAACTTAATAACTAATAAAGTGGTTAAAAATAAAGACAAACACATACACATTGATTGCATCATCAGAAAGAGGAATACAGGGACACCATGTCATAATTAGCAGGTCTCAGACTTGAAGTATACTAATACTTTGGAAACTCAGGGCCAATGAGGAAAAAGAAAAGGCAGAATCCAGGGAAATAGGGTTTGGAAAACTGCTGGCTTACAGCATTTAAATAAGCCATATCAATGGAAAGTAATCTCAGTATAAATTACAAATAGAATATTTTCTAGAACATGCAAGCAAATGGCCACGTCCCAACAATAAAGAATCCAGATATGGAGGGAGGGAGGCAGTGCTCATTTTAACTTAGATGGAAGTAGTGTTCAGCATCAGAGAATTGATCCAGTGTGAGGAACAGAATCAAGCCCCTGAAGAAAGGATGGTCATTATTATGTGAAAATTAGAAGCTCACCTACTGTCTGCAGTTTTCTAGACCAGATATGGAGAAAGAGACAAGAAATATGTAGAGGAAGTAGAAATACAAAGGGTTAATCTATAGTCCTAATAGTCCAAAGAATATGATTTGAAGGAGGGATGAGAATGACAATATGCACCCCCCTCTCTTACCCTCACTCTCTTTCTCTGCCTCTCTAAATAAGAAGGTAAAATCTTGGTTAAAGCAAACATCTATAATGGAGGCCATCAGAGATTTACCTTTTGGGGTAGAAAATGCAGAGTCATAGGAGGTAACAGGGAATGCGGAGATCATAGCTGTTTCTTGCAGTGCTTTCTCTAACAGAGTAATACCAAGAAAATCACAAATAAAAACAATGTTTGATTTTGATGATGATGATGATGATGATGACGACGACGACGACGACGACGACAACAACAAGGATGGAGATGGAGATGAACCTTGACTGGCAGAACAAAGCAAAAAGAATCCTGGTTCTATGGCTTGGCCAACACAGGAGGGCTAGGAGGTGATGCAATATGAGGGCCAC
Organism: Eptesicus fuscus; assembly: GCF_027574615.1. Taxonomy (NCBI): domain Eukaryota; kingdom Metazoa; phylum Chordata; class Mammalia; order Chiroptera; family Vespertilionidae; genus Eptesicus; species Eptesicus fuscus. The sequence continues at coordinate 21,440,716 of NC_072489.1, read as the reverse complement.
TCAAACATCTGTAGTTCATCCCCAATTGCCCACTCAGATTCAGGATCCAGCACACCAGGACTGAAGCATATCATAAGAGACATGTACTGAGTGTCTACTACACAGGTGACAAAGTTCCTGGTGCTTTTTCTTCCTTCTATGCCTTATGCATAGAGAGAAGGGTGTGTTTTTTTGTTTTTTATTTAATCAATACTGTTTTCTTTACTTTTTATTCAACTTATTAGGGTGACACTGGTTAACAAAATTATACAGGTTTCAGGTGCACAATTCTACAACACATCATCTGTACACTGTATGTGTGTCACCATCCTAAGTCAAGTCTCCATGCAGCACCATTTGTCCCCACTATATCTTCCTCCACCTCCTCCTGGCAATCACCAGACTGTTTTCCAAGTCTCTGACTTTCTTCTCACTTTTTCCCTTGCTTTCTCTACCCCTAATATTTCCTAAATCTTTACAAGCTCCTGTATTGTCCTTTCCAGGATTTACCATATTGCTCCCTTTGGTATGGCAAGTACTGGCAGGAAAAGTTGAGTTCATAAAGGAAATGTCCCAAAGTGGCCCTCAAGATTCGGTTTAGGTTTCGTTCAAAATACATAATGACGAAGCATCACTCTAAGACAACAAAATTTTGTGTGGTTATTCCTACACTATAAAACTACAATAATTTCTGAAATCTATCACAACTCTAAATTCTCCAATTATCTCTTTATCAGAAAGTATGCAGAGGAAAAAATACACAGTCTAAAATCTCAACAATACAAAGACTGTTTCTTCTATGTATATTTTATAAGCACATAGGCTAATAGACTCTACATGCAGTGATTACTATGTGCCAGCATACCCTATATAATAAATGTTTTAATTCTAATAACCCTAGAAACATATTATTTCCCCATGTTATACATAATGTTAAATAACTATTTAAAGTAAAAAAACTGGCAAGTGTTGAAGATAAGATTTAAACCAAAATATTCTGGCTCCAGAGCCAAGTTGCTTACCCACTACTAGGCTGCTAGACCTTCCAATGAGAACTAAAAACACCCAGGTAGAGGTTCACAGTGTTTTAGTTTTCTATTCACTTTCTCATTTAGTCCCATTATAAATGTGCTCATTACATAGATGAATAAATTAAGAAAAAAATGGCTTGTTCAATGTCATACAGCTATCAAGTGGCAGAAAACAGATCTAACTTTTGCAATATACCATTAGGTTTTGCTTAGTTAATTCTTACCACTAAATATAAGTACCAGAGAAATAATAACTTAAATATAATAAATATTCTGTAGATATTATATAGATATTAATAGACATAATAGGTAAGAGAGACAATAAGAATAGCAGCAAGAAAACTGTGGTTTCTCTTCTTTGAAACTTCCATACATTGTTAAATTTCATTCTCTTTATCACTGAACTGAGCGAGACTACAGTGAGACCTTTGAAGCTTAGAGATTTAAGCCACTTAATTACACCATTATGAAAAACAACATTTGCAACCGCCTTTCTTGTGCTTTGCTCTCTGTCTTTAATTTGGCGTAAATTAATTTTCTCTGACTGCATTGATCGTTCACCGAACTAGGGAACCTACTCTTGATACTGGGGAAGCAATACCTATGCTTCCACCTGAATTGTTTACTTAATCACCTCGTTGCCTTTTTAAAAAAAAATCCAATTTAATAGCTAAAAATATTAGAGCATTGCATTTCTTTTTCTTATTAAATTAACAATAAATATAGATAATAAAAAAACATATTGCTTTATATCTCTTTGTGGAAAAAGTAATGGACACATACATTTCATTATTACTGGATGTTTACCTGGGGGGAAGCATCACCCAAAAAGATGATAGTTTTTTCCCTAAAATCTTTTTATCCCTAATTCAATTAAATGACATAGAAGGGGCACTCTAGCAATTTTCTAAGAGTTAATTATCTAGAATTTTAACATTGCTTTGAAAACTTTCCAAGTGATGTTAGGCATTTATTTCCCACTGGTGAAAGTAACAGAACACAATATAAAATATTTAATCTAAGCTTTAATTAAGATCATTTAAGATCAAATAAGGAGGTAGCCGATCAATACAGGAAGGAAAACAGCTAATCTTCAACATCATGGACACTCAGAACAAATTCAACTTAAACATTTACAAGTTTAAAAGTTTAGTTAAATAAAATAGAATTAAAATGGCAAAATGCAAAATTCTTCTTATTAGTGTCTTCCTTCAAATAAAAAAAAAAAATCCTTGATAATATTTTGGGCCTACAGAAGCACTTGTTTACTTACGAGTTATAAACATAATTATAATTTTAGAATTCTGATAGCACTTAATGCTTTTATAACTATAACATAATATGAAACAATAGTTATTTAAATAGTCTCTTGGTCATCAGGTGATCAGCTGGGCTTTTTAACTGTGTGAGTGATAATTGCATAGATATAATTATGAGCCTATTGTTTTAAGAACAAGCAGGTTCTTGGGGAGTTAAAGATAGGTTTTGCGGTCTTACAACTCAAAAAATAATCCAAATAATAAAATGCATAAAGGCTCCTAGAGTGCAATGCTGAAAGCACAAATTTCAGTTTACACTAGAAAAGGCAAAAGCTAATGTTGTCGTTGCCACATTAATTCTCTCACATTATACCTGGGCAGTGTTCTTGCTCTAATTATGTTCTGACATGAATGCCGTATCGCATATAATGTGGGAAATGGTACAACAAGATATCTTGTGTCTCTTGGCTTGTGTTGGCTTTATATTTATAACCTTGATGTTTTACTCAGTGAGGTTTTGAATTTAATAAGGACACTTCAGTACACTGATTCTGACCCACCAAACAAAAGTGGAAGGTTGTCTTAAACATTGGATTGGACTAGTGTTTCATGCATGTGGTTTTTTTCTCATAATTCTGTCATTGAATCACTCATTTAGTCCCTTTTTTTAAAAGAATATATTTTATTGACCTTTGACAGAGAGAAAGGGAGAGGGATAGAGAGTTAGAAACATCGATGAGAGAGAAACATCAATCAGCCACCTCCTGCACACCCCCCACTGGGGATGTGCCCACAACCAAGGCACGTGCCCTTGACCGGAATAGAACCTGGGACCCTCAGTCCACAGGCCGACGTTCCATCCACTGAGCCAAACCGGTTTCAGCTCATTTAGTCCTTTTTATTTATGCACTTTTAGTCTTGTTTTTTTTTTAAAGACTATTATTATGAGCAAACAATATTACAGAGAGTATAAAATAGAATGTAGAATTAAGATTTTTGTGTAGATTACTATAAATATACCTGAGAACTTTTCTGAAATAGAAAATAAGAAGTGTTCAGGTATGACCTTCAGGACCGGAAAAGTAATAACCATTTAGACTCTACTTACATCATCATCACGAAGTTTAACAAAACTGACTCAAATGCCCAAGAATTCAAGAACCCATTCATTTCCATAATATTTATTAACTGTGAGTCAGACAATGTGCCAGGCACCTAAGGTACAGATATTAACAAAGATAAGCCTTCCCTGGTTCCCTCTACAAATAGAATTCCTCTTCAAAAATCTGGATTTCATTACTTATTTCTACAATGATTACTTCTGAACATGTTTTTCATAGTACTCAAATTCTCTTAAAGTAACCATACATGGTTTACCAACAGTAAATACCTAGCAATGTGTCATGGCATTTTGTTTAGCCTGGAGTTTTTTTAACCTTGAATAATACCCACTTTATTAAATCTCTTTCCATAAAAATTCAGGCGCCAATGTTGAATGGATCTTATAAACTGGTCACTTTCTCAGTAGAAAAACACTTAAGTGTTCCTCACCTCAATATTTAACTTCATGCTCTTAGGCTCAGTACTGTTTTAGGGTTAAAGGAGTTCAAAGAGTCTCTTACGAATTTTCTCCAAAACATACTTAGAAGTGTTCACATTTTTTAAGCTTTTAGCTATGCACTACTACTACAACCCAAGTCCCCATACTAAGAACCTAAATGTCCTGCAGAGTGAAATCTAAGATATTCAATCTTTTAGTGTCTTTTGGTTGTCTCTTCATGTTTTTACCCACAAAGTTTTGTGACGCATCTTTAGACCTTCTTTTCCAGCTTTAGGACTCAAACATAAATCTAAAAATTCCAATTTCAGCCTTGACCCTGAAGTTGTATTATGCATTCAAAGTTTTATAAAGCATTTAGAATGAAGAGATCTGGATACAATTTTGGCTCACTTGTTTCTCAGCAAGTCGATAAGACCTGGAGCAAGTCATTTAGTCTGGAGGCTTGGGTCACTTTACAAAGAAGAAGCAATCCTTCTCAAGAGGGGGTTTGAAAAGATTATAATATGGTAATATATGTGTAAAAGAACTTAAACTATAAAATGTACTCAGAATATATATCACTGAGATTGCTGCCTGCTCCCTACATCATGATTATTTTTACGCTACTTTACATGCTAACTTCCTTGCCTCTAATTCCCATGACCCTCCATGCTTTTGCCTAACAAACATATTCTGTTTCTCAGCCACAGGATGCTAGGTGACCTTGCTCTCTCATTTTGCCTCTTTCCTATGATCACTCAAGTGGAGTAGCTTTATAAGGAACAAAGGCATAAAGTGTGATTGGAATGATGTTCAAAGGCCACCTTTCCAAACACACCTCCTTGACTGTTCTGCCTACTGTATGCAATTTCACCATTATAAATCCATTACTCTGAATTAAAGTATAATCTCTTCAGTGGTTTTTATGATATGCCAATACCCCTAAAGAAGTAATTAATCAAGCTACATGTATTTGCTAAGCATATTTTATATACATTAGCACCGTGCTAGATAACAAATGAACCCAATAAATTCATTTGCTAAATAAGAGCCATTATCTGGAGGGAGTAAACCACAGAGGTGTATCTCACTCGGAATGGTGATGACAAGGAAAGGGTGGGCCAGGAGACAGGTTCTAAGGAATGCAGACTCTTGAGAAGTGATGCCACATTTGGACAAGGATCTAAAAGAGCCACAGTGCAGAATAGAAGCTCTGAGTATGGACTGGACCCTAAAACACGTAATAGCATTTGCTGTTTCTTTAGAATTAGTTTGCCCTTTCTAAGTTGTCTTAATGGAGAAATTTGTCAACAAATGTAAAATATTTTCTCCACAAAATAATTTTAGAAACTACCTTCAGCACGGAAAAGATGGTAGCTGTGATTCAACAAGTGCCCAGAAAGTCTCCTTCCTCCAAACTATCTCTCATAACCAGAGACTAGAATCCCATTTTTAATCCAGTAGGCAAGAAATGCCCTCCCATAATGTCATCTTTGAAATTCAAACACTGCAGGTATGAATAACATTGAATCACAACATGTTATGCGACTGCCGCTGATAAAACATTACTCTGTTTGACAAAAGAAATTTAAAGTGTAAGACGCTCTGCTATAGAAAGGGGTCAGTGATCATTCATATGGTCAGTCTGCCTGTCCGTCAGTTTGAGGAATGGTGTTTAATAAGCAGAGGGCTTCCTGGGCTCCAAGATTGGCCTGGAGCCTCCCTGACAACCCTGAGTATGTACACAAGCACAGCCCACATTGGCAAACAGATGTGTTCACATGATGAGATTACAAAATTCACACAAAAGGTATTCAAAATCTCCCCAAACTTAATGCAAGGCCAAGCTTCAGAACCAAGAGGGACAGAAATGCGAAGAACACTGCCTGCAATTTAACTGAGTTCAATGAGTTACAAAGGTCTTAGAATTAACCATGAAACTTGAACAATATCTGAATCATCTTCAAAAACAGCACTTGAAAAAAACTGCATGTCAGAAATATCGACACTGTGGTACCAAGAGGGAGGTATTTTGCAATGAAATTAAGGCATTTTAATGTGAAGACTGATTATATAATGCAAAATCAAGTGGAGTAGGGAGAAGACAGAGGTATGCTTTCTCATTAGTTCTGGCTGAGAACCACATTGCATAACATGCATAACATCACCAGAATTATGAATCTAAAAAGCCTCTAAAAAAAAAAATCTATGGCTGTTTCCTGAATCCGTTCATTTTTTTATAGCTTAATGAGGCTGTCATTTCACATGCCTACATTTATTCAAAATATTTTCTTTGTCTCCATTTAGTCTAAAATCTCACAACTATAGTGCTCAGTAAGGTCAGCAAGGGATAGCTGGCATAGAAAATAATTCAGAAAAGAGAAATCAGAGGAAAATGCCTCATTTTCCATCATGCTGCCTCTAGTTCTTGTTGGGTTTTTTTTCCTTTACATACACAGCTACACAGAGTTCTACTATTTGAATACAATGCCCATGTTTTTAAAAAGCAACTGTTAACACTAATGTAACACTTACTATGTATCAGGCACTGTTCTAAGGGCTTTACATATATTATCACATCATTTCAATGTACTATCCAATACATTTTAATGGTATATTATTATTTATACTTAACAAAACAAAGAAACAAAAGAAAGGATGTAACTGTTTATCAAAAGCTCTAGAATTAAGGACAAGAAATCAAAGTACAAATCACTAATCCCAATGAAGATGTGGATAGTCACATGCTTTTTTTCTTAATTAAAAATAGAAAAAGAGAAAGGCGGAAGAAAAAAGGCAATTATTATTATTACAAATCACAAATTTTATAAACACTGAATTGACATTTAATTAATTTAATCCCCATGATAAATAACAGGAGACCTTATCTAACCTACTTCTTACTATATTATAAAAATTACAAAAAGGGGTGATTTTTCTTGACTTTTCTATAACTATTTTTAAAAATTGTAAAGTAGAACATTCATTCAGATTGAAGAACAACAGGCTCTGCAGATGACTGGAGATAACAACATGGATTTTGAGAAGATAGTAAAGTTTATCACTAGGGAACCTGAGATTCCCCGGTTTACGTTAGGCGGACCTACCTCTGGACAGATAATAGATTGCAAGGATATTTTACAAAGGAAACCTAGAATGTAAACTGTTGACAGGACCTATAAATGTCAGAAAAGTATGCCTACACCTCCACAAATCACAAAACCCATTTCCATTTAAAACACAAACACGCCCACATTCCCACTGTGGTTTCACAAAAGAGCTTTAAGGGGAAAAAATTCCTATCAGAAGCAGAAAGAGGGACAAATGAAACTAGAAACAAGAATATAAAGCTTAAAGTGATTTAAAACTTTTCAGGGGGGGGGGGGGGGGGAAAGCGCGATAACGCTAAAAATGATAATGCAAATCACACAGAGGTGAGAAACAGGACTGATCACCAGCAAGGCAAGCATCAGAGTCCATTCCTGCTCATTCTGAAATGGCAGATTCCTGGGTTCTTTACACGGGTCTGATGCAAAAACATGTAAACGGAAAGAACTCTGCAAGTTCAAGTAATTAACATGCTGACTTGAATTATTTGTGGGGCAAAGGAGAGAAAGCTCGAGGCCTCAACGTGGCATTTGGAGAAAACGAAGTCTGTGCAGGTGAGCAGGGCCAGATGGTAAGCAGCTCAAAGTGACACCACAAGCGTTGGCGAGAGTATTTATTCCAACTAGCGACTCTCTTTTAACAAAGGAGCCATTGCTTCAGCCTTCAGCTTCCTCACCTCCCGGAAGCCCACAACAGCACTCTGAAGCTGACAGAGCTGCAGCGATTTCAGACCCAGTGCTGTTGTGATCTGGTATCTTTTTATGATGGCATCGTAAACACCACTTGCAACAACTTTCCTGGACGCCTCGGCACTGCTCTGAGAGATAAAAGTCAGAGGTGGAGAAAAGGTTACGAACGCACTGATTTGTGGAAAACCGCGTAGAATCTTTTCCTTCGGCGTCGAAGTCCATGGGGCATATTAACAAGCGCAGATGGCTGCCTTCATTCTTCATAAGCACCTATTCATAAATCGGGGAAAAGGCCTCCCTCTTCAAGGAAGGATTTAGAGTGGCACCAAAGAACCTCAATCTTCCGCTCTCCAGCCTCCCTGCTCCATCTTGGGAAGGGTGCAGCTCACAAGCCCTTCTCTCAATGCCAGGCAAAGGACACGCAAACTAAAAAAAGAAGTACCAGATGTGAAATTCTATAAAAGGCCAACTGATTCACACCCCAGACTCCGAGGGTTTGCACACACTTCCACGGCTGGCAGGGCTGAGGGTAAGGAGAGCTCTGCTGTCGCTGGTGAAGAACTAGCCAATCCGAGCAGAAAAGGACATCTCCCCCTGGGAGGGAGAACTTCAGCTCCAATAAATGAGGCAGCGCTGATGAGATGAAATTTACATTTAAGCCACAAAAGCTACTGGGACTGGAATCCAATACCAAAAATAGTGTCAGCCAATAAAGCAATTTGGTAATGTCAGCTTTTTACTGGTGTGTGTGTGTGTGTCTGGGATAGAGAGCAAGCAGATCGCTCTGGTGGGGGTGGGGCGGCGGGTAATTGAGCAAAAAGGGGAGAAAAAGACAGAGAACTCATGGACATGCACAATAGTGTGGTGATTGCAGAGGGGAAGGGATAGAAAGGATAAATGGTGATGGAAAAAAATAAAATTAATTTAATTTAAATTTAAAAATAAAAGATAGTTCAAAAGTATGCAAACATTGGAACAAAGATCATATAGAAGCTATTACTTTACAAAATGTTATACTCAGGAAATATGAAAAATGAATAATTGCTACAGTTTAATGAGAACTTACTGTGGGTCAGGGACTTTGCATATTTTGTCTCATTTAACATACTTGATTTAGATCCATTTTCAAGAGGAGGAAAGAAGCTCAGAGAGGGTCAGTTACTAACCCAAAGCCGTGCTGCTAGAAGGAGCAGAAATGGGATTCAGACTACATAAAGCCTGGCTGACTTCAGAACCTTGTTCTTTGAGTGTGGTGTCCCTCTGCAACATTCACTATTAAACTTTTTAAAAGCTATTAAGCAATAACTATTAAAGGCTTACTAGGTTCCCGGTTACACTGTCACACTAGATCCTCTGAACAGTTATATGAGGTACTATAGTTGCCTGTTTTATAGTTAGGAAACTGAGACACAAAGAGGCTAAATAACATGCCCAGTTGAAGGGAGAAACATAGTTCAAATGCAGGTCACTGCTTCCAAAGCCTCCGTGTGTTTCCAAATTCATCGAAGCTATGAATGTGAAACACACATTAAATGACTGGTTTGGGGGACTTCCTCCATTTTGCAAATTTTAGATTTTCACCTACCTGGCTTCTTCTTTTATGTGTTTATTTTCTCTTACCATCGCCTCATTATGGAAATCATAACTGCCTAGATTCAAAACATTTTATGAAGGGAAGTTTATCACCTGGTAAATTGACCAGCCAAGGACAAAAAAATAAGTTATTAGCAAAGCACATCCCTGGCTGGGTAGCTCAGCTGGTTAGAGCATTGTCCCGATACGCCTACGTTGCAGGTTTGATCCTTGGTTGGCACACAGAAGAATCAACCAATGAATACACAAATAAGTGGGACAACAAATTGATTATATGAGTATACATATAATCAGAATGGATTAAAGACTTGAATATAAGACCTGAACCACAAAAAAATTATAAGAAAACATTGGCAGTAAGCTCCTTGACATCAGTCTTAGAAATATTTTTGTGGACTTGACAGCAAGGGAAACAAAAGCAAACATAAACAAACTGGACTATATCTAACTTAAAGGCTTTTACACAGAAAAATGAAACTTTTAACAAAACGTAAAGGCAATCATCCAAATGGGGAAAATATAAATGCAAATGATAGTTCTGAAAAGGAGTTAATATCCAAAATATCTAAAGAACTCAAACTCAACAACAAAAGAACAAACATCCCAATTAACAAATGGACAGAGAATCTGAATAGACATTTTTCCAAGGAAAACAAACAGATGGCCAACAGACACATGAAAAGATGGTCAACAACACTAATAATTAGGGAAATGCAAATCATATCCACTATGAGATAGCACCTCATAGCTATTACAATGGCTGTCATCAAAAAGAAATAACAAGTGTTGAAGAGGATGCATAAAAAATGGAACACTCACACTGTCAGTGGGATTATACATTGGTGCAGCCACATGGAAAATAGTATGGAGGTTCATCAAAAAATTAAGAGTGCAACTACCATATGACCCAGCTATTCTACTTCTGAGTATTTATCCAAAATATACACTAATTTGAAAATATATATGTGCCCCTGTTCATTGCAGAATTATTTACAATAGCCAAGATAGGAAAGCAACCTGTGTCCATTGAGGAATAAGTGAATCAAGAAGATATGGTATATATGGTAGATATGGTATTTATCTATCTATCGATAGATGATGATAGATGATAGATAGATAGATAGATAGATAGACAGACACATATATAGAAAGGGAGTACTACTCAGCCATAAAAGATAAAATATTTCATTTCCAACAACATAGATGGACCTTGAGGATATTAAGCTAAGTGAAGTAAGTCAGATGGAAAATGAGCAAAAAAGTATGATTTCACTCATATGTGGAATATAAAACAAAGAAACAAACAAAAGAAACTCATAAGATAGAGACCATAGGTTGGTGGTTACTGCAAAGTAAGAGAGTGGGGTAGGGCAAAATTGGTAAATGAGGGCAAATGTATGATGATGAATAGAAACACGACTTTTGGTGGTGAGCATACTTCAGTGTATACAGATATTGAAAAATAATGTTGTACACTTGAAACTTATATAATGTTATAAACCAATGTTACCTCAATTAAAATATAAAAATATAAATATAATAAGGTACAACTTTCTTATAAAGGAGAAAACTCATTGCAAACTAAAAGGAACTCTTTAAACCTAATGAAACTAAGGTATTGTTAATTGCAAATTTCAAAGTTTAAGTTTCATAACCACTTAGTAGATGTCATGGTTCGTGGGAAAGATACAATCTATTGGAGAAAATTGTTGTGTTATATATCTCTCTATATGCCTAAGTATAATGTACATTGCTACCCTACCATATAAATTTCCCATTTTAAAATAAAAATGAGAGTTTTAAACCCTGTGAAAAGAAAAACACAGCAAGTTACTCATTTTGGTTGGATCATAAGGTGAGTTGAGTAGTAAAAAATAAATGAGAAAAATCATTTGGGAACAGATCACAGGATTCCTTGAGAGTCAAGTTAACAATTTTACAATTCATATAACAGAAATGTTGGAGTCATTATAGGTTTTTTGAGAAATAAGTGACCTGTCAGAATTATTATAAAGGAAAGTTCATCTGAAGATGTACCTGGAAAGGATTAAAAAGGGAAGAAACAAGAGCCATTCCTCATTCAACATCTATACTAATAAAAGTGTAATATGCTCATTAGACTGGGAGACCTTATGGGAGACCTTCCGGACATCTTTCCAAACAAAGCTATGGTAGCAGGGCTAAGGCAGAGGCAGTTAGGGGCAATCAGACCAGGAAGGGAGGGCAGTTGGGGGTGATCAGGCTAGTGGGGTGGGGCAGTTGGGGGCAAGCAGGCCGGCAGGGGGGGGCGGGGGGGACAGTAGAGGGCGAGCAGGCCAGCAGGCAGAGTGGTTGGGGCGATTAGGCAGGCAGGCAGGTGAGTGATTAGGAGCCAGTGGTCCCAGATTGCAAGAGAGATGTCCGACTGCTGGTTTAGGCCCGATCCCAGGAATCGGGCCTAAACCAGCAGTCAGACATCCCCCGAGGGGTCCCAGATTGAAGAGGGTGCAGGCTGGGCTGAGGGACACACACACACACATACACACACACACACACACACACACACACACACACACACACAGTGCATGAATTTCGTGCACCGGGCCATTAGTTAATAGATAATAAGGAGAAATGTATCTGGACATACATTTTAAGAAACATTCTCAAGCAATGTGTACATTTCAAATTCACATTAATATCTGTGAACAACATGGGGTGCTTTATAGAAGCCATAAGCAAGCAACTCACACATTGATCTTTAAAAGCTCTGTATTTATACTACTTGGAGCTCCAGTGGCGCAATCGGTTAGCACACGGTACTTATACTACTGACCATTGTGGTTCGTATCCATCTAAAGAGGAATAGATGTCTTCAAGTAGAAAAGAAAGAACTAGAGTAGATGTGAAAACTTCCCTTACTTGTTTTCAAACAGGTGGCCTCCCAAAAAATGCAATTAATTCAGTTTCTGAAATATAAACATTTCTGAACAGTAGACATATGGCAAGAGCAGCAAATGAGCAAACCAAGTTGAAGTCCTAATTTGTCAAAGGTAAGCACATTAGTATTACCAATATGTTGTTTACAAGAAGACTCACTATGGCTGTTCCTTTTGTATCAATAAATGAGTGGATTTCAAATACCCTAAATAGAAATACTAAAAACAGCCCCTCTAAAAGAACTTATTAACCTAGTAAGTTTGGGGTGCTGTTTTGTTATATCTACACACATTTGGAGGACAGCAAATCGGAAGGGAAGAAATGTCTCAAGCCCCTAAGCTCTGAACTGAATTCTAATGTATTTGTATATGATGGATTAATACAAAACTGAGAATAAATGACTTTCAACAACTGCACTCTAGACCTATAAATTGCTCTGAGAACTACAAAATCCATACAGGGGAAGAACAGCTGTGTAATTTACAACACCAGCATTTGTCAAGAAAGAGCTGAAACACAGAACCTGATTCCTCCTTTTTTCAAAGTGCGCACTAATGCAAAACTTAAAAATTGTCCATCTAGAGAATCTATTTGGATTAGTGCATCTATTCATCTTGACGTGCTGCTCTTTTAAAACACATAATCCTTAATTCCACTCGTTTTAAGAAGCACCTTTGAAAAGAATAAAAACAGCAAATGAAAAAAAGTTTTCCTTATAACCAAATGCAAGCACAAAGAAAAGCTGTTAATGTTTATTCTGTGTTCCAATTGCCACGCTCTGATAAAATCCTGCAAAAGGAAACACATTAACCAGCTGACTTGCAGAGCACAGTGATACCAAAAATAGAACTTAAGTTAATACACTAATTGCAAAGTTGCAGAGATTTAAGTTCATCATTCTAGCTCTTGGATAAACTTTGGCGATAGAGTACTTAAAGTTTAATACAAGGGCTGTCTTATGCCCCTTACAGAATAATAAAAGCAGCAGAAATGAGCTGTGTATTAGAAGTGCACTCCAAAAATAGAAATCTTCGGTCAGTAAAGGAATGTTAGTTCACGTGTAAGCAACCAAAGTATCGCTTGCCATTTCCTTTAAAGTTAGTAGTGCCTAGAGCTGATTTTGCTCAAAAGTATATCCTTGTTTGAGTTTTCATCTCTGACTCTAATTCATAAAGAAGACTTCTTATCTTGATTAATAATGCCAAAGAGAAATTCTCAAATCTCCACATGAAGTGATCACGTCCTACATGTAGGAATTTGATAATTTGCAAATATGTGGGCCTATTTTCAAATGGTCCTTGCTCGGCTTCAGAAATATAAAATTCCTTTAAAACAATGATCATAGGAAACAGTAACAATTGACTTTATTCTCCAAATCATGCAATCTAGTGGACTTTCATTGCAATATTAGATAAACGCTGTGATAGGAATACACACAAACTGACAGGAAAACTGGCAGCTTCATCCACCTGCCAACTTAACATCAGCCAGAAACAAAAGCGATGGGGGGGGTTATTCTTAATTGGTGCCTGACAATCGCTCTTCCCCTATACCACGCTCATCTAATCACTTCATTTGAAAATCCGATGGCTCTGAGCCCAAACCAGGCTTCCTCTCTGTCAACGGTCTTAAGCTGAACTCAAGTCTTCTCAGCACACACCTACCTCATAGATGTGCAATCACTGAGCGAATGTCAGGGATAGAATCGTAAAGCATCTGACAGAAGCAGACATGGAACAACAAGGAATACAAGCCCTAAAGTGTCACAAAGGGTTGAAGAGCTTAAAAAAAACATATTCATGTGAAATTAGTTTCATTCATATAAAAAAACGTCTTAAGCTTCATGTCTATTCAATTATACTACTTACTAGTTCAAAGGGAACCATCAAAGCAGAATTACCAAAGAAGAAATTCTTGCCCTGCTTTAAAATGGGAATAAAGGACTATCACTAAATATAAGGGGGGGAAAGTGACATTGTTTATAAGCCAATAAATCTACAAAACTTTATACACTTACATGATTCTCTTCCCTGCACTTCCGACAGGACTTTGAATCTCTCCTAGACTCTCTCAGAAGTTCACCCACACATAACCATCACTGAAGTTGTCCTAATTTCTCTAGCTAAAATATCCTGTGGTCCCAAACTCGAACCAACTCATTTCAAGAGTGGTAATACCCATTTTTTTTAAATGCCCATTAAACAAAAGTATTAAACAAAAACAATACTTTATTAATTCCCAGTTGTGGAAGCCAACCCATCTTAGCAATAGAGAACACAGAGTGTTATTTAAAGAATGGAGAAGAAAGTTTTATTTCTCATAAATTGTAATGCACTGACTGAAGCATCTTGGCAGCTGCTTATTGAAGTTCTGGCCTCAGATCATCTTAAAACTTTAAGGTCACTTTCTGGTGTCTTTGTTATTACTCAAGAGAGGTATATATCTATCCTTTCCATGGAGGTATTTTTATAAATCTCTATTTATTTTTATAAATCACCCCATACTACCACTACTTAATAGATGGCCATCTAAATCTCAGTCATTCATCAAATCTAGCATTTACACTCATAATCTTAACCAGCTCACATATGTCCCTCAACTTTGTTTTTTGATGTTAAATAAACACAATTTTTTTATCCATCTTTACTGATCCTGCTTTCTAACCCTCCATTAATTTCCATTACTGTCTTTTGTGTGTTTTTCCATTTCTTTATTTTCTTCTTAATTTATGGACCCTAAAACTAGCACAGAACATTAATGATAATCTGAGCATAGTTGGAAAATTACTTCGTGACATTATATTATAAATTTTTAGAATTATTATATCAAAGGAAATGTAATATATTTCAGAACCTTAAAAAGCATTCGGATAACACTCATGAGGCTTCAGAAGAGCATCATCAGAATAAGAGACTTCCAACACCGGCGATTCATTGTCATTAATTGTAAGTTAAGTCTGTGAGCATCATCATCATGATTATAGAACTGGTTTTAATGGATTGCCGTGCAATTTATTAAAGTTTATCCGTTATAAGAAACTCTTGAAACAACTTTGTTACCGATGGGAGATTATAAAGACTGCCTTACACAGTTTCACCATTTGCTTATGAAATAACATAGCAAAACTTACAGAAGTTGTTGTACTAGGCTGCAAATACCTTTAATATACTTATAGCTTCATATAAATTCTATTAGAAGGAAATGGTCAGATATTAAAATATTTATGAACAAAGATTTTCAATGCAGCATTGTTTACAATATCAAAAATCAAAAACAGGTAAAAAATTAAAATAAAACAAAAACAAACTAAATATCTAACAATAGAGCTACTGTTAAATAAATTATACTATATCCATACAATATAATATTTAGCATCCACAGTATTTCTGTTTTAAAAAAAAAAAAAAAGTAATTCCATGAAAGATGTTACCAAGTTATAGACATCCAGGTCTTCTAGGACATTATATTCACTCTGCTTCATTAGGGTAAGATTATCTTGAACTCTTCAATTCATAATTGAATATGATGACTATTTCTACCACGAGAATCCCTGTGGTTATTTGTTCAATGTCCACTGCCCTCTGAGGAGATGGCTCCCAGAACACTAGGATGGCCCTTTATATGCTAAGCACATTGATAGGGGGTTCTATGTAGTTTGAATGAAAACAGAAAATTATTATGTAAAATAAAAGGAAAAGAAACCTAAAGTTGGATGAAGGTAACCTACAGGAAAGGTAGTCAAGAGTCAGGGAAGCTGAATGCTCCTTCGTCCTGGGATGCTAAAGCAGAACCTCTTAGCAGCATTGTAGGAAAGAGATGATTTGGAGAGCATATGGATCTAACAAAGATTTGAAGTAATTTGTTAGGAGTGTGCAAGGTAAAAACTCTTCTCCTGAATAATGTTCAGTAAAATTAGCATTGCTTACTAGTGTTTCCAGTTGGAGTAAATTTATCTGGAAAGTGCAAAAAGGTACTGAGTCCTGAATAATTTGATTCAGAGGCTGACACCTGGGATCCATACTAAGTGACATTGACCAATCACCTATATAGCACACCAATTACATCAAGTAAATCATTAAACCTAAAGTCTAAACAATACCAAGCCTTCTGGAGACTAAGATTAGTCTACTAGAAGACATACGTAATAATAATATTTTAAATCTGGAAACAGCCATAAAAATCATTAAATATAACCTTCTAATTAAACATCTGAGAACTCCAAATGGTTAAATAACTTGCTCAAAGCCACTCAGCTAGTTTTAGTCACAGGCAGATAGGAAACCAATGTTCTTGGCTCAGCGCTCTTTCACCGACCCTGTTGACAAGGTGTGCTGGGGAGGTGGGAACAGAAGAAATCGAGAAGATGAAAGGACTTGACAGTGAGAAAGAAAGACAGGGATCATTTCATTCATTGACAATGATAGATGGTATCTTTCAGTGCTTTGTGAAAGTTCCCCAAATAGTACAATTACAAAATTCTATTTTATAATAGACAAATATGCAAATTGACCATACCTCCAACACCCCCACAAGCTACGCCCACGAGCCATGCCCACCATCCAATCAGAGCGAGTATGCAAATTAACCCAAACCAAGATGGCTACAGCCACAGAGAGCAAGGTTTCCTAGGTAACAGAGGAAGCCAAGCTTTCTGCCAGCCCTAGCCAGGCCTAAGCCTCCACTCAAGCTACAAAGTCTCAATTATAGAAGGTAAACAAATTCAAACAAATGGCGGCAGAATGGAGCTTGAGAGAGCAGGCCAGGGTTGCCGCCAGCAACAGGGAAGCAAAGCTTTCCGCCCGGGCCCACCCACTAAAGGCAACAAAGTTTCAATTATAACCCAACACAAACGGCTGTGGGCCTCGGAGGGAGCCCCATCTTGGCTCTGCTCCAGGCTACAAAGTTTCAATTGTAGAAGGAAAATAAATTCCAGATACCAAGGCCTCTGCTTGCATTGCCAGGGGGCATGACCGGCCTGCAAACCACCACAGGCCCCTCGCTCAGGCCGCCCCACGCCCCAAGGGAACCCCACCCTGATCCGGGACGCCCTTCAGGGCAAACCAGCTGGCCCCCACCCCTGTACCAGGCCTCTATCCTATCTAATAAAAGAGTACTATGCAGATTGATCATCACTGCAACACACAATATAGCTGCCCCCATGTGGTCAAAGATCCTGCCCCCATGTAGACACAAGATGGCCACCACAAGATGGCCAGCAGGAGAGGGCAGTTGGGAGGCACCTGGCCTGCAAGGGAGGGCAGTTGAGAAGGACCAGGCCTGCAAGGGAGGGCAGTTGGAGGTGATCAACCCTGCAGGAGAGGGCAGTTAGGGGTGACCAGGCCGGCAGAGGAGGGAAGTTGGGGGCAAACAGGCTGGCAGCAGAGTGGTTAAGGGGTGATCAGGCTGGCAGGCAGAAGCAGTTAGGGGCAATCAGGAAGGCAGGCAGGCAAGCAGTTGGGAGCCAGCAGTCCTGGATTGTGAGAGGGATGTCCGACTGCCTAAACGGGCAGTCGGACATCCCTTGAGGGGTCCCAGATTGGAGAGGGTACAGGCTGGGCTGAGGGACAACCCCCCTCCGTGCACGAATTTCGTGCACCGGGCCTCTAGTTATTATATAATTAAATTAAACAATATGTTTTGTTATAAAAGCATACCAATCTTACACATTTTCACCTTTCACATTTTCATCAGTATCCTCACCCCCACTTTCTCTATTTTCCTTCCATCACTGATTTTAGTTCCTCTTTATACTTTTGGAAAGAATGGGAAGCCAGTCAAATATTTCTTACCGCAAAGATGATCTTCACCAAATAGTGAGACTGAATCAGATAAACAGCCCAATGGCAGCCATGAAGAGCTGTTTAACACTTTAAAATTTATTCTCTAACAAAAATGTTCACTTAAGCATTCCCTCTGTTCAATAGGTTACTTATTGCCTAATCTATGTAATTCATTACGTTTAATCACTTTCATTCAGTTGCAAGTCCTTTGTTTTCCTGTGCAGCACCCTCACTGAACGTGAAATATGGAAGCACCCTGAGTGTGCCTTATTTACACTCCTGAGTGACTAGGGAAATTGATGACCGCAAAGCTTAAGAAGAAACCAATTAGGCAGAAAAAATATATAGTGCTGCTTCTACATGCAGACTGATTTTTTTCCCTAATATATGTAATGCTTTATGATTTGCTGATATTTTAAAATACTTATAATTCAGTTGGGACTTCTTATTAATAAAGTGTATTTAGAACAAAAATTGCCTTTCCAATATACTTCAATTTCATAGATTGTTACTGTCATTTATGTAATATAGCATGAAATATGTCTAATAAGACAATCACTCACTATTAAATGATTAATCATGAGCAACTGATATATAATCAAAACACTTCTTTAGTTCTAATTATAAATATTCCACCAGCCAAATGAACCAAATTCAATTCATCTTTTTTTTTTTTTTTAGAGGATACTTGCAATGTATAAGTAGGATCATCATTTTCGGGGAAAAGATCTTTGGATTATATTTTCACAGGATTTGTTCATTCATTCATTGAACCATAAAATAAATATTAAGTATTCACTATATACAAGACCTACGGCAGAGAGAACTGGCTATCATTGTAACCAATAGTAAAGTACTAACTTGTTTTAATAACATCACCAGTATTCTCTATTATAGACATGGTTCTCACATAATTATTATCAGAAGTAAGACTATCATAAATATTTTTAACTCATACCTTCTATTAGGAACAATTTCAGCCTACTCCTTAAGTAATTGGCCCAAAATTATTTAATAACTTATATATTAAATTCCTACTATATCCAGACAACGCTAGTCTTGACTATACAAAAATTCTCTTATTGTTCAAGAAAATCAAAATCTAGCTGAGGAGAGAGTACAAAAGTACCAGCATAAGCAGTGAAATGTCACAACAGACATTTTCTGCAGGTACTGGCATAGGAGCACAAACAGGGGGAGGACGCAGGGAGGCGGCTGGCAGAAAAAGGCTTCTCCAAAGAAGTAACATTTGATCCAGGCTCTAAATAGAAAAAATAATAATAATCAGAGGAGAAAGAAGAGTAGAATGAAGAGAAGAGGAAAGAGGAAAGCACCTAATACTTATTATAGGCTCTGTACTGAAGAGTTTAACATATATTATCTCATTTAATGCTTAGGACAACCCATGAGTTAGATACTACAGGTACTAAATTTAGCAGAGAGGTGTGTTTCTGGGGTGACAGGAGAAGGCAGAGCTCTCCCAGCGGAGGGAAATACCTCCTTGGGTGAGTGAACTGAGTGGGCAGAGTCAACAGGTGAGCCCTAAGTACAAAATGCATTACAGACACAGCATTGAGGAAAGAAGGTGAACAAATCTATCTTTCTGTCTCTGCCTCATGACACAGCACAGACATCCATATAATGTTTTGTAATATACAAAATGAAAGAAAAGGATATAGTAAGAAAAGGGACATTGAACCCACTAGCAAGGGCAGACTAGAGCTAAGTTGTGAGTGGCCTTCAATGCCAGGCCAAACATTGAGACTGCATTTTCTAAGCAACAGAGAACCCAAGGCTTTTTATCAGTAAGGTGGTGACATGACCGATTTCATGGAGAAGGATGGACTGAAGGAAACAGAAAGTAAAGGCAATGAATTAAGAAGTTACTGCAAGGTCTAGGGAAAAGATGGGAAAGTCCCAACCTAAGGCAAAAAAACGAGAGTAGGAAGTGGAACAGACAAGGAAGAAATATTTTTGGCTTTGACATTCACTCTGAGGGACAGGTTTCTGGATTGGATGTCTGGGAGGGTGGTGATCCCCTCACAAAGACCAAAAATACAGGAAGAATGGGAAGTTAGGATGTTAATAATAATGAAACCTAATATATTGGTATATATGCATATAAAGGTATATATAGTATGTAATCTGTGTATTGTGATACTATGAAAAATGCTTCAATATGTAAGCTTCTAATGAGTATCAGGTCTTATTTACTGACTCACTTAGCAATGCAAATAAGAAAATATGTAATTAAATCAAATTGATTATTTTAATTAACTAGCTATGTTTTTAGTAACAGCTTTATTGATACATAATTCACATACCATAAAATTCACCCTTTTACAGTGTACAATTCAGTGAGTTTTAGTACATTCACAAAAATATGTACCCATCACTATTTTTTTTTTACAGTTTTCATCAACCGATAAAGAAATCCTATCCCTATCAGCAGTCATTCACCATTTGCTCCCTCCCTCAAACCCTGAAACCAGAATTCTACTTTCTCTATAAATTTCCCTGTTCTGGAATGCTTTATATAGATTGATTTATATAATATTCAGTCTTTTATGACTGACTTCTTTCATTTCACATACTATTTCACACACATGTTTTAACATCTTTAGCACTTCCTTTTTATTCCTTTTTAGCCAAATATCCCATTTTATGGACATGCCATATTTTACTTATCCATTCTTCAGCTAATGAACACTGGATTGTTTACACATTTTGACTATTCTGAATAATGTTGCCATGAACATTCAGACACACATTTATATGTGGGCCTATTTTTTTTCTTTGGTACATACCTGGGATTGGAATTGCTGGGACATATGAGTCATATGTTTAACATTTTGAGGAAGTGCCTATTTTTCAAAGTGATTATGATTTTATAATTCCACCAGCAATGTGTGAGAGTTTCAATTTCTCCACATCCTTGCCAATACTTGTTACTTCTCTGTCTTTTTTAGTATAATGATCCCAGTGGGTGTATATGCATGGTTTATCTCTATGCTGTTGATTCTATTCCATTGGTCTATGTTCTTATCTTTATGCCAGCATCATGCTCTTTTGATTAAATGAGCCTTATAATAAAGTTTAAAATCAGGAAGTGATACATCCGGCTTTTTTTCTTCTTTCTCAGGATTGTATTGGGTTTTCTGAGATACCAAAATTATTTTCTACGTCTGTGAAAATGCCACTAGAAATTTCATAGGGATTGAACTGAATCTATAGATGGGGACATGTACAATGGACATTTTGTCAATATTAATTCTTATACAAGAACACTGAATATCTATTTATCTGTGTCTTCTTTAGTTTATTTCATTAACTTCATATATGTCTCAGTATACAGATCTTTCACCTACATGGTTAAATTTATTCCAAAGTGTTTTATTGTTTCTGATGCTATTATAAATGATACTGTTTTCTTTACTTCTTTTCTGAATAGTGCATACTTAGTGTATAGGAACACAACTAATTTTACATGATCATTGTATATCCTGTTATTTTTATGAATTTGTTCATTAGTTCAAACAGATATTTAGTGAAGTCCTTAGGATTTTCTATATATACTAAGGGTCCCTTAGCCTGGCCTGTGGACAGTCCTGTTCCAGATTGCAAGAGGGCACAGGCCAGGCCGAAGGACCCCACTGGTGCACGATCAGGGCCAGGGAGGGACCCCGGGAGAGCTCCAGGGCATGTCCAGGTGTCTCACCAGTCCCCAGCAGCAAGCTAACCTACTGGTCAGAGCGTCTGCCCCTGGTGGTCAGTGCATGTCATAGTGACTGGTCGAACGAATGCTTGGACACTTATCATATTATATCTGAAGACAGAGACAATTTTACTTCTTCCTTTAAAATTTAGATAGCTTTTGAGATGGGTCCAAGATGGCAGTGTAGGTAAAACATTTTTGCCAGTATCCTCATTACTTTTATGAAGAAGTGGATTTTCAGAGGTCTTCACTTGTGCTTCCCTGTAGTTATTGCTTTAAAAATTCTTTTTAACAGTGAACTGATTTAATAGAGCACAAAACCGTATCTTTAAAGTAATTGACTTTTCAATGAAGACAGCAGAATCCATGGTGCCAAATTAGCATTATTTTGTTCAAAATCACCATCTTAAAAAGAAGTACCACTTCTTCTATGGTATTTACATACTTATACTTAAACATATTTAGAATTTTTCTATTTTTACTTACCATGAAGTAAAAATTAAAAAAAGTTTTAAGAATGGCCAATCAGCATACTTGGTAGAAATTTAATCAAAGTTTAATTAAAAAGGTTTTTGGCCAAAACCAGTTTGGCTCAGTGGATAGAGCGTCGGCCTGCGGACTGAAAGGTCCCAGGTTCGATTCCGGTCAAGGGCATGTACCTTGGTTGCGGGCACATCCCCAGTAGGGGGTGTGTAGGAGGCAGCTGATCGATGTTTCTCTCTCATCGATGTTTCTAGCTTTCTATCCCTCTCCCTTCCTCTCTGTAAAAAATCAATAAAATATATTTTTTTTAAAAAAGGTTTGTGATCAGTCTGAATATATAATCATTTTCCATTTATACCAAGTGATGCTATAAAGTAATCAGAATAATATTTGTGTTTAATATAACTATAAATCTCAATCTAAAAAAGTAACTTCCTGAAAATGTGGAAACATTGGAATAAGTTTATAGCATTCTCAGTGGACACATTTGGCTTACCAAGTTCGACAGTGAATGTTAAAAATATTAATCTCATTGCTTTCAAATCTTATATGCTAAAGGCCTTTCTACAAATTATATAAAGGGTGGGGCAAAAGTAGATTTACAGTTGTTTATACGGAAAATAATACAATTAATTAATAAGAACACAAGAATATACTGTTTCACATACTCACAACTGTAAACCTACTTTTGTCCCACGCTGCATATTCAAACTAGCTAAGCAAACCAAAAAAACAACAAAACACCTATATTGCTTTTTAATTCCCTTCTTCCATTTCATTTATTCCTATTATGCTAGTTCAGAACTTTATTGATTCAAACTACCATACAGAGGGTAGCATGCAGACCTTCTAATCTACAAATCCTTAAACAAACATCATAGCACATGCTAAGAAAAATGAAAAAGAATTTTATGTCACAACATCTCTGGAAGATTTTATAAGCTAGTTGATGAGGTAAGATGTAATTTTCTTTTCACAAAATATAATTACGAAAAAATATGATAAATGCCATAAATATAGGACATGAGAAAGTATAGAGATCTAAATCATCTAGAAATTTTAGGAAGAATTCATGTAGGAAGTAGAGCTTAAAAGAGCTTTGAAGGATAATTAGAATTTAAAGGTTCGTTTCTTTACTCAGTTTTTAACATTGTACACAGTAAGTATTCAATGAAAATATTAGTGAATAAGTGTTGATTGGATGGTTTTAGATGGATAGTGAGGAGAGAAAACACTCTTGATGGAATAAAGAGAATAATTAAAGGCATAGAGGCAGGGGTAATCATGACATGTTTGAAGGGATAGCATCTAGCCTTATTCCATCAGATGCTACACACCTATCTGGAAATTGGGGCATTGTAGAGCTCGCTAAAACCCTTAGAAACCATCTGTATGCCTTACATTTCTTAAATAAGGAAAGTGAGTCCTAGAGAACTACCCAAGGTAATTCAGCTAACAGGATGTAAAAAAAACTAGCAGGCACCTAAGAAGTATCAGGCATTGAGCTATCCAGTCTACAGCTCTTGGCACAACTTCACACTGCATAGATTAAAAAATTCTCAAATACGTATCAAAAATAACATATCCAAGGAAGATAGCATAAGAAAGTTAAATAATTTTTTCAAGTCAATTATTTAAAATTAAGTATGTGTGGCCTAAGAATATGTCTTCATAAAATCACAGTTTGCCTTTTACAAGGGCTCCTGCAGGCAGGAACCACATTTGATTTTTGTGAATACTCCAGATTTCATCATGACAGCAGTATAACGCAGAACTCAGTACAAAATAAGACCATCAATTTTAGCTCCTTTTATCCTGACAAAGCTTGTTAAGAAAAAAGCAATGGTTTCATTTTTTATAAATAAGGAGTGGACTTTAGTGTCTATTTTGGAATAACAGGTAGTACTCCAGCTGTTGGCGGCTGCTGTGGGCCCCAGGCACTTTTAAATTAATGGGCTGGGCCAAACCAAAGGCATATTTTCATTCTGCACCAAATGTGTGTGCTGGTTCCTAGCAGATACAGTATGTTTCTGCAAATGTGGTACACATATATTATTCCAAGTAGTAAATTTGCCCTCTCCTAGAAACTCGAGTCAATTGGGAGAAACCAGCAAGTAAACCTCAGTAACTCTTGTACCCACACAGAACAAACTGATTTCTCATGAGAGCTCTATTCAACCTACAGCTAAATAATTGCTTTTTAAATGCTGATCTGTGGGAAGTACAATATCTGGAATGATATAGGCTTTGGAGCCAGAGAGGCCTTAGTAAAACTCCCCATTCTACCATTTACTAGTTGTGTTCCATTTAGATAATTCTTTAATTCCTCTGGGCTTCAGTTATGTTATCTGTAAAATGGGGGACAATATTACCTGTCCCATAAGGTTACCTTGGGGGTTACGTTATGTGTATGGAGCAAAAGAGCTGTTATATAGTAAGCACTTAATGCATGGTGACTATTATCCATCCTCTCTGAAATTTACTTGTTACCTACTGTTTAAACATCTTTCAGTTCTGACCAAACTTCAAATTAGTACTAAAACAATCATCTCATTTTTCTCCCATGGTATTGGGTAGCAAAAGAAAAACACTCAAGAAATGGGAAGGCCTTCAAGATACAATTTTTCATATCTACCAAATTAACTGTGCATTAGTTCCTGACTTGAAATATTGCAACACATAACTAATTACAACATTTTAAAAGAACAGAATATTAATCTACAGATTATATAAAAATACCAGTTATTTCAATTTAAGGCATTTCAAGGACCTGAGAATTGTTTCTTGTTTGACTTACAGCACTGCTAGAAAAAAAAAATCCTTTCCATAGCTTTTATTAAATCTGGAAAGATTCTTGAGCACAATTTTTTTTTTTTGAATACTCTTTGAGATTCCCCAAAATCAAGAGCTTCTGCTGGGTTGTTCCTTGATGACTGGCACATGAAAAAAGTGTGTCATATTTATTGCCTTTTTGATATTCAAACACATTCCAGACTAACAGTCAACAGATTTGCCATTACTTTCATACAAATATTTTCTGACTGTTTGCATATAGTATGATATAAATAAAATAAAAACAATCTTCTTGAAAAACTGTGTGTGTTCCTATAAAAGGCATCCCTTATGCACATAGAGCTCAAACTGACAGCATATATAGGACTTGAATTCATCAGATGGTTTTTCTTCTTATACCCATTTATATCCAGCTCACAACCCAGGCCAATCTGTATCCTCCACAAGTAATCAGATGATGTGATCAGCCTTGAAACACTCATCAGACTTCTTTTGGTCCAATATAATCTTGAATATTCAAAAGGAGAATACTACATTTGAACACTATATGAATATTTGAAACAGTACACTAGCATTTGATATCGTGTTTCAAGGACTGTAGAAAAAACAGATGGTTATAATGACTCTAGTATTCTTCATGATTATACAATTAGGGCATAGTTTTAGTCTAAAGTAGTACCAAATAGACTTTGAATTACTAAAAAAAGGAAATAGCTTTTACTGAGTGGTAGAGCATCTTGACTGCCATAGTAATGAGTCTTTGCATTCAAAGCAAATTTAGCCAATCCTGTAATTGACACTTTTTACAAAAACCCTCTCATGTTTTATTACTATGCACAATTTCAAAGCTATCAATGGCAAGAATAGTGTTTTATGATCATTGAAACAAAATAGTCCAACTCTCAAAATAAGTAACTCTTCTGTAAAACTGTCTAATTCAAATGGAAGCAGTATTGTGAAATGGCTTTGAAATCCAACAGGACTACAGAACTCTCCTGCCAAGCACAGTTCAGCCAAAGTGGTCTTCATCCTCAATAACATAAGGCTCGATGCAAAATCATTCTATCATGTATGTGTTTCAGTCCCAATGGCAGGACTACAAACTACTTTTTTGCATGAACTTCTATTTATTTGCTTCAAAATAAAATATAATCTCAGTATATGAATCCCGAGTAGCTTTATGTCGCTCTTTAAGCATCAAGGCAACCAATTTAAACAGTATTCAGTTTAAAAGGCATAGGTCTTGTCAATTACTTAGAGTAGTTACAATAGATTTTCACTACACACTATTTGTGCAATGTTTGTTTTTTCCCTAAAAATAAAATTGCAACCTTATCAATAGAAGATGTGCAATAAAGCAGACTTCAACAAGGTGATCCTTTCTGTAACACTGAAAACAACAACAGAACTATATTAAAACTATAATGAAGAGCCACTCCAAAAACAGTAAAAATTCAAAGATCTGAGCCCTAAAATTGATCCACTTTGCACTCTGACATTCCTGAATGATTTCCTTGTGACTCCATTAAATTTTAAACTCAAGAAACTTTTCAGAAAAAGTTTTTCCAAATTCCTCTTTCTGTCATCCATAAGCTTCACCCAGGTATTAAATGATAGATCAATAGTCTGCAAACATTTCTGATAAAGCACACCTGTTCAGAAAAAAATTTTAGCATTCACACTCAATATATTTATTTATGCATTACATAAAAAACACTAATCTTAGCCTTTATATTAAACTAGAGGCCCGGTGCACGAAATTCGTGCATGGGAGGAGAGTGGGTGGTCCCTCAGCCCAGCCTGCACCCTCTCCAATCTGGGACCCCTCAAGGGATGTCTGAATGCCCGTTTACACCCGATCCCAACTGCTCGCCTGCCTGCCTCCCTAATTGCCCCTAACCGCTTCTGCCTGCCAGCCTCATCACCCCTTAACCACTCCCCTGCCAGCCTCACTGATGCCTAACTGCTCCCCTGCTAGCCTGTTCGCCCCTAACTGCCCTCCACTGCAGTCCTGGTCACCCCTAACTGCCCTCCCCTGCAGGCCTGGTCCCCCCCCAACTGCTCTCCCCTGCAGGCCTGGGTCCTCCCCAACTTCCCTTCCCTGCAGGCCCAGTCGCCCTCAACTTCCCTCCTCTGCCGGCCTGGTCACCCCTAACTCCCCTCCCCTGCAGGC
Source organism: Eptesicus fuscus (assembly GCF_027574615.1). Taxonomy (NCBI): domain Eukaryota; kingdom Metazoa; phylum Chordata; class Mammalia; order Chiroptera; family Vespertilionidae; genus Eptesicus; species Eptesicus fuscus. Next base: position 21,413,657 of record NC_072489.1, on the reverse strand, counting down.
TTGATCACCCCCAACTGCCCTCCCTTGCAGGCCTGTTCCCTCCCAACTGCCCTTTCCTGCTGGCCATCTTGTGGTGGCCCTCTTGGGTACACATGGGGGCAGCCATCTTGTGTGTTGGAGTGATGGTCAATTTGCATATTACTCTTTTATTAGATAGGATAGAGGTCTGGTACATGGGTGGGGGCCAGCTGGTTTGCCCAGAAGGGTGTCCTGGATCAGGGTGGGGGTTGCCTTGGGGCATGGGGCGGCCTGGGTGAGGGGCCTGTGGTGGTTTGCAGGCCAGCCATGCCCCCTGGCAACCCAACAGAGGCCCTGGTATCTGGGATTTATTTATCTTCTATAATTGAAACTTTGTAGCCTTGAGCAGAGGCCAAGGCAGGCCAGGGCTGTGGATGTTTGGCTTCTTCCATCGCCGGGGGCAACTCAAGCCTCCTGCTCTCTCCAGCTCTGTGGCTGCCACCATTTTTGTTGGGATTTATTTATCTTCTATAATTGAAACTTTGTAGCCTTGAGTGGAATTCAGGCCTGGCCAGGTTGTGCAGGAAGCTTGGCTTCCTCCATTGCCGGGGAAACCCAAGCCTCCTGCTCACTCTGTGGCTGCAGCCATCTTGGTTGGGTTAATTTGCATACTCGCTCCTGATTGGCTGGTGGGCGGGGCTTGTGGGTGTTGCAGATGTATGGTCAATTTGCATATTACTCTTTTATTAAATAGGATATTACTAAACGTAAATTTTTTGTTTTCTTCAATAAAAATTATTTATCAGCAGCTGTTCTAACATTTTTCGGATACACCGCTAGCTCATCACTGTGCATGTAGTTTGGAGAACACCATCCTATATAATAATTCAGTGGGAATTATTAGCTATGGAAATGGCAAAAGATAACTTCATTTAAAAACCTTAAACATGAAAACAGAAGACAGAAACAAACACTAGGACAAGTTTTAAAGTGCAGTGAGCATCATTATATGTCAGCTACTTCACATAAATTATCTCGTTTAACCTCCAAAGGAACCTCTAAAGGAAGTATCACTGTTTGCTCTTGTACAGATGAGGAAATTGGGACCAGGTTATTATACCTAAGGTCTAGATCTCAAAACCCATGATTGCCAGAGGTCAGGAACAAAGTAAAGAAAGAGCAGACTACCGGGTACCAGGACAGCCCACTCCCTACTAGGAAGGAGCGGCCATGCTTCAAGACGTGCTCCTGACTACACCCACATTGCTTCAGGCCCTGGCCCAGGTTGCATGCACAGGGCATCCCAGAGCCTGGAGCCTTCACAGCAGCACAACAGCAGCCACCTACACATACATGACCTTGAGGAACACTGGTAGACATGGAATCAGGGACTGAGTGGGTAGCTTAGACCCTACGGTGGACCGAGCCTGGCATGACCTTGAGCTACCAGCTCTGGGAGACAGCCACCATCAACTACCCATTTGAGAAGGGCCCATGGAGTCCCCTCTTCTGAGGGGAGGAGCGCTGCATCGCCTGCAACCTTTGAGAGGCCATCTGCCCACCCAGGCCATCACCATTCATGTGGAACTGGGGCCCGGCCAATGGCAGCCGCCAGACCACCCACAATATCAAGGCAACCAAGTCCACCTATTATGGCTTCTGCTAGGAAGTGTGCTGGGTGGATGCCATGGTCGAGGGCACCAACTCAGTTCTCCACGGAGACACAGGAGGAGCTGCTGTACAACAAGAAAAGCTGTTCAACAACAGGGACAAGTAGGAGACCTCCACCAACATCCAGGCCGACTACCACTACCAGTGACACCCCCTCCCACCCTGCCCCGCTGGCCTACCGCCCCTGTTGCCCAATAAAGAAGCTCTGATCTCCCTCCATAATTCCCCTTCCCCCCACAAAAAGACTATCAAACATTGGTCTTCCTTTATTCCAAATCCTAAACATCTCTTACTACTAAGAAGGCAAGCCTAAGGACCCATTTATTATCTGGTTCTTCTCTCTTTGCTCTAATCATCAAAATACAGCATGTTCAGTAAATCATTTTAAGATGCTAGAGACAAAGGAAAAAACATACTAAATTACTATCAGTGGCTGAGGAAATCATCAATTATTTTTGATTGCCTACCATTTCTTAAGCAAATAACATGAATCCAACCAAGTCTTTAGAATCTCTATAAGCAGATTTTTTTAACTGTGGTGCCCTTCATTTATTATGCAAATGCAAGCAGCTCCAATAATTCCCTGCTCAGAGTGTTAAGAAATGTGATACTATTTACTTTTTCTGATTTAATTTGGTTAATTACAGACCTATACAACTTGTGAGGCATGCAGCTCCACAGATCCTAATCCTGGCTCTTTCAGGCTGTGTAATAAATTAATCTCTCCAAGTCTGTTTCTCCTTCTATAGATGGAGATAGTGACACCTGCTCCATAAAGTAGCTGTGAGTGTTAAATAAAATAACATACATAAAATGCTTAGTACAGAGCCTGGGACATGGTGTGCTTCCAAAATGTGAGTTATGGTTATTTGTGGGGCAGATGGAGTTAACAGTGTGACCTTTAGTACAAGGACAAATGAAAGGTACTTGACCTGTTGAGTGACTAAAACTGTGGCCTTGACATGAAAGATGAATGAAATTATCTAACCTCGTCTACTGATTTTCTGTAAGTCTCCACAGCACTTGCTCACCCACCTGTTTACAAAGCATTTCTTCTCTCTCTAGCTCATCTCACTGTTATCTCTAACAAGTGATTTTTTTTAATCTTTCTCATTTCTGTGACCTGTTTAGAGGGTCCTTGCACATTTACCCTTAAGAACATCCAAACAGTTTGTTACCCTTTAACATAAGATTTAGTCTATGTACTTGATGATCCTATGGATTGTTTAAAAAGCCAGCCCCCTCCCCCGAAAAAAAATTTATCTGAGATAAATAGTACAATAAACAAGATTTAACAGAATAAAACATTAGAACCACAGAAGGATGTCTTCTGACTTAAACAGATTTCATTCAACTCTTAATTTATTCCTACCTGGAATAATTCAAACCCACGTTGAAACCTTTAAATATTGAGAAGCAATCCGAGTTCTTGACCTTGCTGCCTGATTTTATTGATTTCATTTATTTGTGACTTCAGCTGTGAGGTGCTCAATACATTAGAGCTTGGCATGGAATCTACCACTGCAGGAATTGAAGACTTTTTTACTCTTAATGGCTGCATCAAGGCCTTTATGTATAAGCAGGTCTCAGCATGTAGCCCCTTGAGTAAAAGTCATCTTTGACCTAACTTCCCATATGATTCAATTTGGATTCCCCTGTGACTCAAATGCTGGCACCTTAGAAAGTACACATATATCTTACCATGCTAATGACTGGGTTTCCTCGGCTTCTGGTAAAAAGGCCTTTGTAATTTTGCAACTTCTGGTCTTCTGTAATGTGTTAATTTTCAAAAGTCCATTTTTTCTTTCAGATATTTGAGAAAGAATTTTCACCTTTTTCTTTGCAGTTCTTTACTTCATTTGGAATTCAAGAGAACAATTTTAAATATATGTTTTCTCACAGATAATACACATTTCGTTGATGATCCTGAAACAATTACCACTTTGTACCGAAAATTACAATAAAGAAAGGGCAACTGGTAATAGAGGTCAATGCCACACAAGTACACAAATTCCATTCTATTCAAGTTCATTTCATTAGTGTTGTGTTTTTAGTATTAGAATCTTTGAGGTGAATTATGATATTGGTAAAGGCACTTAATTCAACTCAAACTCATTGCATCACTTTTTAGCAAAGATGCTGAAAGTAACAGAACATTCTATTTCTCTAATTTTCCTGAACAATATATTGTAGTCATTAGCAAGCAAAATTAGAACTCCACCTACCAATTACTGAACAAAAATTTGAGCTGTAAATAATGCATAGCATCTCAGTCTAGGCAGATGGCCTTATCTGCTTACCTTTCTACCATGTATAACAAAATAATGGTTGATAAAGGATATTAACAGCCGTTCTAAATTGAAATTAAACTTTTATAAATCAAATTAGATCCTCCCTTCAATAAAAAACGATCACTGGGATTGATTTAACTGGCAATAATTTAAATCTTTTTAACTCCTAGCTCAGTAACAGAATTGGGAGTCACTTTCAAATGACTCTTTTCCTTGGTATAAATTTCAGGTGCCTAATAAATTTGTTTATTTGATTTAATATTATTGCACAGGTTTGTATCCATTCTTCTTGTTGTAAAAAATCATATCAAACATTTCATTTGTAAAAATGTTGCCTAAATTGCTAGTGTAAGCAAGAAAAAAAAATCCGAATAAGACAAGAGAAATTTGGGAGCAGAAGGTACATATATAGTGAAATTCAGAGCCAAAGGAGAACAGTAGTAGAGAATTAATTTGGTGTACTTGAGTACATTTTAAGTTTAAAATTTTGGGATATTGTATGTATATAATTACCCTGAAATTATGTCAACACTGAGGCTTTTTCTCCATGTATATCTTGTCTCTATTGGAATATTTTCTCTGAGGATTAGATTTCCTTATGTATATTTGAATCTCTAAACACTTACTGATTTATGTTTTTCAGAAAATATTTATTAAGTGCCCACTGAATAGCAAATGTTATGCTAACAGTGGTAAAGGGGCAAGAATGTAGAGGGTTGAGTAAGACCCCATCCTTGTTGCATAACAGTATAATCTTCTAAACAGAATCTATAATGGTAACTTTTGCTGGTGTTATATAAGCTTTCAGGGTATTCTTTAGTGACTAGAGTCCATTTACCTTGTTCAGGGTCAGCTGGACCTAAAACATTTAAGATATGTAATTTAGAAGGAGAATAAAACTTAATAGATACATTGGTAACATGTTCCAGTTATGAATAATCTTTAACTCTGTACTACTTAGAAATATGACAATATCTAGTACAGGAACTACATTATATGAGAATCTTTATTAAATGAAACAAAATTAACTAAATTCTGCTATGTAATGAAAATTGATATTCACTGATAGAAACAATTTAAGCTGATTTTTATCTGTTAGCTTTATACATTTGACCTTTCCTGAGTCCCCTTTCCAACTGTCTCTAAGAGGACCTTCGAAGGATTTTTCCTCAAAATGTTATGCTGGACAAATCTAATATACTCTTTTAAAAGAAAAAAAGATCTACTTGCTTGAGCTTATCAACATGATTTTAAAGAATAATACTTTTACACAACCTATATCTATAAAAGGCTAAGTGTCTGTCCGACTGACCGGTTGCTATGACACGCACTGACCACCAGGGGCAGACCTCAACGCAGGAGCTGCCATGATGCACACTGGCCACTTAAAAATAAACAGCACTGCGAACCTGGCACTGACAAACCAACACAAACCAAGTGGGACACAGGCTCTGCCATCACCCCAGACTGACACCCCACCAAATCACAGCCAACACTGCCAAGACCCCATGGTGAAAAATGCGGCCCGCAGCCCAGCCCAGCCTGGAAATGGTGGCTGTGGGCACCAGGTAATGATGTCACATAGCAACGCCTGGCTTACTCTCCCTATCCCTAGCAACTAGCCTCCTTGGAGTTTCTTCAGCCCAGGAACCCAACTTGCTTTATAGCCAGATGCAAACATTTTACAGTTTAACAAAATGTTTGTGAAGTGTTTTCACATGCCTCATCTCATTTGATCCTCACAGAAGTCCTGGAGTAGGTAGATAGGAGACTCATTAGAATCCTATTTTCTTTTCATTAGCAAGATGCAAATCATGATATTAAAATTTTTCTCCTAATTAATTTCCTTTCAGTGTGCACAAATCCATGCACCAGGACACTAGTTTAATATAATCAAGAATATAGGGATCTAATAACTCCTTTGATTGAAAGAAGTGCTGGTGGTTCTATTCACTTTCCTAATCTACTAAGCCCCTGCAGATATTTATACAATTTAGTATCCTAAACTGGAATCTTAATGTTATCTAGTATTGACCAAGGAAGAAAAAGTTTCAATAAGTGATACTAGTTACCAGAGCTTCAACCCCTAATCAATCGGTTAGAGTTCCTGGATAACATTAATTGTTATGCTATACAGTGACTACACAGAACTTTCGGGCGAAACACACCTTGAGCCACATGACCTGTTCCTGTTTCGTATTGCTAACCAGAAATGGAGCTCTTTCAAAGCATGATTTTCACTTGAATTTAAAATATATGAACAATTTCATGGCTTTTTACCATTTCCTTACTCTTCTAAGTAAAACTAAACCTTTTTTAGTTTTTATTACTAACATTGGTGAAATGGTTCTACCCCTTAAATTATGGTTTCACTACAGCTCTTTGAAGAGCCAACTAGAAGTAAAAATGGGAGGGATGATGATGGAACCTGAAGCGGTAAGATGATGTGGTACCATTTCATCTTCATATTTGAAAAGGAGATGCAGTGCATTACATTGTGCTTTCTGTTTTACACTAACTTGTGGGAAACCAACTGGATTCCAGTTTTATTTTGATTTCCCGTGGAAAGCTGTGTTAATGGTGGTAAATCTTGCAAAGAGGTTATGGAGTTGCTTCTCAGTTTCTAAAAGTTTCAGTGTGATTTTAATTATCCCAGGTGAGAATAAATTAAGAGTTAAATAAAATGCATCTGTTAGAATTACATGCACCTGTGCCGTTGATGTTTTGTTCTCTTAAACCTGTTGATCATACAACTTACCTCAGATGCTGATCAGCAATGCTATGTGACAGGGCTTTGAAAACTGGCATAGACTGCACACGTGCAGGACCTACGATGCCCAGTGTGTGCAGTCCACAGTGGAGCCACATCTTAATGGAGGACCCCTGGCAGACATTGTGGATGTTGTGAATTTTTAAAGGAGAAAGAAGTTAAATTCCTTGTTCTAACACAAATTTTCTCACAAAAATAAAACAAAGGTAAGCAATGGCCCAGTAAGAAGTCACTATTATTCTAGAAATTATCTTAATAGTATCTTAATAAAGAGGTTTCTGGGGGAGGAGAATATAGTCAAAAGATATAGCATGAATATTTTTCTATTTTCTCTTTAAACCTTTATTACAGTACTAGAGGCCCAGTGCACGAAATTCGTGCACGGGTATGGTCCCTAGGCCTGGCCGGCAATCAGGGCCAATCAGGTTCCCTGCCTCCAGGCCTCCCTGCCTCCTCCCCCTCTTGCTCCCTCAGTGCCCTGCCGCCACCACTGGTCGCCCTCCAAGTTCTGTGATGCCCCCTGGTAGTCAGCACATGCCATAGTGAACGATTAAACTCCCCATCTCCCGGTCAAATTCCCAAGGGGACAATTTGCATATTAGCTTTTTATTATATAGGATTATCTCTCTGCTAGCCCTATTGCTGAGCCTTTAGCAGACCATGCCACCACTTTAAAAAGCCAGCTGTTTCTCAATGATGTGTCCATGGTAAGACTAGTAAATTCTATGGGCTTGAAACCTCTGATGCCGTAAGAAAGTCTACTAATTGGAGATGATGTTATGAGGATACCTTGGAAATGGATAAAACACGTTATAAGTAAGTCTAAAAATGGCAGAAGCCCTATAAAGAGTAGGAAAGAAATCAACATTTGGACTTTGCATCATCGTAGGAACAAAGTACTGGCTTCTCCGTACATATACGAATGGGTAGCTGGATGGTCCCATGAGGATGATGCTAACATTAGTGCCTGAAATTGGCAAGCTGGATCCTCAGCAGATCAACCAGATGTTAGCCAGGTCAACCTCAGGGAAGAAAAAACCTTGTTACTGAGCCTTTTATACATCTATTCAGCTGCCATATCCACATTGTACATAAACACTTTGAGCAAGCCACAGGGGTCCCTGGTCCACCTAAAAAGTGAGTGCCTCGTCCCCGTGTATCTCTTTGGCAGGCATTCACGTAAGACAAGAATATCTCCACACTGCACGGCAATTCTGAGTTCCTCCAGACCTTCTTGTCACCAACTTCCCCATTTTTTCTTTCCAGGTCCCTAATAAGTCAGGCAACATGTTAGGTACTGCCCATGAATGAATGTACATATAATGATACCTTGGGACATCTCTACTTCTACACAAAATTAACAACTGGATGCAAGGCTCAGGAAGAACTTCCTGAAACAGTGCTTTTCATGGTCATTCCTGCATGGGGTTGTAGTGCATCGCCTATGCCCTGAACTGATTTCAGTATACCATGCAAATTCACCCATAAACCAGACCATCCATGTTCTTTCTTTATTAACACATCATAAGTAACTCCCCATGAGGCTGTAGGCATGGGACCAAGTACCATGGGAGTTTAAGTCACCTACTTATTCAGTCTACTTGTGCCTTCTGGACCTTCTCAGGCTGATTTATAAAGGAATGCTGCTGAGCATATCCAGTTTTTATGGTTCACTATATTAGATAACATCTAGTTCACCCTGTGGTCAGGTGGATGTTCAGTCTTTACCGGGGTCCATAAACAAGAAAACTGCTTTCCAAATGGGAATAGTTGTTTTGGGGGGAAAGGGAGTCTGTGCCATGATTCTCCTTTGGGGTTTGTCAGAAGTTCCAAATAGCGTCTCTGACACATACATTCCCAATACATTGAGTCATCTGAATCATAAAATTCATGAGGCAGGACAGTTTGCTCTGCAGAGAGGACCTACTGCAGAGCTCTTGCTTTCTCCTGGCTTCACTGAAACTGGGAGTCTAGACTTTGCCCAGTAAATGGGCGGCAGCAGCCTGCTTAAAGGTAAAACATGTTGCATCCAAAATCCAAAGAGGCTCGCCAAGAATGATGCCTAACTCGTGGTGGTGAAGGGGGTCCGAGATGCAGGTGCAGTAATTTGTTTCCACTTCAGGAGAAACAACGTGCTTCAGTCTCGAGGTAATTGTGGAAACTTCACGTATGTGGCAGGCCCTTGAATTTTTACAGGGTTTATCTCCCACACTCTGACATGTATATATCTTATGAAGGTGACTGGGATACCTGCTACTCCCTGCCAATTAGGATAAATTAGCAAAACATATCAATGTAAATGACATATATAATGTTCTGTTGGATATAAAGGAAACTGAAATGCCTCTCGGTTACATGTAACAGTGATCATTTGAATATTACTTATGTTAAAAACTGTAAACATATACCATTGTCCTTGCCATATAAACGCACATGATTTCTGGTTTCCCCTTACCAATGGGGATATAAAATAAAACACTTACAGGGAGCTGTGCTAGTTTACTCCCATAAAAATGCTCCAATTGGAATAATATGTGCAATTAGCATCACCACCTGAGTAGGTTTGCAAAACTATAGTCTCATGCTCCACAAGCCATATGACATTCGCGCTCACCAAACAATCAAGTTAAACAGGGACAGGGAACTGCTATTGGACTCATAACATTACTATCTATCCCAAGACTTCCATAAATCTTTGCTGACTGGTGGACCGTGGTGGCATTTAAGATCTCTGGGGATCAGTGTAAGTTTAGAGCCAGAATCTAATAACTCACAGGGCCTGTGAATTTCCCTTTCTCCAGTGTACCCTGGTAGAAGGCTGCAGGGTTCTGTATATTGAGAAGATTTTCTTTCCCCACTGCCTTTCGGGGTCATCTGTGCATGGGGCTATAGAGCACCACCTACCCATTTACAGCTGGTTTCAGTAAACCCTAAAGATTGATCTATAAATCAAGACAATGCCTTTTCCTCCTGTACTAATATATCATTGAAGTATGTTTAGAGATGGATTGGATAAAAATGCACAATACACACCCATGGCTACATTGCAATGTCCTTTTACAAAGGGACCTGGCCTCTCCCTCATATGAGAGTCTCTGTAGGAAGGAGATGATAGTGAGTTATGCTATAACAGAATTGAATTGAATTGGCGTATTTCCAAAATACTAAGGTGACACATTTCTTCCCTTAAGACCTGCCACAAGGCAGGATTTTTCTGCCTATTCTTATCAGTTGGTACTTTGGAAGGCTGAACATGTATTTTAATCTCAGAATTGCATAATCAGTCAGCTACTGCTATAGATTAATGGTCCCCAGCCCACCAGCATCACCTGATTAGAATTTCAATTAGAATTGATAATTTTCAGATACCACTTCAGACCTATTGATTTAGAAACTCTGGAGGTGGGGCTAGAAGCCGGGATTTTCACAAGCTCCCCAAGTAAGTCTGATGAACAGTAATGTTTGAGAACCACTCCCAAAGATCCTTATAAGCCAAACCCACCCCTGTGGCTTGTTGTCATCGTTTCAAACATCTTGTTCATAATGATTAAGGAGCACTAGCTGGCCTCTACCACCCCGATACCTCCCATTAATCCTATTAAGATCCGAGAACCTAATTCCATTATAGCATAACTCACTATCATCTCCTTCCAACAGAAGACAGCAACCACAGACCAATTCAAAAATACTGTCATCCCCCTCACCCCTGCATTTCTTACTGCCCTGACAAAAAGAGCATCCTCTGGCCTTCCTAGGGAGCATGGTTAAGAGTCAGCTGATCCATTCAGGCATTTTGGTTTACCTAAACCTTTAAGTTCTTTCTTCTACAGTATGTTAGGTAAACTCAAACATTTCTATCTAGTTAACTATAGTCATCATTGAGTTCAAGATTCAATTAATACAGTTCATAGTCTACTAATGCCTCTTCTAAGGGTCTGAGACAATATATGAAATCTAAAATCTCAAGTGAGTACACCAATGCAAATGAACTTAGTCAGATGGACATTAGCATATACTCCCCAGTATGTGCCACTACAGATTGGCAAGGCCTTGAACTCTTTCCTTGTATTCCCTGTGTGTACCTTTGCATATACCTGGTAGGCTATATTGAGTCAATAAGAAGTGAGAAAGGTGTATCCTGAGTTTACTCAACATTAGTTAGTTAGGCAAGTGAAAGGGCTTTATGCACTGACGGGCTATATCTCTTACTAGGAAATGGGGATTAGGTTTAGGGCTAGATCTTCCTCAGACATATTTGCCTTAAAAATACAGGTAATGGGCGCCTTCTTGATTGCAAGTCTGCAACAGATGGCTTTTTATTTGTCCACATATGTTCTTAATTGTATGTTCACAGTTTTTAACTACTCCTTTTCCCTGTTTACTCTCCTTAGCATCATAAAAAGAAGCCAGAGGACTCCATTATTTTTAATGTGTTATCATTACCATACCACTAAATATCTCGTCATCTCCCAAAACTCTATATCTTTCATCTATACTTCATCCACCAATGATAATTTGAGTAACTATCATGCTCCCACATGCCATGAATTATCCATGTCCCATTTTCCTCTTCTGTACTCCCTGAACATATGATAAAAATGATTTCAGAATTCCATATTTGGTTCTGTATTCTCTAGACCACTTTTTAAAACATATTTTATTGATTTTTTTTTACAGAGAGGAAGGGAGAGGGATAGAGAGTTAGAAACATTGATTAGAGAGAAACATTGATCGGCTGCCTCCTGCACACCCCTTACTGGGGATGTGCCCACAACCAAGGTACATGCCCTTGACTGGAATCGAACCTCGGACCTTTCAGTCTGCAGGCCGACGTTCTATCCACTGAGCCAAACCAGTCAGGGCTCTAGACCATTTTTGCTATAGTAGAAAAGAATATGACACAGGGTCCCATAGGTAAACAGCCATCAAAATTAGAATAGAATAGGGTTTAAATAAAAGGACAATTTAATAATGCTTCAGGCAAAATACAAGGAAACCATAAGACTTTGGTTCTCTAAGTGTGATTTCTGGACCAGCACCATCAATATTACCTAGGAACTTGTTAAAAATGTAAATTTGGAGCATCACCCCAGATCTACTAAATCATAAATTTTGGAGGTGGGGCTCAGAAATCTGAGTTATCAACTTTTCCAGGTGATTCTAATGCACACTAAATATTGAGAACCACTGATAATGGATATAATGAATTAACCACATGCTAATAACAGTGGAGTATGTCACCCCTAGGACCAAAAGGCAAGAAAATGAATACTATCTAAGACCCAGAGAAAGTCATAGAGAGAGAGAGTCACTTTGAGAGAATCAATGACCCTTGGTCAAGAGAACCAACCTACCCTAAAGAACCTCATAACAAGGGGATAAGATTATCATACTCCACCTCGTTTATTCACTTCCTCTAGCTTTCAACTTGGGCTCCCAAGTGGCTACACTCAACCAGTTTGAATGGGACTATACCAAACCGAAAAGCTTCTTCATGGCAAAAAAAAATCAACAAAACAAAAAGGCAACCAACCAAATGGGAGGAAAATATTTTCAAGTCATACCTCCAATAGGGGTTAAAATCCAAAATATATAAAGAACTCTTATAACTCAACAACAACAAAAAAACATAATTCAATTAAAAAATGGGCAGAGGACCTGAAAAAACAATTTTCCAAGGAGGACATAAAGATGACCAATAGTTATATGAAAGAATGCTCAACATCAGTTATAAGAAAAATGTAAATCAAAACCACAATGAGGTACCACCTCACACCTGTTAGAATGGCTATTATCAACAAGACAAGAAATAAGTGTTAGAGACAATGTAGAGAAAAGGGAACCCTCATATATTGTTGGTAGAAATGCATATAAACTGGTATAGCCACGATGGAAAACAGTGTGGAGGTTCCTCAAAAAATTAAGAATAGAGGTACCATTTGACCCAGCAAACCCCTTTCTGGGTATCTACCCCCAAAAATTGAAAACACTTATTTGTAAAGATGTACCCCTATGTTCAATGCAGCATTACTCACAATAACCAAGACATGGAAACAACCTATGTGTCCTTTGACGAATAATTGGATGAAGAAGATGTGCAACATATATATAATGGAATACTACTCATCCATAAAAAAGATAAAATATTGCCATTTGCAACATGTGTTGATCTTGAGAATATTATGCTAAGTGAAATAAGTCAGAGATAAAAGGACAAGAATTATATTATTTCACTCATACATGGCATATAAAACAAAAAGCAACAAGTATATAAACAAACAAAAAATCAAACTCATAGATACAGACAACACAAATAGGGCAAAGGGGGTCAAATACATGGTGAAGAAAAGAGACTAGACTTTACGTGGTGAGCACACAATAGAGTATACTGATGTCACATTTTAAACTTGTACACCTGAAATTTATATAATGTTATTAACCAATGTTACCCAATCTATAATAATAAAAGCATAATATGCTAATTAGACCAGACAGCCAAACAACCTTCCAGACATCCTTCTGGACGACCTTCCGGAAGAAGCAGCAGGGCCCGAGGCAGAGGCGGCTGCCACGGTGGGCAGGGGGCCGAGGCAGAGGTGGTTAGGGGCGATCAGGCAGGCAGGCGAGCAGTTAGGGGCAACCAGAAAGGCAGGCAAAGTGGTTAGGGGCAATCAGGCAGGCAGGCAGAGTGGTTAGGGGCAATCAGGCAGGCAGGCAGGCATAGTGGTTAGGGGTGATCAGGCAGTCAGGCAGAGGCAGTTAGAGGCAATCAGGCAGGCAGGCAGGCAGGCAGGCGAGCGGTTAGGAGCCAGCAGTCCTGGATTGCGAGAGGGTGCAGGATGGGCCGAGGGAACCCTCCCCCCTCCCCATGCATGAATTTCGTGCACCGGGCTGCTAGTAAATTAAATAAAACAAATGGCATGAAAAGCTTTCTAAGCTCTGCATCTCTGCCTTGCACATTATATACTATTGTTTTTTTCACACCAACTGAGTGTAATGTCCCATTAATATAAACCACAACACTAGTAGCAGAAGCCCATGCTGTCATAGTCTAGTCATTTCGTGAAGAAAAACGTTATGCTTATTTAAAAGAACATCCTTAAAAGGTAGACTACTTAAAATTCAGTATTCCAGCTATGTCTGTATTGAATATTGAGTCCAACTCTGCCTAGTAACTCTTTCTAAGAGAGAATACACAGCCTACAGTCCCAACCTTCAGACTATTTCCTGAGCATCTCAAAATGGTCATTGGGTGACCTAGCACATAAAGCTCTGTCCAATGGATAGAAATAATAATTGGGTAGGCAAGTCAGATTTCATCACTCTGGAACTAAAAGGGGAAAATATGGACAAAATCAACCAACACAAAAGTAGGAATTTACACAGAAAGAAACGGAGTCATAGTAATGGTGGAGTACTAGAGTAAAGATCCATGAAACTTGTATCACTAAGAGGACAATAAATCATCGGGTCCCTGTTCTTAAGGTCCTGTGAGAGTCTGCTACCTATCACCTGTGTTCTCACAAGACTCCCATTATTCATGGTTTACATAATCAGAAATTGCTGAAGCAACACACTGGCATTTAATTGTCATTCCCTTTTCCTGCATACTTACTGGATCACCTTTTCAACACTCGAGAAGAGACTAAATTACAGAGTCACATCTTTGAGGCTTTTTTCCCTATCTTAAAAGTTAAATGGCATGCATAATGAGTACCAAAAGTCTTCATTAATTAAATGTGCCAGTTAAGAGTACCAAGCATAATGTTCAGACAGGAAAAAAGATTTCTATAATTGAATCAAACTACTTAGCCCTGGCTGGTGTTGGTCTGTTGGCTGAGCATTGCCCCGAGCACTAGGGGTCACCTGTTAGGTTCCCAGTTGGGGCACATGCCCGGGTTGCAGGTTCAATCCCAGGTGAGGGATGTGCAGGAGGCATCTGGTGAGTTTCGCTTTCACATCAATGTTTCCCTCTTTCTCTCTCCCTCTCCCTTATTCTCTCATATAATTCTTATCCTTTTATCTCTGACTTATTTCACATTATATTAAAAAATATAAACGTATTTTTTAAAAAACCACTTAAATACTGAAAGTTAACTTAGATACCCCTCATGTAAGAGTAAGGAAATTGGGCCAAAACCGGTTTGGCTCAGTGGATAGAGCGTCGGTCTGCGGACTGGAGGGTCCCAGGTTCGATTCCGGTCCAGGGCATGTACCTTGGTTGCGGGCACATCCCCAGTAGGGGGTGTGCAAGAGGCAGCTGATCGATGTTTCTAACTCTCTATCCCTCTCTCTTCCTCTCTGTAAAAAATCAATAAAATATATTTTAAAAAAAAAAGAGTAAGGAAATTGGGAGGGAGGGAGGAAGTAAGTCATGAGGGGATAAGAGACTTGCCAAAGTTGACACAGAGGAAAACCCAGAGTCAGAGGTACAGTTTTCTACTTCAAAACATTTTTTTCTATTATCATATGGAAATTTTGATTCTCAAAAGTTGGCTTCCATTCTTGGTCTGAAGTGACTCCTTTTAACCTCTTTATCTTAATTCCAACATCTTTGAAAGGCGATAATATAATTGTGACTATGAGGAAAATGTTATTTCATTTTGTAAAGAACTTTGAAGACAAATAGCAACGTTACAATTATGACTCATCTCTAAAAGTTTGATGTTTCAACCTTTGCTTCTGTCTTTTTCTGCAGCGTGATTAATGCAGTCTATTTCTTGTGACTGTCACAAGAACCGTGAAATCTCTCACTTCTTTCATCGTGATTTAGTTTGACAAAAGTATGCACAATAACAACTTTCCCCTGAATGCTTGTATACATATATTTATCAAAAAAAGATTACACCATTCACTCACCATTGCCAAATGAATTAGTATTTCATCTTACAGCATCTCCTAGCTCAACATTTGTAGCAAGTCTAAACTGTTTCATAAACGTCTCCTGCCTTTCCACTTCATAGGAAAATGTATATGAGGTGGCAGCATGAGTTTAAGAAAAAAGAAAATGAAGGAGGGTAGTAAAAAGGAAATGAATGTGGATGATACGCAGAGGAGACAACAACTATAGCACAAAGACAGAAATGAAGAGAGATAATAAGAATAGGTTTGTGTATGTCAGTGTGTATACAGGTGGGTGTATCAGTGTGTATGTGTATGTGTACTGGTGTGTTTGTGTGAAGTTTATCTCAATGATACATTCAGAAAGAGGTCATCATTAGATTGTTTTGAGTAACCTGTTGCAAGACAGAAACTGTCATTTTCAAGCAGGTTCAACTTAATTCTGATCAATACTTACTGACTATAATAAGTAGTTATATATCAACCAATTATTTCTTCACAGATCTCAAATAGGATGATAACAAACAAAAAAGTGCTAACCCAATTAATCACACTATTGCTGGCCAAAGGAAGCAGCATTACACTCCTGGGAGTACTCTGAAAATGTCAGTGTAGCATTGTTCTGTACCAAGAACTGTTGGCAGCCTGCAAATGTATCTTCCCTTTAAAAAATTGCCAACAAGATATTCAAATTAGAAAAGAAGTAAAATTATCTCTGTTCTCAGATGACACTGTCTTATATAGAAAACCCTAAAGATTCCAGAAAAAAATACTATTAGAATAAACAAATTCACCAAAGTCACAAAATACAAAATCTATATATAAAAATCCCTTGCATTTCTATATACCAATAATGAGCATTCCAAAAAAGAAAACTAAAACAAAAACTCCATTTACAATAGCATTAAAAAATACTTAGGAATAAATCAAATCAAAAAGGTAAATATTTTTACACTGAAAACTCTAAAACATTGCTGAAAGAAATTAGAGAAGACACAAAGAATAAAAAGACATCCTGTATTCATGGAGTAGACGACAATATTGTTAAGATGTCAATACTACCCAAAGTAATCTATAAATCCAATACAATGCCAATCAAAATCCCAAAGGCAATTTTTTGTAGAAATAAAATAATTCATCTTAAAATTTATATTAAATATCTAGGGGGGCCCAAATAGCCAAAATAATTTTGAAAAAGAACAATTTCAAAACACATTGCCAAGCTAAAGTAATCAAAACAGTGTGATAGCTGCAAACAGACAAATAGGCCAATGGAATAGAACAGAGAACCCATAAATAAATTCTCATATATATGGTAAATGATCTTCAAGAAGGGTGCCAAGCTCAATCAATGGGCAAAGGACAGTCTTTTCAATAAATGGAATTCAGGAAACTAGACATTCACGTTCAAAATAATAAAGTTAAACCCCTATACCACATACAAAAACTCAAAATGAACTAAAAATCAAACCACAACACCTGAAACTTTACAACTTCTAGAAGAAAACATAGGGAAATGCTTTTGTGACAGTGAGTAATGTCAGCAATATGGCAGCATAGGCATTTTAATACTCATCCCCTTCCACCAATGCTCCCAAGAAACATCAATTTGAAAACTAGTGGCACATGAAAATACTATCACAAGAACCAAGAATTCCAGGAAAAGAATTATAGCACCTGAGTGAAGTACAGACATAAGAAAAGATGCATTGAAAAGGGTAAGAAAGGTAGATTCACATTATACAAAACACCCCTTCCCCCAAAACCTGGCAGGTTGCATGGAGACATTCTCCTAGTGAGAAAAGGAATGTGAAATGAGCACCTGACTTCACCACAGACCACAGAACCAGCCCACCCTACTAGTAGGCCAACTCTGAGACCCTAGGTGGCCTTCTGTGGCCACCCACAAACACAGGCCTCTGACTAACCCTGAGGCCTGTCATCTCCAACAGCCCCGGTGACTTCCCCAGCATCAGGCCCCCAGATAACGCTGGACCCTGCTGGCCCCAGCAGCCCCTGGCAGCTCCTGAAGCACCAAGCTCCCAGTGGGTCCCAACAAGCCCGGGCTCCCATCACATCCCAGTGCCCGCAAGCTCTTGTGGCCTTCAGTGGCTTCTGTGGCAATGAGACCTTAATTAGCCCCCATGAGCCCAAGCTCCATGCAGGTACCTGCAAAACAAGACTTCCCACCAAGGCCAGCATATGGCAAATGGTCTTCAACTGATGGGTACAGTTCCAGGTTTTTAATCCACTGCAGTGCCAGGCCAGCTATCCCAGTGCCAGGTAGCTGCCACAGCCCCAAGCCCTCAGCCCATCCCAGCACCAAAGTAGCCCCTGTGGATATAGACTCCAGACTAGCTCCCACTGACTGACTGACTCCCAGCCTTCCCCAGCAACAGGCCATCTCCCATAATTCCAGCCTGAAGGCCAACCACTGTGCCCCTAGTTACAGGCATACTCCATGGACCCAGTTTCCAGGCTCACCCCAGAGACAAACTGGCCTATGTGGTCAGAGCATCCAGGTCGGCTGCAGTAACCAGGCTCCCCCCATCCCAGTAATGTACTAACTCCCTCATATCCAGAAAATGGGTTCATCCCAGTGGTCCCTAGCATCTGGTTGATACCAGAGGGCCCAGAATCAATATCAACCCATGAAGACATATGTTCCAGGCCCATTACCACAGAGTCAAACACCAGGCCTACCCAAGTGAACACAGGATGCAGTCTGGTCCCATGTACCCAAGCACCAGACCCGCCCGCCTGGTGACCCAGGCACCCGTCCTTCCTGCCAAAGACTCCAGCAGTAAGCCTACACCCAGACACCACAAGACTGCCCACCTGTATTACCTGAACATGCTGACTGGTGAAGGGCTTTGCCTACCAAAGCTAGTGTGTAAGGGTTAGAAGAGATGCTTACCTCTTAAAATCCACAGACACCAATACAAGGCCATAAGGATCATGAATAATGAAGAAACATGACACAACAAAAGGAAACTAATAGCTCCAATCACTGACCCAAAAGAAATTGATTGATGAACTGATAAAGAATTCAGAAGAATCCTCTTAAAGAAAGTCAATGAACTATAGAAAAATAAATATATAAAACTAAGTGAAATCAGTAAAACAACAGATGAACAAAATTAGAAATTCAACAAAGAAATAGAAACCATTAAAAGAAAACAAACAGGAACTCTAGAGTTGAAGAATTCATGACGGAACCAAAGAAATCAATAGAAATTTTCAACAGCAGACTCAAACAGAAAAAAAGAATTAGTAAACTACAATACAGCTCATTTGAAATTATCCAGTCAGAGAAGCAAAAACTTAAAAAGAATAAAAAAGAAACGAAAGCCTATGTGAATTATGAGACATCTTTAAAAGAAACAATCTACACATTACTGGAGTCCCAAAGGAAGAAGACAGGGAGAAAGGGGCAGAAAGTTTATTTAAATAAATAAATGCCAAGAAATTTCCAAATCTGGGGAGAGATTTGTACATCCAAGTTCACAAAGTTATTGATATCCAAAAAATTTAACCAATACTGAACTTTTCCAAGATACCTTATAATAAAAATGTCTAAAATCAAAGACAGAAATTTAAAAGTAGGAAGAGATTGAAACAGTGATCAAAAAACTTTCCAAAAAAGAAAAGCTCAGGACCAGATGATTTCAATGGTGAAGTCTTTCAAACTTTTAAAGAATTAACATCAATATTCTCAAATTCTTTTTTTAAATATATTTTTATTGATTTCAGAGAGAGAGAGAGAGAGACAGAAGCATTAATGATGAGAGAAAATCATCAATCGGCTGCCTCCTGCATGCCCCCTACTAGGGATCAAGCCCACAACCTGGGCAGTGCCCCTGACCGAAATCCAACTCAGGACCCTACAGTCCACAGGCAGACGCTCTAGCTACTGAGCCAAACTGGTTAGGGCTATTCTCAAATTCTTCAAAAAAAAAAAAAATTGAAAAAGATGGAACACTCCCAAACTCATTTTAGTAAGCATTACCCCAGTGGTTCCCAACGTTTTTTTGGCCATGATCCACCTAAGCATCTCTAAAATCCTGATGCCCCCCTCCCCTGTGACATATAATTCTTATTATTCAAAAAAGTGAACTCGCCGAAACCGGTTTGGCTCAGTGGATAGAGCTTCGGCCTGCGGACTCAAGGGTCCCAGGTTCGGTTCCAGGTCAAGGGCATGTACCTTGGTTGTGGGCACATCCCCAGTAGGGGGTGTGCAAGAGGCAGCTGATCGATGTTTCTCTCTCATCGATGTTTCTAACTCTCTATCCCTCTCTCTTCCTCTCTGTAAAAAATCAATAAAATATTTTTTTTTTAAAGTGAACTCCTATTCACATGGAGGAAGTCTAAAAGGCCATTAACTTGTTCTAAACAAGCTTCCAAAGAACATGGCATCCATGAAAGAGAAAAATAAAAGAATGAAAGGACAATTAAAGTACTGAGGAAGAAATCACTAAGAAATTTAAAAAAATAATAATAATATGAAGTGATATGAAAAAATAGCAAATAGTTTCAAAACATATAATAGAGAACTGAAATGCATAAATATGTCACAATATATTTTTAATACTGTATGTGAGGCCCCTAGAACTATAAGAAATGCAAAAAAATTACTGTTAATAACTCATTCTCCAATTGCCCCCCTTAAAATTCAAATTTCCCCCTGTGAGGTGTGTGCCCCACATTGGGAACCACTGCATTAGCCTGATATCAAATCCAGATAAAAAATTACAGGAAAGGAACACTGTAAATTAATATGTTGGATGAATACAGATGCAAAAATTCTCAACAAAACACTCACAAACCAAATTCAACAGCACATTAAGAAAAGCATACACCATAATCAAATGGGATTTATTCCTGAGACACAGGGACGGTTCAACATATCTAAAACAATTAATGTGATACACCACTTAAGTAGAATGAAAGAAAGCATATAATCATTTCAATAGATGTGGAAAAATCATTCAAAATTCAACAACCTTTCAGGATTTAAAAAAAAAAAGTCTCTCAACAAGTTGGGTATAGAAAGAATGTACTACAATAAAAAGGGCATCTAATGTCAAGTCCTTTAACATCATACTCAACAAGAAAAGGTTGAAAGCTTTCCTGATAGGATCAGGACAAGACAAAAGTACCTACTCTCACCACTACTATTAAGCATAGTACTGGAAGTCCTATGCAGACCAATAAGAAAAGGAAGGAAAAAAGGAAGGGAGGGAGGGATGAAAAGGTATCCAGATTAGAAAGGAAAAAGTTTTATTTTACTCAGAATGAATAAACACCCAGGGGTGTGATTACCTGTGCTGCTCAGGATGTGATGGAAAGGCCAAATAAATAGTTGGATAAAAGGGGAGGGAAATTTTAGAGACTCACACCTGGGAAGATATTCAAATAGGAAAGCACATTGGAAAGTTCACAAGATAGTTCACTTGGTATATTTTACCACTATAAAACCTCTAATTAAATACCTAGTTCTATGTACCTTTCGACATGTAAACCCAATTAAATGCCAACTGAAATAGCATTAAATCACTACTTCTAAATAATTACCTCCTACCTCCATAAATAAAGTAAGAAAAGTAAACGGCACTAAAAACAGTTGTGATGCATCACAAAAAAAAACAAAAAACTTTAAAACCAGTTTTCTGAGATATCCAATTTGTTAAAGAACTAACATACTCATTCTGATAATACCCCAAATGTGCTCACAACTATCTTTAATATTACTTTTTCATCTTCCTCCTGATTACTACACATTAGAGTGGTTTTATAATATAGAGAAATTTGGAAAGTAAGCCTGCTATCTTTTTACTTTTCCTCCATTTTATATACATTACGTGGATGCCATGAAGAATATAACTAATATAAAGGAGTTTACAAAACTGTAATTTGGGAAGTTTCTTCTGTTCCTTCTAATAGGCCTTAAAAATAATATAATTGAAATTTGGAGGTGAAAAGATTTTGACATTGAAACTCCTTGGGCAATCACTTGTGGCCAAAGTCTATAGTGGATTCATATAAAAGAAAATGAACTAATAATGGTATCCGAAGAGAAAGAAAGAGGCATGCAGTGTGCATTTTGGAAAAGCAGGAAAGAAAATGAGATCAGCTTCCAAGCTCTATGTACAGAGGGCCATGATGGGAAGAAGACTGATAACAGATGGCTTTGAACAAGAAATACAGTGTGTAAATCAAATACCTGACAAAATAGATAGTGGCCAAAGACATATCTGTGGTTGCCTGTGGCACAGGGTGGGGAGGGAGCTTGACTACAAAGAGGCACAAGGTAACTTTCTGGAGTGAGAGAAATATACATTTTTATTGTAGCTGTGCTTACATGGGTGGCTACATTTCTCAAAATTCACTCAACTATTACTTAAATACATTTTATTGTATTCAAATTATACCTCAATAAAACTGGTTTTAAAAAAAATCAAATGCCTAGAAAAGCATATTCTCAATCATATATCTGACCAAGTGTATAAGAGAAAAAGAACACAGAAAGCTGCCAAAAAGAAACTTTCATGAATAAATAAAGCAAGGAAAGCATAAAACTCTCCCATAATCTTAAGGAACAACGTGTTCTAGAAGAGAAAATTTTATAGAATAATCAAGCTTATCTTTTTTAAAACCTCATATTTTCTAATTCATTTCCCCTAGAATTCCAACCCCAATATTCTTTCTACTCCACTAGGAACCAAATTCATCAATTATGTCACACCCACACACCACTGCCCCCCACAACCACACTACCACTCATCACATGTCCTCTTCTAACTTGGATTTTAAGAGCTACCTTTTTAAAGAATTATGTCTGAAAGGCTTACGAACAAAACATGTAAATTACAGTTGAGATAAATTATTAAAAGTTTCTTGGTTTTCATGGAGACGCCATTCAGAAACAGGGAATAGAGAAGTAACAACTGAGGTGAGTATTCACCAGGTTGACAGAATGAGGAAGGGCATTCTAGGCAGTGGAGGGAGAATCGCCAACAAAAGAAATACTTTAATGCATCAGGGAACCATAAATCATCAATTTGGCTGGAAACTGTGAGGAGAGAAGTTGGACAAGCACATATCAAAGAAGGGGCTGAGAAGTCTGAAGTGCTGTGGTCATCGACCTGTGTTTGTTCACTAGCATATCCCTAGGCCCTAACAAACAATTCCCTAGAAAATAATGGATGCTCAGTAAGTATTTGACAAATGGATGGGCAAATGGATAGGTGGATGAATAAATGAATGACTAGCTTGAACCATGGAGGGCTTAGCATGTTATGGTAAAGAGTCTGGACTTTGATCTAAATTCAGGTTTTATCAATCGTGGCGATAGATGGCCATTTATGAAGTAGGTCATAAGTAATTTATTAGTAACTAAAGCCATAATACTGCAATTTGTAAATGACTTACTTTTTAAACATATCTAAGAGCCCATTCAAGATTGCCCCAACATTATCCTCACGTTGATTCCAATGTAGTTTACTGAGTGAAAGAGTAAAAGATGGAGTTTTAGCTAGTTCACCAAAAAATAAAGAAAAGTAAACAGCACTTTATCTAGAGCCTATCTGTACTAAGCCATTATGTTTAGTAAATCACCACTGTCAAACCATCAATAACCATGGCAATTATAAATTATTGAAGCGTATGCTGACAATTATAAATTACCAAAGCCTAGACTTCCTAAAATTATACTTGGGAGTTTTGTCAAAATTGGGGTACACTCAAGGAAGTGTATTAGGCCTGTGACTATCATCGGTCATGTGACAACACTGAAGGCAACAGAGTGGTCACTGCATAATTTAAGAAAAAGGCTGATATAAAATTTGTATTAGAGAAAAGTCATTGTTGTGAAAGTAGATTAGTAGAATGTATGAGACTTAAGACAGGAGAGTTTACAAAACTATAGGTGAGAGATGGAGAAACTCTGAACTAAAGAAATAGTAGCAATGTGTATGCAGAAAGGAGAATGATAATAAAAGTAAACAGGCAGTAAAATCAACAGACTCATGTATCACTCAGACATGCTAGCCTGGGCCAAGGGGCTTAGCCAGAGTCAACTACAGAAGCTGAGTAGGATGTAAAAGATGGGGCGTCACAATAGGCAGGAAAAACAAATTCCCCATTAGACACGTTAGGTTGAATACAAGGATGCCAAACTCAGAGAGTTTGAAACAGAGGCACCAATTAGGAATCCCTGGCACAGAGATGGTGGATGAAACAGCCTACGGAAAGTCTGTGTGTGGAGTTAGAAAAAGAGAAAGTTGGCGAGAACTTGAAGAAAAACGCAGTTTTAAGGGGTAGGCAAACAGAAGAAGCCCAAAAAGAAGTTGCACATAATTAGACTCATAGACCAATCAGTTCCTCCAAATATAGTTTCCATTAGTGCAGTTCTGTCACAGTGTAGGCACTTGTAATTACGGTGAATAATTAGAAAGCAAAAACTCGGAAGGAAAAATAGGGATCATCTATACTGGAGCTGGGAAATAAGTTTCAAATTCAAGACTAACTGCAGTCACTTGGGTATGACTATCCAGAAAACTATGTCAATGAAGATTTTGAGGTCAAGACTGGCTCCAAAGGGAAGACTCACAAAACTTCTGTGTAACATCAAAGCCATGGGTTCAGCAGGTGAGAAGGAATCACTCTGGGGTCACAGGCTACCACCATTGGTATTTTGTTCTTATGACATAACATTTAATACATATTTTATTTTTATTTTATTATATAACTAGCGTTCCCGTTGCAGGAAAAATCCTGCAATAGGGTTTCCTGCTGCACTCTAACCCACCCCGCCTCCGCTCCTCACTTGTCCCCCAGCCCGCCTTCTCCGCCAGCCCACCCCGCCTCCGCTCCTCCCTTGTCCCCCGGCCCGCCTTCCACCAGCCCGCCCCGCCTCCGCTCCTCCCTTGTCCCCCGGCCTGCCTTCTCCGCCAGCCTGCCCCACTCTCCTTCCTTCTACCCTGGCCCCGCCTCCGCTCCTCCCTTGTCCCCCGGCTGCCTTCTCTGCCAGCCCACCCCACCTCCGCTCCTCCCTTGTCTCCTGGCCCGCCTTCTCCTCCAGCCTGCCCCACTCTCCTTCCTTCTCCCCCAGCCCCACCTCCGCCCCTCCCTTCAGCATCTCTTGGCTTCTTTCTACGCTGTCTTGATATGCAAATTAGCCGCCATCTTTGTTGGTGTAATTTGCATACTCATCCTGATTGGTTGGTGGGTGTGGCTTGGTTGGTGGGCGTGGCTTGGGCGTAGCGAAGGTGTGGTCAATTTGCATATTTGTCTATTATAAGGTAGGATTCTAACTTTGAATACAAGTTCATTGTAATGTCAAATGATACAAAGATAAATAAAACATATGTTAATAATCTCCGCCAAAATGCTCTAGTCCCCTGAAGTAACCAACAACAGAAAAATGTTTTGTATTTATGCTTACTCCTTTCTGCTGCTCATCATATATACAAATATTAAGGTGGGTTTTTTTCATAATTATTTATAAAGAAAGACACTATAACATGATTTTAAATAAGCCAGTCAGAAAAAGACAAGTATCACATGATCTCACTCATATGTAGAATCTAATGAACAAAATAAACTGACAAACAAAATAGATCCAGAGACTTGGAAGCATGGAACAGACTGAAGAATTGTAGAGAGAAGGGGGAAGTGGGGGACGGGAAGAGATTAACTAAAGAATTTATAATGCATATATGCATAACCCATGGACACAGATGATAGTGTGGTGAAGGCTTGGAAGAGGGGGGAGGGGACAATGAGAGGGGAAGGGGGGAAATCTGTAATACTTTCAACAATAAAGATAAATATTTTTAATATATTTTATACAGAGAGGTAGGGAGAGGGAGAGAGAGTTAGAAACATCGATGAGAGAGAAACATCAATCAGCTGCCTCCTGCACACCCCCTACTGGGGATGTGCCCGCAACCAAAGTACATGCCCTAGACCGGAATCAAACCTGGGACCCTTGAGTCCGCAGGCTGATGCTCTATCCACTGAGCCAAACCAGTTAGGGCAATAAAGATAAATTTTCAAAAATTTTCCAACGTCCAAATTTTTTTGGAATTATCTATAATTTTCTTTGAATATATTTTCCTTTTAATCAGGCTTGCCTGCTACATTGATCTTATCAGGAACCCAAACAACTTCTAAATGACCTATAGGAATGTTCAATTTTCAGCCTTTGTCTTAGTCAGTAGCATTGGACACACTTCATCACTTTCTCCTTGAGATTTCAAATATGTTTTCTTCCCAGTTAATGGCAGCTTTTTCTCCGTTTTCTTTGGCATTCCTTTTCATTTTTCTGAGCTCTAACTGTTGGAATGCACACAGGGACAGTGCTCAGACCTCTCCTCTTCTCTATCTACACTAACTCTCATCCAATGCGATGCCTCCTCCAAATGTGTAGCTCCAGCCCTCCTACTGAACTCCACACTCAGAGCCCCACTGCCACTCAATACCTTCGCGTCACTGTCTAACAACCATGCAAACTTCACCTCAAACTATATTCCCCACTTTCTCCTCATCCCCAAATATTACAATCGATCATTTTGTTAAATTTGGTGATTCAGCAAATTGATTGGTCATTTAACAATACATTTTCCTCCACTGGTTGTATTAAAGAAGTGACTACACATAATATCTAAAGTACCTTAGAGAAAAAAATGCAAGAATTTATACTCAATCAAGCTGCTCCTTAACTATAAATGGAACCAACAGACAATCTCAAATATGTAAGAACTTTGAAAGCATGAGTGCTTCCTTAAAAAATTCCTCAGCCCCAAATCCAGCCATCAAAGAGCACAATCAAAACAAGGAACATGCTTAGAGGGAAGTAATAGGAAAAGGGCTGGCGAGGAATACCAAGTCAACTTTTCAATGGAACAAATACCTTTGAGAACCTTTATAAATGGGTTCAACAGCTTTGATTACTATGGCCACAAAACAAAAGAAATACAATAAATCAAAACAATGTATAGAGGACAACATATCAGAAATTAGAGGGTGAGGAGGGTAGAAAGTGTACTTGTGTTATTTTTCCATCTTTCGTAGTCAGCCGCTCACGGTCACACGGATTTCTGGATATGTGCTTCCCCCTTTAGGCTTTACAGGCCCCTATGTCACTCCAGCCCTGCCATGTTCCTGTGACCACCAGCGCAACAGTGGAATAGAGAGCAAGGGAAGCAGACTCCAAATGAGTCAAGTTTTACTTGAATACAAGAAATATAGAGTTAAAAAACAGTGTTGATTTCAAACTCTTACAATGGCTTACCCTTTTCATAACAATAACAGGATCGCTTATGTTCCATATTATTGTGATAAATAAATATTTTTTCTGAGTGAAGTCAACAGCTCCTGCAACTTTACTTCCATCGCTTTTCTT
Source organism: Eptesicus fuscus (assembly GCF_027574615.1). Classification (NCBI taxonomy): domain Eukaryota; kingdom Metazoa; phylum Chordata; class Mammalia; order Chiroptera; family Vespertilionidae; genus Eptesicus; species Eptesicus fuscus. Next base: position 21,386,719 of record NC_072489.1, on the reverse strand, counting down.
TCCCTAAATTCAAGTAAAGTAAATTAATACTTGGTATTTAAAATGCTATCTATTCTGTGTTCCCATTTTCCTAAAATTATACCTAGCTATATTTTGCTCAATATAGACACATTGAGAGATGTCTGGAAAGATTTTCAAATGTTGAGAATGGTTATTTCTGGAAAGTAAAATTTGGAGTGATTTTCTGCCTTCTTCTTACTTTTCTGTGTGGTATAAGTTTTTATGATAATAATATGCGGTACAGATATATAACAAAAGTTATTGAAATTTTTGCCTAGGGCCATAGTCTGAACAGAATGGTTCTCATTGTTAAATCTAGTCTGGTCTACCCACCACCACCACCACCACCATCAACTAAAGCAAAGCCTTGCATGGTTACCAATATATGAAAGAAATCAAAGTACAAGGAAAAGTCCCCAAGATCTTGTATTTTGTGTGTCATATCAATCATCTCTTTAACAGTGATAGATATTTTATGTTTATAATGGTTTGATGCCATCTACCTATGACAGAGCCATTTATTGCATCATTGGTCGAAACAATATAGCATCAAGTATTTAACAGCAATCTCTCACAAGATTACAGTGTAGAAGTATTGCTTAATGAACGGCGAATATTTTATCTGTGAAATAACATATGCCACGTCTTACCTCCTCACAGTTAGAGGAAGCAGTTAATGATTTTCTCCCTTGAAAATAAAAAGTATTTCTTAAATGTCTGTATTTCCAAATCCACATAGTAATTTCAAAGCTCTGAACTTAACCTTTAAAATTCATCCAAAGGGTTCTTTTTACTTTTTGTTTTGGTTATCAAAACAACAAAAGGCCCTGTTACACTGCCTTCCAGAGCTGTCACCAAAATCATATCTTTAGCAAACACACACCACAGACCTATTTCGTTCAACATTCTTTGTTTTTTAAGTTAAAAGCAGTAAATTTGTGAATAACTGCCAATCCTTTCAGTCTTGCTTCATTTTGAAAGAAAATATTAGGTGGTAATTATCTGCCAACTTCATAAGCAGCTTGAATAATCTAGGGTTTAATGTCAAACATAACTGTTTTCAGGATCCATGCTCACTAGCTGCTCTTTAGCTGTATTTCTACATCTTTCAGGTAAGCCTTCTTGGTGGGACTGGTCCAGAGTTGCCAATGAGAGAAGTTAACTTCATTTTATTTCTATAGCCCTTACCAAACAAACAAACAAACAAAAAAAAAAAAAAAAAAAACTGCAGCTGAATCCTTTAAAAACAGGAGGCAGCTTCATAAGCCTTTTCTTTATTAAATTACAGTCGAGTGCTCGCTGTGGCAGCATGTATACTAAAATACAGTCATAATGGAGACAGAACAGAGAGTACCTAACAAGTAATGAAAACAAGTGTTTACAGGACAAGGGATAAGGGCACGGTCTGAAGACATTTATTTGAATTTTCAGCCATTCTAATAAGAAGGGGAAATATCCCTAGTAGGACTTTCATATTTATCTCCCACTGGACCCAGAGATTGGACATGCCAGTCACTCCCTATTCTAGAGAGAACGAAATAACTGAGCACATTCTGCCTAAACTACCTTGAGGCAGTTTGGTGCCCATTTGTTATCGATTCTTTAGTAAAATGCAATTGGATGTCACCAGGATTCTCTCGAACTCAGGGAAAGAAGGATTAAAACAGTTACATGCCACATTCTATCCTCCATTCTTTTACTGATGACCATATGACCTTAAACAAGACACCTGTCACCACTTAAAAGTTAGTTCTCCAACTGTAAAATGAGGAATTGAGCAGTTATTAAACGTTGATCTGCAGTTACTAAGCCTTGGCACTGGGTTCTGTCCTCAGTGGAATACACACATATGTAACCATAGAACTAACCATGTCCTACAAGGTCCAATGCTGTCTGGTCACCAGTCCCCTCACCCAACCTTCACTCCCTAACTTCATCTCCATGTTCACTCCACTCCCACCACGCTGGCTTCCTTGCTCTTGCTCAAATATGACAAGCAAGCTCTTGCCTTAGGGCGGTTCTCTCTGCCTAGAATGTTCTTTTCGTAACCGCCAAGACTTTGCTCAAATATTACCTTCCCAGGAGGCTTACTCTGATCTCCTTATTTAACCCTTTGCACTCGCTTGCTTTTTTCTCGATTCCTTTATTCTACTCGGGATTTAATGCTAACCGTGTCGAGACATCCGAGTGCAAAAGGTTAAAACTGTAATTGGAGATCCAAGATGGCGGCGTAGGTAAACATCTGGGCTGCTGCCGTCCACAACAATTTCCAAAACTACAACTAAAAGACAGAACGTCTATCACCAAGAACCATGGGAAAGCTGGCTGAGCGGAAGCTCTACAACTAGACCAAAAGAGAGGGGAGCAAGCAGGGCACAAACGCTGAAAAACTGAGGTACAGGAGAGTGCGCGCGTGTGCGATACGGGCTGGCGGCAGAACCCAGCTGGCGGCGGGCATTGCTTTCTTCAATCTGAAGAGAGACAAGCTCCCAATCTCTCTGAAATCCAGTTTCCGGGGAGAGACTGGGCTGTCTGCCATCTGGTCGGAGAGTGAGGGTGGCTTGCTAGCAGAGCTGCGTGGAGGTACAATTGTTGCCTGCACTGGGGCACGAGACGCGGGGACACGGTTGGAGGTGGCTCAGTGCCAGTCACTGCTGTTTGCCACACCGTAGCCTAGTGACACCCTGAGACTCCACCCCGCACAATCTACAAACACACCCAAGCTCCTAGCAGCGGCTTTTGCATAGGAATGGCATTCTCTATTGCAGTTTAAGCTAGTAAACTTGCAACCTGGTGCAGACAGCTCCAAAGCCTCCAAGCTCCAAGCTCCAAGCAGGGAGGAGAGGACAGCAGTTCTCGCTGTAGCTCCTGCAGGGTGGCCTCAGACAGTAGCTGAATTGCACCCCATTGGAGATCCAGAAACCAATGCACCTAGTGGGCAGTGTGAGACACCAGATTTCAACTCCTCAGATCCATAAGTGACATATTTGAGAGTCGTACTCAGTGAGCACCAAAGCCCCACTGAAACAAGTCCTGTACCACAAGCGTGTCTCCAATGCAGCAGTGCTTCCATTATAGACACAGCGGGTCCTCACAGCCAATTGGCTGGAGGACAATTCCTCCCAGTGTACCAATAGCAATCAAGGCTTAACTACACCAAGACTTTCCACTCAGCCCACAAAGGGGTGTACCAGGAGTGACCACCAAGGGTGATTGGGGAAGCTGAGCTACCTGCCCCTATAGGTCACTGACCACACAAAGCCACTCCATCAACACAGGGAGGCAGCCAAAATGCGGAGATACCGAAGCATGTCATGAACAGGAGAGATGGACGAAAGTAAACTACTGGATGACACAGTATTCAGAACCACATTTATAAGGTTACTCAAGAATCTTCTAAAAACCGCTGAGAAACTTGAAGAGACCTCCGAGGAACTTAGTGAGACCTTCAGGACCTTAATGAGAATGCCAAAAAAATGGAAAAGGACCAGTCAGAAATTAAGCATACACTGTCTGAAATAAAGAATATACAGAAACTCAACTGTAGATCACCATATCCCAAGAGTCAAACCAAAGATCTGGAATATGAGGAAGCAAAAAACACCCAACCAGAGAGGCGGAAAGAAAGAAGAATCCAAAAGTGTGAGGATAGCGTAAGGAGCCTCTGGGACGGCTTTAAGTGTACCAACATCTGAATTTTTGGGGTGCCAGAAGAAAGAGAGAGCAAGATACTGAAAACCTATTTGAAAAATTAATGACAGAAAACTTCTCCAACCTGGTGAAAGAAATAGACTTACAAGTTCAGGAAGTGCACAGAACCTCAAACAAGAGGAATCCAAAGAGGACCACACCAAGACACATCATAATTAAAATGCCAAGGGCAAAAGACAGAGAGAATCTTGAAAGCAGCAAGAGAAAAACAGTTAGTTACCTACAAGGGAGTACCCATATGACTATCAGCTGATTTCTCAACAGAAACTATGCAGGCCAGAAGGGAGTGGCAAGAAATAGTCAAAGTGATGAACAGCAAAAATCTACAACCAAGATTACTCTACCCAGCAAAGCTATCATTCAGAATTGAAGGTCAGATTAAGAGCTTCACAGATAAGAAAAAGCTAAAGGAGTTCATCACCACCAAACCAGGATTACATGAAATGCTGAAGGGTATTCTTTAAGAAGAGGAAGAAGAAGAAAAAGAAAAAGGTAAAAATTATAAACAACAAAAAGACATCAAATACATACCTACCAACAAGTGAATCTAAAAATCAAGTGAATAAAAAATCTGAAGAACAGAATGGACTGTGAATATAATAGAATCAGGGACATAGAAAGGGAGGGGACAGACAATTCTCAGGGGGAAGAGGGTCTGAGGGGTGTGGGAAGAAATTGGACAAAAGTCTTACACCTATGGATGAAGACAGTGGCGGGGGGTTAGGGCATGGGGTGGGGTGGGGAATCAGGTGGAGGGGAGCTATGGGGGCGGGGGAGAGGAACACCTGTAATAATCTGAACAATAAAGATTTATTATCAAAAATAATAAAATAAATAAATAAATAAAACTAATCAACATCCCTTTCCAGAATTACTGTTCCTTACCCCTTGTTCTAAATTTTCCCCCCAGAGCATGTACCACAGTGTAGCTGTACACCAAGTAATTAACGCAACAGGCCTGGTAGCTAGCCTTTGAAAGGCCTGCTTACAAGGTTGGCCCCGGGCTGACATCTAGGAGCTTGGATTTCAGAAGGGTTCTCACACTCCCAGAACTGACGAGTGGCTCACTACATCTTAACTGTTTGCACAAAACAACAGAATGTATGCCAAATACCTGTTTTCCTTGGACGGGTGCACACATTCAGTATGGTCAGGCAGAGGGTGACCAGCTACCAACAAAAAAACAAAACTGGGAACGGAGTACCTCATGTGCTCCACTCTTAGACAGCATTTCATTCATGTTGTCACAACTCACCAGGAATTAAGTGCATCGATGTGACGCCAGGATGAGAGGACTCTGGAGTGTGTTTCTGGTCTCCCCAGAATTGCCCCTTGTGCCTCTCCCCTGACTTTGCTCTGTACCTTTTTGCAACAATACATCTAGCTCTGAGTACAATTATCTACTGCGTCCTCTGAGTCCTACTAGCAAACCATTAAATGCAGGGATGCTCTTGGGGACCCCCAACACTATAAAACTTACTTATGAATGATGTTTGCTTCCTGTCTCCACCTGTGAAAATGTAAGCTACATGAGGGCGAGAAATCTTGTTTTGTTTACTCATGTACCCCACAAGCCTAAAATAAACTGGTTAGCACAAAACTGGTGCTCAATTAACATTTATTGAATAAATGAATACACACAAAATGTTATAATTAATTTAAAGAAATTAATAGAGCCCCTCAGGAATCCCTAACCATGGATGCTGGTGAGAACTCCTTGCCAAGATGGTGTCTAATGTTCTTAACAATTTGAATATTCAAATTACAAGCGAGAAGACCTGTCTAGAAACTAGTCTCTTCAATTCCCTGAAAACAGCCTAAATTTAAGGAAAAGAGGTATAAGGAAGTGTGCGTGTTTCAGCTGGACAAACGTGGTAAACATTGTTCTTAGAATTAAGTGTGATAGCAGGTTGTAAAGTTGATAACACCCTGGCTGTTCACCCCTTGATGGAAATATGAAGTTTTTCTTTTTCTTGGATACCAAGGCTTCAAAATTAGACTCTAGAAATCCTCCTATATCCAGACTTTGAAGCTCAGTAATCTTCTGAGCCAACTTATTCGAGTAGAAGTCTCACAGCCTCAGTTAAAATGGAAAGTTAAAGAAATTTTGAGGAGGAAATGGGAAGAAGCCAACTCTGACAAGAGAGCCAAGTACTCACTGAATGTGTGCAGAACAGATGGGGGAAGGGGGGGGTGGAGGGTTGTTATTATTGTGAGATAAATTCTGTAGGAACCAACAAACTGTATGCAACGCACTCCAAGGCTAGCCATGCTGCAAGAGAAATAACCATTGGCTTAGGTGCAAGGCCACATTTGAAAATATTTCATCTTTTTTAGGTATAAAAAATATTAGGCAATATATTTATTTTAGCAAGAAAGTTGCCTACTCACAGAGTCACAAAACTAAATTTTATGCTGGGCCCACAAAGGGAACATATGAGCAGTTTCAGTTATGGAGAGCATGGTAAGAGTTCAATAAATGCTAGTGAAATTAATAAGTTTGCCTGGTAGGTAATCCATAAACGGTAGTGAAATGAATAAATATATGAAAGACACTTGGCTATGTATTGATTATAGCCTAAGTGAAAGCCATTCAGGTCTTAGTTATTCTCTATAGGAAATCTTGGCATATTATAGGAATGGGAGACTTACAAGGCAGTTTCCTGAAGGAAAGCAGGGGTGGGGGGGATAGGGAGAGATTAACCTGGGAATTTATATGAATACTAGAGGCCCAGTGCACGAAATTCGTGCATGGGCAGGGTCCCTAGGCCTGACTGGCGATCAGGGCAGATCAGGTTCTCCACCTCCCCGCCACCTCCTTCCCTAGCTCCCTCAGCACCCGGCCGCCACCTCCGCTGGTCACCTGCCATGTTCCGCGCCGCCCCCTGGTGGTCAGTGCATGTCATAGTGAGCGAACTCCCGAGGGGACACTTTGCATATTAGCCTTTTATATAGAGAGATATGCATAGCCCATAGACACAGATAATAGTGTGGAGAAGGCCTGGGAGCCATGGGTGCAGGGTGAAGAGGGTCAATAAAAAGGCGGGGGGGGGGAGGGGCATCTGTAATCCTTTCATCAATAAAGAAAAAAAATTTAAGGCAATTTCTTGGAATTGAACGAGGATACTTCCTGAACTTTTAAGTCTATTTCTTTCACCAGGTAGGGAAAGTTTTCTGTTATTATTTCTTCTAATAGGTTTTCAATATTTTGCTCTCTCTCTTCTTCTGGCACCCCAAAAATTCGGATGTTGGTACGCTTAAAGTTGTCCCAGAGGCTCCTTACATTATCTTCATATTTTTGGATCCTTTTTTTCTTTTTGTTTTTCTGGTTGGGTGTTTTTTGTTTCCTCATATTTCAGATCTTTGGTTTGACTCTTGGGGTATGGTGATCTACAGCTGAGTTTCTGTATATTCTTTATTTCAGACAGTGTATGCTTAATTTCTGACTGGTCCTTTTCCATTTTTTTGGCATTCTCATTAAGGTCCTTGAAGGTCTCATCAAGTTTCTCAGCAGTTTTTAGAAGATTCTTGAGTAACCTTATAAATGTGGTTTTGAACTCTATGTCGTCCCGTAGTTTGCTTTCCTCTATTTCTTTCATTCGTGACATGTTTCTGTGTCTCCGCATTTTGGCTGCTTCCCTGTGTTGATGGAGCAGCTTTGTGTGGTAGGTGACCTATAGGGGCCAGTAGCTCAGCCTCCCCAATCACCTGAGGTGGACCGTCTTGGTACACCCCTTTGTGGGCTGAGTGGAAAGTCTTGGTGTAGTTAAGCCTTGATTGCTGTTGGTACACTGGGAGGAATTGTCCTCTAGGCCAATTGGCTATGAGGACCTGCTGTGTCTATAATGGAAGCACTGCTGCATTGGAGACACGCTTGTGGTACAGGACTTGTTTCAGTGGGGCTTTGGTGCTCACTGAGTCCGCCTCCCGAATATGTCACTTATGGATCTGAGGAGTTGAAATCTGGTGTCTCACACTGCCCACTAGGTGCATTGGTTTCTGGATCTCCAATGGGGTGCAATTCAGCTACTGTCTGAGGCCACCCTGCAGGAGCTATAGCAAGAACTACAGTCCTCTCCTCCCTGCTTGGGATTTGTAGATTATGGAGCTGTCTGAACCAGTTTGCAAGTTTGCTAGGTTAAGCGGCGATAGTGAAGGCCATTCATATGCAAAAGCCGCTGCTTGGAGCTTGGGTGAGTTTGTAGGTTGTGCAGGGCGGGGTCTCAGGGCGTCACTAGGCTAGGGCGTGGCAAACAGCAATGGCTGGCAGCCCGCCATCCTGCACCTCCGACCGCGTCCCCGCGTCTCGCGCCCCAGCGCAGCAATTATTCCTCTGCGCAGCTCTGCAAGCAAGTCACACTCACTTTCTGATCCGATGGCAGACAGTCCAGCTTCTCCCCGTAGGAGTTTGGGTCCCGCGCGTCTCCCAAGAAACTGGATTTCAGAGAAATCAGGAGCTTGTCTCCCTTCAGGTTGAACAAAGCAATGCCCGCAGCCAGCCAGGATCCACTGCCAACCCATATCGCGTGCGCCCCCGTACCTCAGCTTTTCAGAGTTTGTGCACTGAATGCTCTTTTTTTTTTTTTTTAATATATATTTTATTGATTTTTTACAGAGAGGAAGGGAGAGGGATAGAAAGCTAGAAACATCGATGAGAGAGAAACATCGACCAGCTGCCTCCTGCACACCCCCTACCGGGGATGTGCCCGCAACCAAGGTACATGCCCTTGACCGGAATCGAACCTGGTACCTTTCAGTCCGCAGGCCGACGCTCTATCCACTGAGCCAAACCGGTTTTGGCAACACTGAATGCTCTTTTCTCTTTCCGTCTAGTTGTAGAACTTCCACTCAGCCAGCCTTCCCATGGCTCTAGGTGATAGACGTTTTGTCCTTTAGTTGTAGTTTTGAAATTGTTGTGCACGGTAGCAGGTTAGGTGTTTACCTACGCCGCCATCTTGGGTTCTCCTCTCATAACAACATTTTATTGGCAAAAAAAAAAAAAAAAAAAAAACCAGTGAATGAAACTAAATTAGGTCCCCAGAAATAAGTCCACACATGTATGGGCAACTAATTTACAACAAACGAGCCAATAATATACAGTGGAAAAGGAAAGTCTCTTTAATAGATGGTGTTGGGAAAATTGAATGGCCACATACAAAAGACTGAAACTAGAGCACTATCTTACACCATATTCAAAGATTAACTCAAAATGGATTAAAGACTTGAATATAAAACCTGAAACAGTCACGGAACCTTCAGAAATGTGAAATTCAGGAAAGAAACAAGAGGGTACAGTGACAGTGAGATAGTTGCCCCAGTATGGAGTTGTGAGGATTAACCAGTTCATACCTATAAAGCTTTTAGCACAGTGCCTAGCACATTGAAAGATAAGCTCAATAAATACTACTATCATTATGTCAATTCAGTCAAGAAGCAAGGGGAGTAACCTAACTGCAGTTAGAAATGGGAGTAACCTAACCTAACTAGCCAGTGTGATGGGAGGCATTTGGAAGAACAAAGAGCGCTACAGATGTCACAGAAATCCTGTGCCACCTTAGTCTCATTCATAAAGAAAATGAAGAGGAACTGACAAGCATAAAGGTCTATTTTATCCAAAAACTGCTCTTGATTCACTCCCACATTTATTAATTTAAACACAGAGATCACTCCCAAAACCTTCCTCAGACAATGCTTGGGGTATTTCACCCTAGCAGAGAGAAGTAGAATATAGATAGTAGGAAAAGGCAATTAGGACAAGTATGTTTGTGAAAGTCTTTCAGTACCAAAGCTAAGATCAGAATTCAATATTCCTCTCCACTAATCCTGTGGACAAAATGGCAGAATTCATACTTGCAGACCACCTACACCTGGAAATATTGTGGAACGCCTTAAGCCCATAAATCAGTCAATAAAAATAATGGGAATGGGACATTTATCTGGCTTATTCTTTCTAACATATGCTCAAAATCACTTTTAAGCCTCTACAGACAACAGTGACATTGTTGTTTATTTTTTTATATGTATCAGGAGTAGAAAAGCTACCAGATTACAGCGTTGGTGTTGTGTTGCTGCGATATCATCTCTTTTCCATATGTTTCAGGATTCTACTGTTAAATTTAAGCTCCTATTGGCAAACTGTTTTTCTTCTTTTATCTTTCTTCATGAAATGATTATCTTACTTCAACTGCCACAGTCCAAGCTTGAAGAAAAATGAACAAATGGTGGTGCTTCCATTTTCCAACGCCCCTTGTGTGCGGTGGGAAGTCCCGGGCATCAGCCACAGGGAGGTATCACAAAGACAAAACCATTCACCTAGGACTTGTTTTGAAGCATGTTAATTTTACTTTATCTCCTAAATGTTGTCTGGTTGTGGTATTGTAATAATCAACATAGGATTCTTGTTGAATTGGGGCGGGGGGAGGGATAAGAACAGAATGGGCTAGTTCAGAATTAGAACAGTGTGACTCAGAAGTATCACTCAATTACTCAGACGATGTGGCCATCTGAACATCTCCTCCTTCCTTGGTAGCAGAGTAAGATGAATATATATCTGTTAACATCCTGGATATGAGATATGGCATCTTTTCTAGCCAAACATAACTTCACCAAAGCCAACTTCTTCCACATATTTTAGAATAGGAAGGATAATATTTTTAGAGAAGTTGAAAACTTCTAGAATTTATCACTAAAAGTGAGTTTCATGCAATGAAGAGAATCCCTAAGCAAAGTTTCAAACATGGTTTCTTCCCAATGAATTTCATTCTTATACTCCTAAATCTGAGGCAACAGCAACTGAGATTCCACAAACATGACTATGGCATTATTGGACAAATGAGGTGCCAAGGTGAAGAGCAATTTAGAAAGGATGAAAAATCTAGTCACTTACAGAAATCTGTGTGATTCAGTCTAGGGGAAAAAAAGGAAGAAGTGTGCATATTAGTTTAATGAGATGTAGATAAAATATTTTAAATTGGCCCAAAGTGCTCTGGTTGAATTATCTTGGATAATAAAGGATTAAATTTCCCAGAAAATCTTTGTCCCAAAGTAGAATAATTTTCTAGTTCACTTTCTGATGCTTTATAAAATAAAACCTAAAGGGCATTTATCTACTTTTTTCCTTAGAATAAAATAGTATTGAAAAATAAAAACTGAGCCTTAGCAGGATTGAGTTTGGAAATTTAAACGGCAAACCCAAAAACTCACTGAAGGAAGGGAAATGGGAAACTGTATTCCTTATAACAGAGATTCAGTGCCCAAGAAGAAAAGGATAAAATGATTTTCTGTGAGCTCTAGGGATATACTTATGTAAGATGTCCTGCTCTTACATAATAACTGTTGATCCATATTTTTAACAACACCCAAGATTTCTCTGATGATAAAAATTAGGGAGGTAGAACTGAATTTCCATGGAAACAGAATCCAATTTTTGAGAAATACTGACTAAAAAAATAAATAAATAAATTTCCTGTCCTCTTGATGCAGAATAAAATCAGATGGAACCATCCTAAGCTTCCTTGAAATCTACTCAGGAAGAGATAAGATGGCGGCATAGGTTAAACACCTAACCTGCAGCCGGGCACAACAATTTCAAAAATACAACTAGAGGTCAGAACGGACATCGTCCAGAACCACAGGAAAGTTGGTGGACTGAAATGCCCACAGCTGGGGGGAAGGAGAAGGCCACGGGGACAGTCGGGGAAGCCGTAAAAGCCTGAGGTATGGAGAAACGGGCGGAGACACGAGCACACGCGCCTGCGGGGAGGATGGAACCGGAGAGGAGGGGGCGGCTGATGACCTGGCCGGAGTTCACTGGCAGGAAGGAGATAAAGGCTCCGGAGTGCGCTGAGCACCGGCTCCGATTGCACTGAACCCCATTCCGGGCGAAACCCTGGGAAACTCACTCACTTTCGCAACTCCGCCGCCCCCGCAGGCCGCCCGGCCCGGGACGCTGGGGACGCCGCCGCAGCGGCGGCGCCCTGAGCCCGGCGGCCTCCCAGCACCCGTCCCCGCCGCGCAGCCCCCGCGCGCCTGGTTCCGCGGGCCGCGCGCCCCACACACCGGACGGAGGCCCGGGCGCCCTCTCCGTGCACCTCCCGGCGGCGCTAGACTTCAGTAGAGTTGACTGAATTCAAGGGATTAAAAAGTATAAATTGGGGGGACGCCGCGGCGGCGACGTCCGGAACACGGTGATGGCGGTGCTTGGAGCTCGGCGGCTGCCCAGCGCCCGTCCCAGCCGCGCAGCCCTCGCGCGCCTGGTTCCGCGGGACGCGCGCACCGCGCACCGGACGGAGGCCCGGGCGCCCTTTCCGTGCACCTCCCGGCGGCGCTAGACTTCAGTAGAGTTGACTGAATTCAAGGGATTAAAAAGTATAAATTGGGGGGACGCCGCGGCGGCGACGTCCGGAACACGGTGATGGCGGTGCCTGGAGCTCGGCGGCCGCCCAGCGCCCGTCCCAGCCGCGCAGCCCTCGCGCGCCTGGTTCCGCGGGACGCGCGCACCGCGCACCGGACGGAGGCCCGGGCGCCCTTTCCGTGCACCTCCCGGCGGCGCTAGACTTCAGTAGAGTTGACTGAAATGAAGGGATTAAGAAGTACAAATTGAGAAGTTTGAAAAAGATGGCGGCGGAGGTTAAAGGCTGTTCTGTTGCCTCGCACCCAGCGAAATCGGAGGGGATGAGGTGTGGAGGCGCGTGGGTCTGGCTGGTGGCGGGGGAAAGGGGCTTTTGTTCCAAACCTAAGGGAGATTAGCTCTCCATCACCCTGAAACCCATCTTCTGGCGAACCCCGGGAGAACCAGATGCCTGCGGGGAGAGGCGGGACTCTTGCAGAGGTGCGCCCAGCAATCAGTGTTTGCTGCGCTGGAGTGCGGAACGAGGGGACTTAGATACATGGAAGGCAGAAGGACCAGACTCACAGCCATCGAGGCTCGCCGCACCATGGCCTGTTGGCGCCCTGAGACCCCGCCCCGCCCTGGGACCCGCCCCGCACGTTTTGAAGACCTGCCCCGCAAGTCTTGCAGGCACACCTGCGCCCCAAGCAACGGCTTATGCATGTGGGTGGCCTGCCCTCTGGCAGCGGACCAGATGATCTGCTGTTCTAGTCGGACTGCTCCAGGGCCACTCAGACAGGAGGAAGAAACTACAGTTTTTGCTGTAATCCTTGCTGAGTGCCTAAGGCAGTAGCTTATCTACACCCCATTGGAGACCCAGAAACGAGGGCATCTAGTGGTCTGTGGGAGATGACACCAGATTTCAACCACGTGCATAAGGGACACATTCAACGGGAATATTCAGTGAGCGCCAAAGCTTTGCTGCACCAAGACCCGGCCCATAAACGTGTCTCTTGCACAGCAACTCTTCCTTTATAGACAAAGAGAGCCCCCCCAGTGACACCAACAACAATCAAGACTTAACTATACAAAGGAGGACCAAGATGGAGGCATAGGGCGGAAGCCTGATTGTTGCCTACCACAACAACTTTGAGACTACGACAAGAGAGCAGAGCAGACACCATCCAAGACCACCATAGGGCTGGCTGAGTAGATGCTCTACAACTAGAATAAAAGAGGGGTATGTGGGATGATGCTGATGCCGGTGACCCAAAGACCACACTTTAAGAACTACAGCTCAGGCGACACAAAAGAACTATGGCTCAGGCGATACAACAGCGGCCTGGAACGTGCTCGGCGCAGTTCCCCCGGCGGTCTCCGGCTGAGGGGACGGCTCCACTGGCAGCCAAGCACGGACAGACGAGCCCCTATGAGACATGGGGTGGGAGACTCCGCGCTTGCTGACCTCTGAGTCCGTCAAGAATCTCAACGCCCCGGAAGCGGCCAGGTGCGCATGCTCGGCGACCGGCCACCGATGCAGACCCAAGGGCCGACGCAGCGACGCCAGACTGGCCCACCGCCATGCACCAGGTGCACCGGAGCTTCGCCGAGCCGCCGCCCGACGAGTTCTGCAGCAGCCATACTGGAGCTCTGGAAGGATGGCCAGGGGAATTGCTGAGGGGGGATTGACCGGCAGGAATTGGGATCGGGAAGACGGGGCCCCGCTGAGACCCGGGTGCGGGCGGGGTTGCGCGCCTCTGGACTCGGGTGTGGTCACATGCCTCTGGGTATAAGTGAGGCCTCACGTCCCTGGGTCTAGGTGAGGCCACATGCCCCTGGGTCCAGGTGAGGCCGGACTCCGGGTCCGGGTGAGGCCAAGTGCCCCTGGACCCGGATGACGCTGGATCCCGTGCCCGGGCGAGGCCAAGCGCCCCTGGGTCTGGGAGAGCCCACACACCCCTGGGTCCAGGCGAGACCATGTGTCCCTGGAGCCGGGTGAGGCTGCGTGCACATAGGCCCGGGTGAGCCCAAGTGGCCCTGGGTCTGGGAGAGGCCAAGCGTCCCTGGGTCCGGGTGAGACCATGTGCCCCTGGATCCGGGTGATGCCTTGTGCACCTAGGCCCGGGTGAGCCCAAGTGGCCCTGGGTCTGGGAGAGGCCAAGCGTCCCTGGGTCCGGGTGAGACCATGTGTCCCAGGATCCGGATGAGGCCTCGTGCACCTAGGCCCGGGTGAGCCCAAGTGGCCCTGGGTCTGGGAGAGGCCAAGCGTCCCTGGGTCCGGGTGAGACCATGCGTCCCTGGATCGGGATGAGGCCTAGTGCACCTAGGCCCGGGTGAGCCCAAGTGGCCCTGGGTCGGGGAGAGGCCAAGCGTCCCTGGGTCCGGGTGAGACCATGTGTCCCAGGATCTGGGTGAGGCCTCGTGCACCTAGGCCCGGGTGAGCCCAAGTGGCCCTGGGTCTGGGAGAGGCCAAGAGTCCCTGGGTCCGGGTGAGACCATGTGTCCCTGGATCTGGGTGAGGCCTCGTGCACCTAGGCCTGGGTGAGCCCAAGTGGCCCTGGGTCTGGGAGAGGCCAAGCATCCCTGGGTCCGGGTGAGACCATGTGTCCCTGGATCCGGGTGAGCCCTCGTGCACCTAGGCCCGGGTGAGCCCAAGTGGCCCTGGGTCTGGGAGAGGCCAAGCATCCCTGGGTCCGGGTGAGACCATGTGTCCCTGGATCCGGGTGAGGCATCGTGCACCTAGGCCCGGGTGAGCCCAAGTGGCCCTGGGTCGGGGAGAGGCCAAGCGTCCCTGGGTCCGGGTGAGACCATGTGTCCCTGGATCCGGGTGAGGCCTCGTGCACCTAGGCCCGGGTGAGCCCAAGTGGCCCTGGGTCTGGGAGAGGCCAAGCGTCCCTGGGTCCGGGTGAGACCATGCGTCCCTGGATCCGGGTGAGGCCTCGTGCACCTAGGCCCGGGTGAGCCCAAGTGGCCCTGGGTCTGGGAGTGGCCAAACGTTCCTGGGTCTGGGTGAGACCATGTGTCCCTGGATCCGGGTGAGGCCTCGTGCACCTAGGCCCAGGTGAGCCCAAGTGGCCCTGGGTCAGGGAGAGGCCAAGCGTCCCTGGGTCCGGGTGAGACCATGTGTCCCTGGATCCGGGTGAGGCCTCGTGCACCTAGGCCCGGGTGAGCCCAAGTGGCCCTGGGTCTGGGAGAGGCCAAGCGTCCCTGGGTCCGGGTGAGACCATGCGTCCCTGGATCCGGGTGAGGCCTCGTGCACCTAGGCCCGGGTGAGCCCAAGTGGCCCTGGGTCTGGGAGTGGCCAAACGTTCCTGGGTCTGGGTGAGACCATGTGTCCCTGGATCCGGGTGAGGCCTCGTGCACCTAGGCCCGGGTGAGCCCAAGTGGCCCTGGGTCTCGGAGAGGCCAAGCGTCCCTGGGTACGGGTGAGACCATGTGTCCCTGGATCCGGATGAGGCCTCGTGCACCTAGGCCCGGGTGAGCCCAAGTGGCCCTGGGTCTGGGAGAGGCCAAGCGTCCCTGGGTCCGGGTGAGACCATGCGTCCCTGGATCTGGGTGAGGCCTTGTGCACCTAGGCCCGGGTGAGCCCAACTGGCCCTGGGTCTGGGAGTGGCCAAACGTTCCTGGGTCTGGGTGAGACCATGTGTCCCTGGATCCGGGTGAGGCCTCGTGCACCTAGGCCCGGGTGAGCCCAAGTGGCCCTGGGTCTGGGAGAGGCCAAGCGTCCCTGGGTCCGGGTGAGACCATGTGCCCCTGGATCCGGGTGAGGCCTCGTGCACCTAGGCCCGGGTGAGCCCAAGTGGCCCTGGGTCTGGGAGAGGCCAAGCGTCCCTGGGTCCGGGTGAGACCATGTGTCCCTGGATCCGGGTGAGGCCTCGTGCACCTAGGCCCGGGTGAGCCCAAGTGGCCCTGGGTCTGGGAGAGGCCAAGCGTCCCTGGGTCCGGGTGAGACCATGTGTCCCTGGATCCGGGTGAGGCCTCGTGCACCTAGGCCCGGGTGAGCCCAAGTGGCCCTGGGTCTGGGAGAGGCCAAGCGTCCCTGGGTCCGGGAGAGACCATGTGTCCCTGGATCCAGGTGAGGCCTTGTGCAACTAAGCCCGGGTGAGGCCACGTGCCCCTGGGTCTGGGAGAGGCCAAGCGTCCTTGGGTACGGGTGAAGCCAGATCCTGGGTCCGGGTGAGGCCGTGCGCCCCTCGATCCATCCGGGTGAGGCTGGGTCCCAGGCCCGGGTGAGACCACGCGCCCCTTGGGTATGGGTGAGGCCACGTGCCCCTTAGTCCAGGTGACGCCGTGCCCCTGGGATCGGCCGAGACCAAACCAGAGGGAGTCAGACCTCCATTACCACCATTTGTCCACCATCCAGAGCTGAGGGGTCAGTGCTGACATGTACACATAAGGAACTACTGGACATCGAAATTGGGTCTCAAAAGAACTGTTGGTCCAGGGGGAAGCTCGCTACAGATTGATTCATTTGCCTGTCAGCATAAATATTATTGCTCGTCTCACATTCAGTTCTTATTAGTATATATCTAGTGACATTTGATCTCGTTCATCTAGAGGAAATGAGGAACAACATAGACTGAGGAACAAGAACAGAACCAGAAGCAAGGAGGCATCGATCGGACTATCGGGCCTCAGAGGGAGGATAGGGGAGGGTAGGGGGAGGGTGGGGGGGAGGGGGAGAGTTCAACCAAAGGACCTGTATGCATGCATATAAGCCTATCCAACGGTTAAGTTCAACAGGGGATTGGGGCATGCGTGGGGAGAGGGGTGGGATGGGAATGGGGGGATGAGGACAAATATGTGACACCTTAATCAATAAAGAAATTAAAAAAAAAACAAAATAAAAAAAAAAAAAAAAAAATCTACTCAGGTTCAGTTGATCTTAGCTTGAATCCATTTGTTTTTCTTTACAAACTTAAAATTTATGTATTTCACCTCATTTTGTATTCCATGAGCTAAATTGCCCACTCTCAATGAGAAGGTCCTTACAGTCTGAACTCTGGAATTCTATTTCAATCATTTCCAAACATTTAATAAGCACTGTGTTCACACCCCTGAAAGTTTGTTCCTATCTTTAATTAAATTCAGCACTAAACTATAGCCCCTAAATGCCTCTGCATTCTCTATGTGGCTCTTTATGTGAGGTCCCCCGATAGTGGCTTCTCTGAAGGTCCTGTCTGACCCACAGAGTCAACACATACAACAAGTCAACAGAAATGTGGAGGGAAAGGATGGGGGTTAGGTTTTAAGCCATGGAACTCAGAAAGAGGAGTCTATGCAGACTTGACGGAAGTGGCATTGCAATGAAAAGTGTTAGGATCACTGCTTTCGAAAAAGGATTGCCAGTAAGTTCATTTCCTTGTTCTTCAAGTGCTAGTGGAATTAAGGAAATGAGCCTTTATGTCATGAGCCTCTGATGACCAAATAGAACTGAGATTATGAGGGCTGATGCTCCTGAAAAGCTCCCAGTTGATCAGATAATAAGCTGGGATCAAAAGTAGCAATGGGCCAATACTACTTTTTTTTTTTTTTTTACCACTTTTTTCTCCAGGAAATTCTGTTGTTGAGTTGATAGATTTACAGTTACATGTGGGATGTTAAGATTTCTTGCTGTACTTTTATGGTAATTGCAGTTTGCTATACATGCTATTTATCATCAACAGTTTATATATTCTGTGTGCCAGTTTTATGCTGAACGGGGTCTGAATGCACTTCAGGGAACCATACATTTTTCTCCCCATTTTAAGAAACTGTATACAGATCAGACGATAAATAACAGCAATAGTTCAGAAACCTGAAGATTGGAAAACTGAGTAAGGATGACTCTAACAGAGCATGGAAATTTCATACCATGCTATTTTGTTTGCTTATGGAGTAGTTTGATGGAATTAAAGAAGCTAAACTGTAAGAACATCAGCTGTAATTCCAGTGACACCGGTGTCCTCTGAGACCCTTAGCCTCTTGGAGCCTCCGTTGCCTTTTATGGAAAATGAAAAGTCATACTAGGTCATAGATGGCACTTCCCTCACATCAGTTTCAATCAATTGATAATGACTGGCTGAAGTACTGTGTTAATAATGATTCTGAGGCTGATTCCAGACAAAAGTAGAGTATCAGGGATGATTTGCCAAGTCTTCTATAAGCATCAAGGGAGAGTAGCGATGTGTATGCAAAGTATTTTCCTTATTTGCCCTAAGGGATCACTAGGGCTTCTTTTTATTGCAATCTACAAAGAATTTCATATGACAAATTATAAAATATTTTATACAAAAGGCTTCATAGTAACATTTCCTCTCAATAATGCCTAATAGATAGGTAGGTAGGTAGGTAGGTAGGTAGGTAGGTAGGTAGGCAGGCAGAAAGACTTTATGTTTATTAATTGATTTGGGTTTTGTTTTTTCCCAGGAGTAAGACCAATTCTGCTCTTTAGAATACAAATGTCAATAAAGCCCAGAAAAGAAATGCACTCATTAACAGGAAAAATATATGTAGCTAATGACAGTAACTGATCAGAAGTCAGAAAAGACTCAGACCATTAAAATGGTTATGCAAACAAGAAAGTGAAAATCATCTTCGCCCAATAAAATCACACATGTGCAGTCAAATTGCAGTAGCTTGCCTACCACAATAACTAACACCATCTCACTCTGAAGATGGCTAAGGTGGAAAGCACTTCTGTCAGTCTTTCCGGGGTCACCAAAAAGCACACACACAAAAATAGTCTCTATAATGAAAGATTTACTTCCATGTAAGAAGAACCTATTTCTCAACTAATAAGTAGAGCACTAGATTAGGAGTCATAAGTCTTAAAGTTTAGTCTCATTTCTGCCACTATCACTATCTTGGTTAATCCACAACCCACCTAAAACTCAGTTGCCTCATTTTAAAAATTAGGGAGGTTGAACAGTATTTCTCTCCCAGCTCACACAAAATTAAAATAAAATCTTGTAAAATGAAGACGTGGACAGTTGAGTTGCATAAATCCTTAAAGAAGACCAGTTATCGGTCGGCACCTATAAGTAGCCACGAATGGCTTCATGTAATCACTCATTCTTGAGGTAAATTCTAGCCCTGGATAAAGAAGGAAAAATCTTATCCTCATTAAGACTACATTTTCATGGCCTTGTTTTTTATCTCAGGTAGATATAAATCCTAGCTTGAGTGTGTATCAATTATGTAAAGCATACATAATTGCAGCAAATTTGCAAATGGAAAAGTTTGGGGAAAGACAGTGACTTGTCTAAAATTACAGTGTAATTCAGTAAAAAAAAAAAAGTGTCCCAATTCCCAGCTCTTGTTTCAACTGAATAATGGCAAGACTTTTACAAGGCACAATTAGGATATGCATTGTATATCCTAAGTATTATAGGCAAATTCAAGTAAAAACATATAATGTTTAGTTGTTAGAGTGACAACTAGAAATGTTAATACTTCCTCAACTCCAATATTCCATAAAACATCCCAGTTCCATATCAAATAAGTTATACCTACAATATGTTATACTACCCAGAACTAGAAAAACCTGAAAATAAAAAGAGAATTGCATTAAGTTTTTTTCTGCTAGTTTCTGTTTTAGACAATGGCCACATTCCCAATTTACAAATTTTATGAAAACAAATACGCTTACATTGAAATAGCTGTTATTAGATGTGAGCTCTCTTAGAATGAAAATAGATCAGATGTGACAAATCTCTAAGCAATTACTGCTGCTCTAGCCATCATCTAGTGATGAAGATGTTTTGTTTTGATTGATTTAGAAATTTGTAATAAATAAAAAATGTTCAGTTTGAATATATTTATTCCCTATGGCAACACATGACAAAAATTTTTTTTCTCACTTCAGCCCAAGAAATACATTATTTATCTTCAAATAGACATGTTAATAGATGTGTGATTTCAGTTTTTCTTCTATATCTCTAAATATTTAAATGCTTAATAAAAATATTGTTCATTAATGTATTAAGGACCTGGCCTTAGTCATAGTTCCAGTATAAAACCAGCCATTTAAGGTTTTAAAAAGCTAAGAGATGACTTGGAATCTTTGCTAAGATAGGCATGTCTGCAAATTGGCACAGATGGAATGTAATGTCTAACAAGGGGTAAGGAACTTATAGCTTTATTATAATTTTTTAAACCCAGGTTTCATTTTGAACTATGTCTAAATAACGTATCAGAATATTCTAAGATAAAAATAATCAATGAAAATAAGGTTAAAATTTTGTCAAATATACCTGGCCTTTCGTGAAGCGCTTTGGAATCTCCTTAGACTTGGTCTAAATGTATAAAGTTGTCCAAGCAATGTTCATGCCGAGATCCACTTCAAAACGTTCAGCACGCTAACATGTCACATTCAAAGAGTGACTCAACGATTGCTTTTCTAAGGGACTGTCCCTTGATAGGCAGTCCTGTCATGCTTTAACAGAACCAGATCCCAGTCTCAGCCTGGCCTCTGAGAGGCATGATCTGCTTCCATTACGAAGCCTTCCTTTTCACTGTGGCCCATCCAGCCCAATTCACCTGCCGATGCTGTTCCTCCAGAACGTCAATGGAATAAATGTATCAGGTTGTTAAGCAACTTTTAAAAGGCTGTGTTTTAAATAAATAGCTTTATAAATAGAATGAAGTATTATAGTAAGTAAATACTTCACTTAGCAAAGGAAAAAATATATCTAATGGATATTGTCATACGTGATTTTCCCTTTTGGATGTCAATAAAAACTAAACTGTGCATAGGCTCCAGCATTTTAAAATAATAACCATGATGTTTATTTATCATCTATTGCAAAGTGAGAAAATTTAGAAATTAAGATACCAACTCCTAGAGTAAAATAAACTAACAAGCAAAATAGAAACATACTCATAGATACAGAGAACAGACTGACAGCTGTCAGAAGGGAGGGGGCCTCCAGGGCTGGGTGAAAAGATGAAGGGATTAGGCAAAAAATAATAATAATAATGTAGACACAGACAGACAACAGGGAGAAAGGGGGGTAAGGAGAGGTAGAAGAAGGTAAAAGGAGTATTAATGGTGATGGAAGGAGACTAGACTTTGGATGGTGAACACACAATAAAATATACTGTATTTTAGAATGTATTATAGAATTGCACATTTGAAACCTATATAATTTTATTAACCAATGCCACCCCAATAAATTCAATATTTTTAAAAACTTCAATTCAAATGACATTTCTTCTACTCACTCTGAAAGGCTGGAGAGGGTAACCAGAACAAACAGGGATGGCAAGACAAATGAGTATAAGTTGTCCTGGAATTTACAATCTAGTTCTTGAACTAAGACATAAACATTTTTAAAGCATAAATAAACAAACAAAATTAAAGACTGGACCCCGTTTGAAAGAGGCAAGGCTTAGACCGCCTTACAAAGCAGTACCTGGACAGGTAGATTATAGGAAGAAACTTCTAGGTATTACCTGAGGTTTTCCAGGCCTGGCTAATACTGTGGACATAGATGATCGCTCATTAACAGAAAGAACCTGAATTTCTTATCCCCCAACAACCTAATGCCAGGCCTCCTTCCTTAAGGATGTCTGTAAATCTTCAGAGTCAATGTCAGGACAGTATAAAGCCACAGCAATATCTCTGCTGCTGGGCCCACAGGGCAAAGACTTTAGGGAGGTGGCACTCCATGAGCTGCCTGTCCCCGAGGGGTCACACTGGCACTGTCCTGCCTGGAGTCCTCTGAGCCCAAATCACACTGGTGAGTGAGAGTGCAATGGAGCCTTCTTTTCCCCACTCTGTAACCACTTGTTCCAACGAAGCACCAACACCACACTCATGGAAACAGCTCCTTCAGCCCTGTCTGCACCCTCTTAACCGGGCCAGGAATGCCAATGTGAAAGACAAGCAGCGTGCCCTAACGACTGTCCCAAGCTATCTCCCAGAAGGCTTTGCTAACTCCTCCAGCCTCAGCCTAGAGCTCACGAGCAAAGCAACTCCTGGTGACCTACTCACTTGTTTATCATCCATGCTCAGACATGGTTTAAACTAACAGGAACCCCAGCAGACAGAATGAAGCAAAGGTGTCAAGGCACTCAGGAGATAGGCTTTTTACATGTTAGAAGATTTGCAATGAATGTGGCAGACCATGCTGGCCAAATAAAATGAGTTCTGCTGCACATGGATTTTAGTGGCTGCTTTACCAGCACGGCTCAGTGGTTGAGCAGCGACCAATGAACCAGGAGGTCACGATTTGATTCCCAGTCAGGGCACATGCCCAGGTTGCCAGCTCGATCTCCAGTAGGGGGTGTGCAAGAGGCAGCCAATCAATGATTCTATCTCATCATTGATGTTTCTACCTCTCTCCCTCTCCCTTCCTCTTTGAAATCGATAAAAATATATATTTTTTAAATAATAATTGCTGACACGGACTGAGCCCTAACCCCTTGGTACAATGCTTTATGCAGGTCCTATCATTATGGTTTTTTAAAAAATGAGAAACTGAAGTTTATAAAATTTAACTTGTCAAGATCACTCATCTGGTATGTGACAGAGCCAAGAACAAAGCCATGTGCAGCTGGTCCCAGGGTCCTGTGTTTAAGCACTAAGCTATACCAGAGTTATGAGGGAATCAGTGAAAAGTTATAAGCAAATGATGTCATGAGCAAAGCAGTGCCGTAAAAATCCTGGGCCCTGGAAACAATGTGCAGGAGAGACCAGAGGGGTTAGGAACTGGTTTAAAAATATAGGTATGCTAAGAGAAATAAGCCAGTCAGAGAAAGGTAAGTATCACATGATCTCACTCATATGTGGAATCTAAGGGACAAAATAAACTGATGAACAAAATAGATACAGAGACACAGAAGCATGGAACAGACTGACAAACTTCAGAGGGAAAGGAGTGGGAGGGAAAGAATAACTAGGGAACTTATATGTATACTAGGGGCCCCGTGCACAAATTCGTGCACCTTGAAAGGAACTGCGGGCTGTCAGGGTGCAGTGGGCACAAGGGTGGGTCTCAGCCCATCCTCCATGGCCCTACCCGGCCCCTCCCACCACAGCCCCTGGTCCCCTGTCTACTGGCAGCCCAGCTCCTGCCGCTGCTGCTGCTCCCATGCGCTGATGGCACAGAGCGATTGGGGCCAGTGCCAGCAGTGGGTGCGAGAGTCGGCTGTTGCCCCAATCGCACCTCAGGAGCAGGGGGAGGTGGAGAATCCCTGAGGGGCGATCGGGGCTGGCAGCCGCCACTCGAACCCACTGACAGCGCTGAGTGATCGGGGCCAGCGCCAGGCGCCGGCAGCAGGTGTGAGCAGCGGCTCTGGCACCAGCAGTGGGTATGAGCAGAGGCGGTGCCTGCAGCAGGTGCAAGCACCGGGCAGGACTGGGGTGCACGGGAGCAAAGAATTTTCAGTAACCACCAGAGGCTCACCCTGATGACAGTGATCACACCCCTCCTTGGTCTGGCGCCCCCACTCACCTGCTCCACCACCCCACCAGGGCCGACACCCACCATGTTCCACATTCTGCCACCTGCTGCCGACGCCCACCATGTTCTGTGCATGCCCCCTGGTGGTCAGCGCACGTCATAGTGACCAGTTGTTCTGCCATTTGGTTGTTCCATCATGCGGTCTATTTGCATATTAGGATTTTA
Organism: Eptesicus fuscus; assembly: GCF_027574615.1. NCBI lineage: Eukaryota > Metazoa > Chordata > Mammalia > Chiroptera > Vespertilionidae > Eptesicus > Eptesicus fuscus. The sequence continues at coordinate 21,363,067 of NC_072489.1, read as the reverse complement.
TATAGATAGTCTAGAGGCCCAGTGCATGAAATTCATGCACTGGGGTGGGATGGGAGTCCCTCAGGATGGCCTGCACCCTATCCAAACCAGCAGTTGGACATCCTTCTTGCAATCCAGGACCGCTGGCTCCTAACCGCTTGCCTGCCTGCCTGCCTGATCGCCCCTAAACCCTCTGTTGGCCTGATCACCACCTAACCACTCCCCTGCCAGCCTGATAGCCCCCAATTGCCCTCCCCTGCCAACCTGATGGCTCCCAACTGCCCTGCCCTGCCGACCTGATGGCCCCCAACTGCCCTCCCCTGCTGGCCTAATGGCCCTCAACTGCCCTCCCCTGCCGGCCTAATGGCCCCCACCTGCCCTGCCCTGCTGGCCTGATGGCCCCCAACTACCCTGCCCTGCCAGCCTGATGGCCTCCAAATGCCCTCCCCTGCCAGTCTGATTGCCCCTAACTGCTTCTGCCTCGGCCCCCACCACTGTGACTTTGTCCAGAAGGAAGACGGACATTTGGAAGATGGCTGGTTGACCCGGTCTAATTAGCATATTACCCTTTTATTAGTATAGAAATGCATAATCATGGACACAGACAATAGTATGTGAAGGCCTGGGAGTGGCAGGTGTGGGGTGAAGGGGTCAATGGGGGGAAAAGCAAAGGGGACATCTGTAATACTGTCAACAATAAAGATAAATTCAAAGTGTATATATAGGTATATATACATATATGTAACATGTATATATTTTAAGAGGGGATTATTTAGCTTTTATTTAGTGTGATGTCATAAAAGTTCAGTTCTAACGTACACAATACCTATGCTTTCTCATAGCACTATGAAATTTCCCCGATAAATGGACTAAAGCAGTTGCCTGCAATACCAGCATTAAACTTAAGATTATAGACGCAAAGGTCTCTGTGTTAATGATCAACAAAGGGAAATAAGAAAAAACATTTGTTCATATAATAAAAACCCACCACCAACAACAAAGGAAGTTAGCCAAGATGACTGAGAAACCTCTTTCCCACCACCATACACCTATTAGAATGGCTAAAGTGAAGCAAACAACACCCGGTGCTGGTGAGGATGCAGAGCAACTGGAATTCCCACAGGCTGCTCGTGAGGACGTAAAATGCTACAACCGCCATGGAATATGGTTTCCTTGTTTTAAGTTAAACATAAACTTAGTATACAATCCAAAAAAAATGTACTCCTAGATGAAGCAAAATCCTCTGTTCATAAAAGGGAAAAAAAAAGTATGTGAACATTTATATCAGCTTCATTCACAGCTATAAAAAACTACATGTCCCTCAGATAGAGAATGGACAAACAGTGACACATACACACCATGAAAAAGTACTCAGCAATAAACAACACATGTAACAAATGGCTGAATCTCAAATGTGTTATGCTAAGTGAAAAAAGCTAGACTCAAAAGGCTAAATAGTAGGTGATTGCATTCATTCATACCACATTCTGGAAAATGCAAAACAAATCAGTGGTTGTGGGGTTTTGAGGGTGGGGAAGATCTGACTTTAGAGAAATAGCATAAGGGAATATTGGGGGAGAAATGTTTTAAATATTACGTATCCAAATTGTGGCGATGGCTATATCACTCTATGCATTTAACAAAGCTTTACAAAAGTAAATTTTACTATATGTAAATTAAACTAAATTTTCAAATAAAAGTAAGCATAAGGAAAAGCTTCACATTTTCTAAATGTTATAGACCAGGGAGACATCATTTCACAGGGTAGCATCTACAAATAAGATAATGTAACTGAGTATGTAAACCACAAAATAGGCTATAATTTTTCAACATATATGGCATAAAACCATGCTTATTAAAAGCATAAGTGGTTGGCCCAGATGTTGTTTACCACCCCTGAATAGATATAAAATGTTAATAGATTATTATACCTTTCATAAATAAAGTGCAAAGTTACCTTTCTGGGAGAAGCTATCAAACTGTGCACTTGGACTTCCTGTTATGTTCACTTTGGAACTAAAGGCTCCATGAACCACCCCAAATGAGCTATTTACTATGATAAATACCGTCTTCTAACAAGAGGCAAAGATGTGGCCTGGGAAGATAGCTGCAGGGATTTTAATGCACTCTCTGAAACACTTTGACACACTCTTCTAGAAAAAAATAATTTAATAGCAACCAGAAATCAAGCTCAAAATTCCATTTCCTGAAAAAGGTCATCAGAAAACAGATGCAATTTAATTCACCAAACATTTATTAAGTAATGCTAGGCACTTGGTAAACAGAGTTGAAAAAGAACACCGTTATGTACTTTTAAAGAATGCACAGACTAGCAAAGGAAGGAGACATAACAATGACACTTGCACACAATAATTTAAGTGCAATCATAGAAGTGTTCTCAGGGTACAGGGATGACCAGAGGGGAAAAGTGTCAGTCTGAATATCTAACAAAAAGGGGTCAACCGGAGCCAAAGACCCCCTAAAATCTGCCCTCAGGGATGACTAATGCTAACAGCGACAAATAGAGGTTGCATGGTTTGAAGAGTCCATTCGTTGATACTTACCACCACCTCCATTACAGTTGTGAAAACCTTGAGCATGTGATATCCATACAGATGCATTTATATCCTTGACTTGGACAATTGTCTAGGTGACGAAATTACCACAGGAAAGAGGAATAATATTATAATAATAATTAACAGCTCCCCTTTCTGGCAAGTAGGAAAAAGTTCCAAGCAGCATATTCCCTCTCATTAAAACCTTAATCCTTTCATGCAGAGAGGAAGAAAAAAAAGAAAGGTCCTCTGATAGCTCAAGCCAAGTTCCTGCAAGCTAACCATCCTACACAAAATTATGATACAAAAGGCATGGATGTCCATTTCCTCTGTGTGTCAGGTGTGGTCATACATAACACGACATTCCAATTCACTGTGTCTAGTACGATTGACTATTGCCCTAATACTCTCATCATAAATTAAACAAGTAAAAGTAAGCACTCTAAAATGACAGGAGAATTCCTACCTTCTGCTATGTCTTCAAGTCCCCTCCTGAAACTCCCAGCCCTAACAGAGATGATTACACAGAGGACCTTCTTCCCCTCATCCTTTCTAGTCTATGCATCACAAATATTAACACCAGTTATGTACACCATGGTCAACTGGCAGGAAAGAAATCATCAGAAAGGGTTACAAACAAAATGGTGGGGGGGAAACCAAAGTGCCATATATATGAGTGGTGACATGATGTTTTTTTGGAAATGGGAAAGGTTTTCACAATGAATTACCTCACATCTGCCAGAATGGCTATCATATCAATAAATCAACAAACAATCAGTGTTGGTGAGAATGTGGAGAAAAGAGAACCCTCATGCACTGTTGGTGGGATTATAAATGGGTGCAGCCACCATGGAAATCGGTAGAGAGTAACTTAGGTGTCTAAAAATAGATGAATAAATAAACAAGACGTGGTGTGTGTGTATACAATGAAATATGATTCAGCCATAAAAAAGAATAAAATATTGCCCTTTGTGACAACATGGATGGACCTGGACAGAATTATCCAAAGTAAAATAAGACAGATAGAGAAAGATAAATACCACATGATTTCACTTATAAGTGAATTCTAAAAACAAAAGAAATGAACAAACAAAATCATAAAGACAGAACTGATGGTTGCCAGATGAGAGGGGGGTGAGGGGTGAGTGAAAAAGGTGAAAGGGATTAAGAAGCACAAATTTCCAGTTATAAAAATAGTCGCAAGATGCAAAGTACAGCATAAATAATATAGTCAATAATCTTGTGACAACTATGTATGGTGCTGGGTGGCTGGCTACTAGACTTATCAGGGGGATCACTTTATAAAGTACATAAATATCTAATCACTATGTTGTACACCTGAAACTAATATAATATTGTGCGTCAACTATATATTTTTTAAAGAAATGGGAAAGGTTTTATAAGCTAGAACATAGGGGTCCAGATGCTGCCTCTTCCACTCATTAGCTCTATGGCTTTAGACAGCCTACTTCACCTGTCTGAATATCAGTTCCACAATCTGAAAAACATTGGCATAATTCATCTTGGAATTAGGTGTCATACAGGAGTAATTCTCAAGCCTCCTGCATGCCAGAACTCAGACTCTGCCCCTAGATTCTTTTTTATTGGCCTAGGGTGAGGCCTGGACAAAATATAAATAAAAGCTTCCCAAAGTATTCCACTATGTAGCTGGGGTGACAGTCACTGGATTTCAGTATTAGAGAGAACTCCCTAAACCTTCACTCGGTGCAACATTTAGCAAAGTGCTTAAAAATACCATTGAATCACCCTATTATGCAAGTTGCATGAACTGAAAGAATGCTAGTAATTCAAAAGCTTAACTTGACATTTACCTGTAATGCCTCACTTAATAAGCAAATCATCTTTATCATCAACAACTGAGAACTGTTCTAAGAAGCTACGAAATAAAACATACACATTAAATGACTAAAGTCAATTAATATGAGCCAAGTATAAAATGACCTAAGTGATAGGATAGACTACATTGCTTCAGGTCAGACAACATGCTTTTTTTAAAATAGTATTTCCAGGATCAAGTACACTGAATGGAACTCAATAAATATTTGTTAAATGAATGAATAAGATAAATGATTTCTACAAGAATTTACCACCAGTGCCATTGTCAAAGACTGGAATATAGGGGAAGATATTTTTATTGGAAAAATGACTCTCAGGCAGCTGCCCATAACAAGACTACTATAATGAAGAAACCTGAACTTAGCTTTGAAGGGTAAATCAAGCAGCTCTTGGCATTTCCAGTTAAATCTTTTGACTAGTAGACCACCTTATCACATTCTTGGCTCCAGTCCTCACTGCCCTCCAACTTTGTTACAATAACCATCAACAGGAGGCTAGCTTCCCTAGCAAATTTCACCATCATTAGAAGGATTATAAAAGTCTTACTTTCTAAGCATTATGTACCTGCTTAAGAAGTAACACTAGTAAATGTACAAAATAAACCAACGTAGAAAAAGGACATGAATTCACCCAACTAGTCTGACCAATGGGCCTGGGAGATGAATGTACCTACTGCCTTCATACCATTGCACATTCTCCCACATTCAACCACCTCCTAGATGGTTGCTGCAGAACTTAGATTAAAGAAAATTTATTGCTGAGTTTATTATTTTTTAGCATCCTTTTACTGAGCACCCAGCAACTAAAGTGATAAGCACCAGTACCTTCAAACTTGCAAGGATAAATACTGCAAATATCTAAGCTGAATTACCCATTTGTATGTTTGGAGCTTGAATTATTCATTTACATTCTTTAAAGAGGAGAATAAACAAAACTACACAAAGAAAGGAGATACTTGAAAAATCTTACTGCTATAGATTTAAAAGTTTAAAGTGGTAAGAAGCCAAAAGACCTCTTTGGCAATAAACAATATATTTATTAAACAACCTAATTAACATTCACCAACTATGTTACTTACGAAACAAAACAATACATCTAAAGAATGCAATTGCATGCAAGCAAAAGAAAGCATATTAATAAGTGAAAAATCTTACAAGATTAGGATAGGAAAAGTATTTACAGAAAAAAAAATCACTTTCTCTTCAAACCTGTATTTGAATATTAAGAACAATGGGTGGATCCCTTTTAATTACTAATTTTAACGTAAGTCAAATGTTTCCATTGGGGGAACAATGTGAGATTTCTGAGACCGCTGTCCGTAACAACCTATGTCAATAGCAACATAAGGTATCAGATTCTTATTTGAAAAGGAATGGTAATTTTCCTCTACCTATGTGCAAATGACTATGCAAACCCATGCAAATTCTAGACCCATACACTTAACAATTTAATTAACTAAATTCGAAATTAAAAATCCAGTTATTCTCCAAATGATATCTTCAGGCTAGCATCGATTCATTTATTCCTGCTTCCTTACTAACAATAACAAACACCAGCTTGTCAATGATTATCAAAACAGGGCATGACACTTGGATGTGAGAAGGACATAGAACTACTTGTATTTATTTTTATCAAAAACTAGAAAGGAATTAAGCTTTACTGATATTTAACAAAGAGATTACAATGGGGCCTTCTCTGTTTCGATGTCAGCTGTAAACAAGACAAGCAGATTACATGAGACATGGAGAAGGAGGTAAAAGGAGTTGATGGTGAGGCCCTCATTCTTCTCCTGGCTTTCAGCACATTGCAAAGGACGTAAATTTACCGGTTATATTACCTAGTTTTATTTAAACTAACCTTACAAAACAAAACAATGGGGAAAAAATCTTACCCAGAAACACTAAGTTGACAATTATCCTAATAATACAGACACAAAGAAATGCTGTCACCTCTACTCCTGTGGTGAGTTCATCATCCATAATATAATTGTTCCTGACAAAAAAGTCAGGCAAAAATAACTTTAATATTACTAAAATGTAGACTTTAATCCACCATCATTAATGGAAAAGGTCAGCCTGAGTACATAGAGTGCCTGAAGATATTATGTAATGATAGCACAAAGCTACGGTGATTAGCAAACATTCTTAAATGTTGCGTATTTTATCTTTATCCTATTATTCATTAATAGAGGTCTGGTGCATGAAATTCGTGCACGGAGTGGGGAGAGGGGGGGAGTGTCCCTCAGCCCAGCCTGCACCCTCTCCAATCTGGGACCCCTCAAGGGATGTCCGACTGCCTGTTTAGGCCTGATCCTGGTAGGATCGGGCCTAAATGGGCAGTTGGACATCCCTCTCACAATCCAGGACTGCTGGCTCCCAACTGCTCACCTGCCTGCCTTCCTGATTGCCCCTAACCACTTCTGCCTGCCAGTCTGATCACCCCCTAACCACTTCCCTGCCAGCCTGACTGATGCCTAACTGCTCCCCTGCCAGCCTGTTTGCCCCTAACTGCCATCCCTGCAGGCCTGGCCCCCCCAACTACTCTCCCCTGTAGGCCTGGGTCCCCCCCAACTGCCCTTCCCTGCAGACCTGGTCACCCCTAACTGCCCTCCCCTGCAGGCTTGATCGCCCCCAACTGCCCTCCTTTGCAGTCCTGGTCCCTCCCAACTGCTCTCCCCTGCTGGCCTGATCACCCACAACTGCCCTCCCTTGCAGGCCTGGTCCCTCCCAACTGCCCTCCCCTGCTGGCCATCTTGTGGCGGCCATCTTGTGTCCACATGGGAGCAGGATCTTTGACCACATGGGGGCAGCCATCTTGTGTGTTTGGAGTGATGATCAATTTGCATGTTACTCTTTTATTAGATAGGATAGAGGCCTAGTGCATGAGTGGGAACTAGCTGGTTTGCCCTGAAGGGTGTCCCGGATCAGGGTGGGGGTTCCCTTGGGGTGTGGGGTGGCCTGGGTGAGGGGCCTGTCGTGGTTTGCAGGCCGGCCACGCCCCCCGGCGACCCAAGTGGAGGCCCTGGTATCTGGGGTTTATTTATCTTCTACAATTGAAACTTTGTAGCCTGGAACAGAGCCAAGCCTTCTGCTTGCTCCGTGGCCGACAGCCATTTCTGTTGGGGTTTATTTACCTTCTATAATTGAAACTTTGTAGCCTTAAGTGGAGGCCAAGGCAGGCCAGGGCAGATGGAAAGCTTGGCTTTCTCCATTGCCAGGGAAACCCAAGCCTCCCACCTGCTCTCTGTGGCTGCAGCCATCTTGGTTGGGTTTATTTGCATACTTGCTCCTGATTGGCTGGTGGGCATGGCTTGTGGGTGTAGCAGAGGTATGGTCAATTTGCATATTACTCTTTTATTAGATAGGATTCTTCGAATATGTTGTACTGCGTCCATTTCTATATTAGTTCAGTAGTTTGTGTATATAATTCATAGTGAAAGGGATTCCCAGACCATCTTATCCAAGTCACACTGCCCTCTCTCAGCCTCCACATCATGATCTGCAGGAGTCAGAGAGAACCCTGACGCTCTATATGCCCCCTTCCCCACAACATTCACAGCTTTATGACTTTGGAGACTATCAAGAATAATTCCATCTTCCCTAGCTGGTTTGGCTCCGTGTATAGAGTGTTGGCCTGCAGACTGAAGGGTCCTGGGTTCAATTCTGGTCAAGGGCACATGCCCAGGTTGCAGGAGGCAGCCGATCAATGAATCTCTCTCATCCTTGATGTTTCTATCCTTCTCTCTTCCTCTCTAAAATCAATGAAAATATATTTTTTTAAAAAAGAAGAATCCCATCAACTTCTTTGTCACCACAGGAAACCCAAACTTCCAGGGTTGTCCTTCACTACTATATCTCCCTAATCTCATCCTATTTTCTTATTCCCAACCCATGTTCAGAACCATTATACTAGGTTTTCTGGAGATGATAAAATCCTTCATATGTTCCATCTGTTCCTGAATATTGTTACCTCCTTTTTGGTATCATTAAAATGCAACTTGAACAAGGAGTGATGTCAGCAAACTGGTTACAAAGGTATTTCTAACACCCATAACTTGCCAGGAACATCTTCGCTGAAAGACAATAGTGCACTAGAATATAGTTCATTTGAAATCATCCAGAACAAAAATGAAAAAGAACATTTTAAAAGTTTAGAAAGCCTACATGAATTATGAGAATTTATTAAAATAAATAATTTACACATTACAAGGGTCTCAGAAGGAAAAGAGAAGGGGAAAAGGAGCAGAAAACTTATTTAAAGAAATGATTGCTAAAAACTTTCCAAATCTGGGAAGGGATTTGGTTATCCATGTTTATGCAGCTAACAGATAAATCCTACATTTTAACCCAAAATGACCCTCTTCATGACACATTATAATAAAACTGTCTAGGCTTTTTTTGCAGACGCTGCCCGTGACCAGCCATGGTGAACCCCACCGTGTTCTTCGACATCGCCGTCGAGGGCGAGCCCTTGGGCCGCGTGTCCTTCGAGCTGTTTGCAGACAAAGTTCCAAAGACAGCAGAACACGTCCGTGCTCTGAGCACTGGGGAGAGAGGGTTTGGTTATAGAGGTTCCCGCTTTCACAGAATTATCCCGGGATTTATGTGCCAGAGTGGTGACTTCACACGCCATAACGGCACCGGCGGCAAGTCCATCTATGGGGACAAATTTGAGGATGAGAACTTTGTCCTGAAACATACAGGCCCTGGCATCCTGTCCATGGCAAATTCTGGGCCTAACACAAATGGTCCCCAGTTTCTCACCTGCGCTGCCAAGACTGAGTGGTGGGATGGCAAGCATGTGGTCTTCGGCCAGGTGACAGAGGCATGGATAGTGTGACAGCCATGGAGCACTTTGGGTCCAGGAATGGCAAGACCAGCAAGAAGATCACCATTGCTGACTTGGACAACTCTAATAAATCTGACTTGTGTGTTATCTTAGCCACCAGACCATTCCTTCTGTAGCTCAGGAGAGCACCTCTTCACCCCAATTTGCTTGGAATGTTCTATAATCTTTGTGGTCTTGCCAGTTTATTGGGTTCCATAATTTCCTTACCACTTCTCAGTCTAGCTGGATTGCAGAGTTCAATTTATGACTATGAAATAAAAACTAAACAGTTAAAAAAAACTGTCTAAAATCCAAGACAGAATTTTTAAAGTAGCAAGAGAAAAAAGAAACTCCCCATATATAAGGAAACCCCCATAATGCTATGAGCAATTTTTTTTTTTTTAGCAGAAAACTTGCAGGCCAGGAGTGAATGGTATAAGTACTGAAAGAATAAACATGCCAACCAAGAATACTTTACCTAGCAGTGCTGTCTTTCAGAAACAGAGAAATAAAGAATTTAAAATATAAACATTTTACCAAACAAAGAAAAACTGCTTATCCATCAGCTGAACCTTGAAAGGTATGTATGGTTTCTATTGCCATCGAATGAATAGAGGCCAGGATTGCTGGTGCTAAATCTTACAATGCACAGAACAGACCTCACAATAAAAAAATTGTCTAACAAAATATCAATAATGCTGAGGTTGAGAAACCCTGTACTAATAAGAATAATACTCCTCTGTCTCATTAAGAGTGGTCAATGACTATTATATGTTAATTAGGAATGCTTTTTTGGCTAACTAAACCTGAAAAAAGTGGTGGTTTATTTTCCTGAAATAAAATTCATAGGGATGGCTGCTCACAGTAGAACAGCATCAAGAGCCATAGCAGTTATGAGACAACTGCTACAGGTGTAGGCATTACTACTATGTACAAGGAAGAACGTAGAAATACAGGAGAAAGCATTAACACTAACCACATCTGTTCCTTTTATCAGAAAAGCAAAACCTAACATCTCAGTGGACCGATCTATCTTTAAGGGGCTCTGTAGATAATTTAAAAGGTGGTACTTGCTTTTGTAATTGACACACTGATCACATTCTGCTTTACAATGTGCTATGGTTAGATACTAATTTAGGAAGTAAAACAAAAGTAACTGGTAGGCCAACTACCTCCTCTTTCATCATAGCGTGAGAGACAAACTAAAAAGCTATTGATTAGAAACAAACATAGTGAAAAATCTTGGAAACTCTTCAGGGAACATTTGGGAAAGCAGTTTAATTACAGAGAACAAGCTCAGATGTTGGCAAGAAAAGTCGTTCTTGACTAACTGGCTGGGGTCCTTCAGTGATATTACAGCCTTGATAAAGGAAATTCAATACATGTCAAAGCTCAGAGATGATGTTAGAGCCCAGAGGTATGAGGCTTTTGAATCTCTACGCAGCCATCCCAGCTGGTGGTATAAATTCAAGACCCTTTGACTTACAGTTAAAATGAAAGAGGCGTGTTTGCAATCCAGTGCACGGATAATACACTCCTCTCCCCCTAGGGAAGCACATGTCCTAACCAGTCTAACATACTTGAATTTAGATTTCTGTTTGGTACTTAAATAATACGGACCCTGCTGAACTTTATATAAGTCCCAGTAGATGCAATCTATACATAAAAGGCTAAGTGACCGACCGACCGTCCACTCGACCATCCGACCAACCGGTCGGTACATATGGCGCGCACTGGCAATTTAAAAATAAAGGTTGACTCACACATGCACGATACATATAAAGCACCAATCGCACGCATGTGTTTCGATCTGTCATTGTCAGTTTGTGAATTTGACATGTTTTTGTTGACATTCAATGTAAACCACATCACGATTTATTCATCGACAGACCAGCCGGTACACATGACGCGCACTGGCGATTTAAAAATAAACAGTGACTCGCGCATGCATGATACATATAAAGCTCTCACTGGCGCCAATCGCACGCATTTTAATTTTATAATACTATATTATATATACTATTTTGACATGTAATTTTTGCAGTAACTTAATTACCACACGAATCTTTCTTCTAATTAATTTTCTTTCAATGTGCATGAATCCATACACCGGGCCACTAGTATATTCAGATTTCCAAATGGACCTGAAAAGATTTAACCTCTGAGGTTTCTGCTAAAAAGAAAAACATATGAACTAGAAAGTAAAAGGTGTGTGTAACAGCAAGTAGGGAGAGGAAGGAAGATATCTACTCAGGAGATCATGAGAAGCCAGCAGGATGGACACTCAGAATAGGTAAGAGTTGGGACTAATTGAAGTCTCCAGGTTTGTTTGTTGTTGGTTTTTCATTTATCAACGAGAGGTAAATGCTATAGTTAAAGTAATTTCATACTGTAAACCTGAATTTCTCATCTTAATACTTTCCAAATAAAATTTTGATTAGACTAACATTCAATAACTCATTAAAAATACAGATTCTAGAAATTCCAGATAAACTATTTTCAAACTTTTGAGGGTTGGTGAAATCTGAGGTTCAAATTTGAGATTCAAATGATTTATTTCCACACCAAAAAAATGGCTTACAGCAGACCACACAGATATTGTGGGTTTGGTTCCAGACCATAGCAAGAAATCCAGTATCTCAACAAAGTAAGTCAGAATCTTTTTTACTGGTGGAGGGTCTTGCCTTCAACACAACATCTGTGTGTAATAAAACAAGGTGTTTCTGTATTTCATAGATCATTTTATGCTCTTTAAAGTTTACTTAGTTACCATCATAGTAAGTAGGATAAAAGGGCAATTTATTTGGGGGACTTAGGGCTACAAATAAGTAACTGAGCAATTATGACATGCATGTCAGATAATGGGCACCTGATGAATTTCTGTAGCCATTCATTATACTCCTTTGTCATTTATTTGCCCACAATGATAAATATAGAGTTTCTTTGCTCTACATATTCTCCTAACTACACATCAACCATTTAAAAGGCACCTAAAAATGTATGTCTAGGGTCCCCAAATATAAGATTTGACCTTTTGTGAGCAGCACTCACTACATACACATATACATAAAATATTTTTCAAATATGTTTATAATTACAGTATAATGAAATATTATTATGAATTCGCTATCAACATAATTGTTCTAATATTTTTAACCATCATTCAAAGGCCACTTTTATAATTAAAAGAACATAAGGTAGGAGTCAGAATACCTGTGTTTTAGTCCTAGTTGGGCAAGTCACTTAAAAGCTACCCGTAAGCCTGATTCATCCTATGAAATACGCAGACGCTATTACCCGCCTGCCTAATTCACAGGGCAGCTACTGATAATTACATGCTATGATCCCCATGAAAGTGTTTAAAAATTGAAAGACATTATACAAAGACAGGATTGCTATATGTAAATACAAATAAGAATATAGTATGTAGGGAAAAAATGTTAGAAATCATCACAGGAACAGGATGAACAGCAAAATGTTCCTTTTCCCAAAGGCAAAGCAGGCACCAGTTCACATTTTAAAAGCTCTCGGTCACTTTTTTTTTATAAACAAGGTCAATATGTGACAGATCCAAGTTTAATACAAACCACTTGATCAAAATAAGAAACCCAGGACTTTAGAGAACAATAAATCCTCAGTGGAGCACAAAATTAATCTGTGGAGCATACAGAACACTATAGCACGGGCAATATGGCTATTATCAAATGAACCCCAATTTCCATACAAGGTATTATTGTTTTGTATTGTGCTGAAGATAAAGTAGTAGAAATCTGAGAGGCCTTAAGAACCAATTTCTAGATTACATTTGTACTCAAAATGGACCAGATAAAGTCTTGTGTCTGAGAAAATCTAAAGTACAATGGGGATTTTATTAAATTTTTCAACCTACTTAGAAAATCTGAAAAGAAAGAACATATCTGTAACCTCTGGAAGAAGAATGAAAAAGAAAGTAAAGTGGAAACATTTGACAAAAGACTATGTAATGAACAAACGAATGTGCCTAGGGATTAACTATAGTCTGAGAGGCGGGACTGCAAAGGTGGCCCTTGTGATGGGCTGTTGAAGTTAATGCAACAGATTTTCATTAAGTTAGTACCCAGAATACCGCATGTTATGGGTGAGAGGAATATATGTGATGACCTCTGCCAGGCTCATCAAATACTAAAAGACCAATTTTTTTGTAACTAGGGGAAAGTTTGATCTACTCAAGTTTCTAAATGAGTGGTATATAGTTAGAACCACAGATGTTTCAACATTTGCTAATGAGTGCCAAGGGCAATCAGGAAGATGAAGATATTTTGTAATACCTAAGAAAGACTTCATGAGTAATGAAAGCCAGAAACTGGTCTTAGAGAAGTGGTATGATTTGGGTAGGCGGGCAAGCAACTACTGTAACAAGAACCAATTACGTAATTTTCAGTCTTAAAGGGAAATGTTTTAAGGGGCTGTTTCCATGTTCATCTTCCTTTTTCCCTTTTCACTTTTTAGACAATCAAGTGCGTTAGCAGAGGTCATTAAGAGGAATCATGCCAAAAACCAGTGATTTTTAGTGAATCCTAAAACCTTAGCGATTTGGGATACCAAATAAATCAATTAACGGACATCAAGCCCCCACTGCCATGGTTCTAATGAGTGTCTCCCCTCTGTGTGACCACCTCCCAGGACTCATAATTTCATGAAGCAATTAGTTCTCCTGTTTCAGAATATGTTACAGATATAAATTGGAGATCTCTAAAGTATTTTAAGTATACAGACAAATATTTCCATCCCCCATCCATAAAAACACTAAAAATTCAAGGGGAAACATCTGCATCATCATAATAAAAGACTTGCATAGAATTTTTAGATTCCAAAGATAGACCATCTAAAAAGAGCAAAACCCAGACCTGCCTAGGGTCACAAAGCAATTTAGGGGCAAAACCTGGTCTAGAAATTCAATCTCCTACTTCTTCAGATCTTTCCAGTATGCATTAACTGTCCCTTCTATCCTAATCTATGTGGTGCTCCATACCAAGAACCCGACACTTTGTTTCACAGCCTTCTGAAAATAAAAAAGAAAGTTTAATAATCTCTTGAGATTTATTTCCCTTTCTCTGTGCACTATAAATCTTTCCAATAAAACAAGGTCAACAGCTACTTGATGTAGCTCTAAAAATTGTAAGAGGTTAATTGGAAGATGCAGCACAAAGCTTCAGCTAAATATACCAGCCCCTCCACATACCACCGCCTTCCCCGCTGCAGAAAGTCTTTCAGATAAAACACAGTACATTTTAACTCCTGTTATTTGTGCACTCACTGCCTATGGAAATTACATGCAAAACATACATATGGAAATTCTACAGATTTACCATTTCTTCATAAGCACTTTCAGAGGAGGAACTGCCAACATTGGGTGCCACTCACAGGTGGCATCTCCAGCCCTTCTTGACATGGGAAGCCCTGCCCAGCAATCACTGCCCTTCTGCCTTGTTTTCCTTTGCTTTTTCCTTTCTGTGGGGTAATTAGAACAAGACTGCTACCCAGCTGTAAGCTACGCACCATATTCACATGTTCATTGGAAGCTGTTTGGTAACTAGTTTAATACTTTAAATTATTACATTCATTTACTTAAAATAAACCACATCCTAATGTAATGCTGGATCCGATGTGATAGAATTTTGTCGAGGACTGTAGCATCTATGTTCATCAAGGATATTGGCCGGTGGTTCTCTCTCTTTGTGGTGCCTTTATCTGGTTTTGGAATTAGGGTAATGCTGGCTTCATAGAAAGAGCTTGGAAGTGTGCCTTCGTCTTGAATTTTCTGGAATAGTCTAAGGAGGATAGGTTTGACAAAGGAGGCAAGAGCATACAATGGAGTCAAGTCAGTCTCTTCAATAAATGGTGCTGGGAAAATTGGTCAGATACATGCAAAAAAATTAAACTAGATCATCAACTTATACCGTACACAAAAACAAACTCAAAATGGTTAAAAGATTTAAATGTAAGATGGGGAACCATAAAAATCTTAGAAGACTCCATAGGCAGCAAAATATCAGACATGTGTCATAGCAATATCTTTACCGACATAGCTCCTAGGGCAATGGAGACTAAGGAGAAAATAAACAAATGGGACTACATCAAAATAAAAAGCTTCTGCACAGCAAAAGAAACCATCAACAAAACAACAAGAAAGCCCACTGCATGGGAGAACATATTTGCCAATGCTATTTCAGATATGGGTTTAATCTCCAAAATTTACAGGGAACTCATACAACTTAACAAAAGGAAGATAAACAATCCAATCAAAAAAGGGAAAAGGACCTAAGTAGATACTTTTTGAAAGAGGACATACAGAAGGGCCAGAGACATATGAAAACATGCTCAAAGTCACTAATCATCCAAGAGATGCAAATCAAAACAACAATGAGGTACCACCTCACACCTGTCAGAATGGCTGTCATCAACAAATCAATAAACAAGTGCTGGCGAGGATGCAGAGAAAAAGGAACCCTCCTGCACTGCTGGTGGGAATGCAGACTGGTGCAGCCACTGTGCAGAACAGTATGGAGTTTCCTCAAAAAGTTAAAAATGGAACTGCCATTTGACCAAGTTAATCCCACTTCTAGGACTATATCTCAAGAAACCAGAAACACCAAACAGAAAGGATATATGCATCCTTATGTTCATAGCAGCACAATTTACAATAGCTAAGATTTGGAAACAGCCTAAATGCCTATCAGCAGATGAGTGGATTAAAAAAACTGTGGTACATCTACACAATGGAATACTACGCTGCTATAAAAAAGAAGGGACTTTTACCATTTGCAAGAGCATAGATGGAACTGGAGAGCATTATGCTAAGTGAAATAAGCCAGTAGGAGAAGGATAAATATCACATGATCTCATTCATATGTGGGATATAATGATCAACATAATCTGATGAACAAAAATGGATCCAGAGACAAGAGACAAGGTAGCACTGAGCAGACTGTTCAACCTCAGGGAGAAGGCAGGTGAGGGGGTGGGGGTTAGAGAGCAACCAAAGGACTTGTATGCATGCGTATTAGCATGACCAATGGGCACAGACACTGAGCAGTGGGGGCTTGCCCTTGGGGGTGGGAGTGGTGGGGGGTGTTAATTGGGGGAAAAAGGAGACATGTAATACTTTAAACAATAAAAAATAAATAAAATAAAATAAACCACATCAAATGAAAAAAGGTCATCAAAAAGCCCCTGCCCATAGAAGCTACTCCACTGACAGTTCATCAAAAGCCAACATTAGTTTCTTTTATATTAACTTTTTTAATTATCTTAAACTAAACACAGTTATGGAAGGGGAGTTTCTGTCAGGAGTTTTCCAGGATGTTTTCTCTAGCTAACTCTTAAAACATCTATTGAAAAGAGTGGAGTAACTTCCATAATCGAAGGAATCCTGCCAATACAGAACCCAGGTACTGATTCCTGTTAGTCCCAGTGCTCATGTGGCACACAAAATAAAATTTTTATTGAAATTGCATTTATTTGATCAATTTTCCTATCAATTTATTTTTTTATTTTTTCTTTATTAAGGTATTACATATGTGTCCTTATCCCCCCATTGCCCCCACCCTCCCTCATGACCAAACCTATTTGAAGAAATGCTATCAATTTATTTTTATCAATTAATATTTTAAAAGATTGAAAGCAATGTATAATAAACACATTTAAAGTAATAATTAAAACAAGAATAGACTGAAGATGAACTAATGAAGGTATGTGATAGAAATTATATCAGAAAACCTTAGCTTGTAAGAACTACTGCAATTAAGCTCAACACTTAGTCAAGAGCTTCCAGGCAACGTAGCTCCCATCACCTGATAAAAGCGGACCCATCTGTTTTTCTATATGCTGTATACATTACAGGTAAATGCCTCAGTAAGGAGATAGAGTAGTGTAATGGCAAAAGCATGAACTTTTCACATAAGTCTTGAGATTGTATTTCTTACTTAGTCTTATTACATTTCTTAATAAATTTGATTTCCCTTAATTTTTAATAATTTTATTTTTCTTAATTCATCCTTAAATATGGAATCCAACTTATTTCTTCACTTATATATTCAACAGGAAGATGAAAGAAGCTAATTTGCTCTGGACCTACCCCAGCTTTATATGCATTATGCTCTTTAATCCTCAAACAGTCCTGGAAAGAAACGATTACCTTGCCCATTTTATGGCTGAGGAAACTAAAGCTCAGAGAGATTAGGCGATACTGATAAAAAGCAATGTTGGGATTTATAGTCATTTGACTAATTGCAAATTAATATTCTTGCAGATGTGATCTTGTTACAAGTGTTACCTGATAATTTATTTGGCACCAAAAACCAACTTAAAAGATAGTATAGAAAAAGAATAAAATCTAGAATAAGTCCTTGAATTTTAAGGATTTTTCACTCCATTTAACCTCATTAACCTAACTACAGCTATGACACATATATTTTGGGATTCAGTGATCAGTTAACAATAAGTTCTAATATATGATCAGTCAGTAGATATGTAGTGAGTTTCACTAAATGGCAGCAGCATGAAAAGCACTGACTATAATGAACAAAGCAAAAATAAACCACTCTGACAGTGAGCAGTCATGTTCACTAAAATCCAAGATGTAGACAATGTAGAGGTAAAAATAATCTGCAGTGTTTTTAACTTTTTCTTCAGGCTACTGGAGAATGCCTGTTCCACCTTAGGTCAGACCAGCTGTCTGTCAGGATTAATGCTCTAATACTAAGAACCACTAACTGACTCTTTACTGTTTGCACCATTAAATTCTACAGAATTAAGATAAATTTATACTTGAATAAAAGACGTTGCTGTATTGCTCCTAGTCATTATTTATATATTTATACATTACTTTGTACCAGAAGCATATAGAGCAGCTTATACAAACACATAAAATGCAAATTAGCATAAATTAAACGTGGCTTGAAAGAAAAAAGGTGAAGACAAAGTGAGTTGTACATCACTGTGGTGAGCTATATATTTGGCTCTTTTTAGTAGTCAACTTGAAATAGGAAAATATATCACTTATAGGATTTATTATTTTTCAAAGGGCTTATTTTCATTGCTTAAGAGAAATAGTTATCCTTGGTATTAAGATGTTTGGGTGATTTCTCCAAATCATTTTTTAAAACATATGTGAGCTAGTAAACAACTATCTTCATTTGTCATTCTCACAATATATGCAACAATATTTTCATAGGTCTGGTTTTTATTGTCCTGAAATAAAAGAAAAAATAATGAATTATATGTTTAGGTATAATCTTCTATATCCTCTAAGAGAACAGATTAATGTTTAACAACTTCCCAGGCTCACAGTCCTGGGGGGACAGGAAAACTAAGATAGGTCCTGGAGGCCAGGTTCATCCTATTTAATAAAACTCTAAGCCAGAAAGGAAAGGGAAGAAATATAGGGAGCCTGTACAACCCAGGTTAGAGAAAGAGCTTTCCGAGTGTTTACAGTGGAACAGGAGAAACTCTGTACCTGCTGCAGGTGGGAGAGTTTGAAAATGAGGGAATGAGAAAAATACATTTAAGACAGCTTTACTGTGTTATATGCAATAATTCTCCTTTGGCTACCTGATAAGACAAAGTAGTAAAGATATAAATTTTCTTTAAATTATTTCAGTTGCTACTTTGTTGTTTCTTTGAATGTGAAATGCTACCAAAACAAGGCTAGCTTTGTGTGGCATATATCCCAGTGTCCTCTGTATACAATAATAGCATCCAGGCCTCCTGTGGTCCCAGCCATCTGCCCATTGTCTCGCAGGGCACGAGAAGGGACCTCTCCATCTGTCCGGAATTTACTTATGCAAGAACAATATCTTTTCACTTTTTTAAACCCTAGAAGTTTTCTTTTTAAAAGTACAAAGGACATAATGGGGGGATTTGAACCCCAAAAGCACCCCCATCAAATATAATTTTGAGGTGTCTCAAATCTTTCCAGGGATCGTTCAGAGCAGTGGTTTCTAGCCTTCTTCACAAACGTTCCCGGGAAAGGCTGCACTGTTACCTTTTGATTGCAAAAATACATGTGTGTGTTCTTAGGAGCACTGGTTTAGAGGAAGAAAAAATAATATACTGGATAATTCTCCCACTCCAAATCCATCCTTCCTGCTTCCCCACCCCATTCTTCTAAACCAAGACTGCGGGTTCGACCTGAGCATTCTGAGCCCCAGGCAGCAGCACCACCCGGCCAGACAGCTTAGTCCAAGAACAGCATTCGCACAGCGGGCTGGGCGGCAGGCGGCAGGCGTGGGAGCGCGCTGCCTGCTGGGGACACACCCTGCAGGGTCTCAGACACAACTTGGGGAGTGAGGGAGGAGAGCAGGAGCCTCTGCAGGCCTTTGCAGTAGACCTTTCATAATAGTCTAGCCCCGTGGTTGGCAAACTGCGGCTCGCGAGCCACATGCGGCTCTTTGGCCCCTTGAGTGGGGCTCTTCCACAAAATACCACGGCCTGGGCGAGTCTATTTGGAAGAAGTAGCGTGAGAAGAAGTTTAAGTTTAAAAAATTTGGCTCTCCAAAGAAATTTCAATTGTTGTACTGTTGATACTTGGCTCTGTTGACTAATGAGTTTGCCGACCACTGGTCTAGCCTCATTGGTGCACTCAGGGCAGTAAGAGGGAATTTCGATCAGACACATCATGAAAATAATATCTTCTGACCTGCTTATGTGTCCACATTGTTTTGAAGATTTAAATGAAATGCAGGGGAAAAATGCACTTAGAAATCGTCAATATAAGTACACGATAATGTTGGAACTAACTTCCAAATTAAAAAAAAAAATACTTATAAGTTGGGTTTAGTATTAACCCTGATTATAACTCAATTGCCACGCACTTTAGAGACAGTACTTCTAAAAATATACAACACCTTATTTGGAGACTCTGAACTAGAAGCATAGGAAGTTCTCACTTTTTATAACCAGTCATTAAATTTCTTTCCTTTATTTACATTCAGCCCTGTTCTCCACTAGGGGAAATTCTTCTGAGCAGAAATATTTCCTTACACGGCCCTTACATCACACACAGGTCTCAGGCAGGATCCGCCTCCGCCTTTATGTCCATCTCCTTCTGCCCTGATAACATGCCATCTTTCCCACCCTCTCTTCAGATGACAAAATGGGCCTTCCTCGTATTCTTTTACCTTAACATCTGACTTCAGTATTTGTTTGAACTTGTTGAAGGACTTCTTTAAACATTAGCAAAAACAGACAATGACAAAATATCCCAGAGAAAAGAGAAAAGGTGGGGATGGGTGGGTGGAAAGAGATCAACCAAAGAACTTATATGCATATATGCATAACCCATGGACACACAGACAATAGCATGGTGAAGGCCTGGGGTGGGGGGCAGGCTAGAAAGGGTCAATGGGGAAAAAGTGGGACATATGTAATACTTTCAATAATAAAGGTTTTTAAAAAATTAATGCCTTAACCCAAGGGGGTGGAGGGAGAAAAGAGAAAGAGTATTGGGGAAAATCATCTTAAAATATTGTAGGAAAAGATAGAAAAAAAACAGACTTTAATCCCAATGATCTTGGTATATGTGACGTAAATGAAATATGAGAGGCTTTATTTGTTTCTCACTAAAACACTGAGAATTATAAAATAGGAAGTAATGCCTGTGACTTATTAATTACCTGACTGATACTAAATAATCGAAGGAATCTGGCCACAGATTAACATGAGATCCTCATAATGTCCATCTCAAAACAAACCATAAATGGTTTTTGTTCATTTGAAACTGATCAAAAACATAAAATCTTGTCAAGACTTAAGCATCTGCTTGGACTTTATTCCAAAAGCTCCACTCCACCCACATGTTCTCCTTTAAGTCTTTAAAGTTCTGACCTACAACGGGAGGACCATTAGCTAAGTCAGCATGGGAGGCCGGCAGTGCTATCAAACAGCCGCTCATATCAGTGTTGTAACGTTACAAAAAGCCTTCCACCAAATGGGAGATCACATGGGTATCTGAAAGACGCATGCTCGCTCTGCAACATGCTCCAGGAATCTTAGCGCTACACAAACTCCATAGACTTAACTTTTGGCAAAGCCAGAGCAGTTCTCCAAAATCTTAACATATTCCTCACAATACTGGCTAAGGTCATTTTGAACTGGTATGACTCAGCCAGCTTTTACATAACAATATTTATATTACAATGATGGTTCTCACCTCTAGGATGTTAGTCAAACAGCATTCTGATTACAAACTCAAATAATAACACAGGGAGAGAGCATCAAGTCTCCATAAAAAATTGTTTACAGCAACTATAGTTATTCAAATTATTTCTAGAGAAAGCCTATCCCCTAGGCCAGTGGTCGGCAAACCCATTAGTCAACAGAGACAAATATCAACAGTACAATGATTGAAATTTCTTTTGAGAGCCAAATTTTTTAAACTTAAACTTCTAACGCCACTTCTTCAAAATAGACTCGCTCAGGCCGTGGTATTTTGTGGAAGAGCCACACTCAAGGGGCCAAAGAGCCGCATGTGGCTCACAAGCTGCAGTTTGCCGACCATGGCCCTAGGCCAATGTTTTGAGGGCATTTTTTATTACTAAATAGCTCAAAAGTGCCTTTCATGCTCAGCAGGCATATAATAGGCAAAGAACTGATACACTGGAAAAACTACCCTAAGAATATAAATAAAAAATTCTATAAAATTTGTCTTATGTGCCCAACCATGTCAAAAACATGATGTACTATATCAGTTATTCATCAACAACAAAAAGGAAAATTGAAAACATTTATATTTTAATCCTGATTTTTACTATACCATTCAGATTTTTCCATCATCTTATTTAACTTAAATTTTACTTACATGCAATATTTCCCCACATACATATTTTATTAGTATCTTTTCCTTAAACATGAAAGAAAGAGCAGTTTCTCTTCACATCCAAAACATGACCAATTAAAGCTTCACCTCTAAAAATAAATCTAATTCTTAACCATAGGCTAATAATGCTTAAAGGAATCTCTCTGCAAGTTGACACCAAATGGGACATCTCTTCTGGACTGCAACACAAGGACAAACTAATGAGAAAAGGTAAGAGACTGTTTGTTAAGAGAGGAAGTGTAAGGGACACTGTAGGAAGGAGCCATTTATAATCATTTTCTCCTCCACATAATTTCAAGCTGTGGACCAGGATCCAAATGGTGGCAGGGGACACACCTCCCACTAAGTGAGAATTGAGATAACCAGCTCTAACAGAAGCAACACAGAACTAATTATTCCCATAAATTTCCTTCACAGTGTTAATACAGAACATCAGCACTATGGTGCTGACAGCAGCAGGCAGGGAAGTGGTAGAAAATTTAGATCCAGCACTTTCCCTTAAAGTTGGATTAGCATATCATACAGTACAAAGCAGAACTAGATGGAGTTATGATGGAACAAGTTTGAGTGTCTAAATACTAGTAGCAGGAAACATTTTCAGATTATAATAACATAGATTCTAAGTGAAAAAGTTACATTAACAATAAAAGCTAAGATTTTTAACATTTACATTAAATCCATTATTCAGTATAATCCCCCAACAACCTATATGGATCAAATTATTTCTCTATTTCACAAACAAGGAAACAAAGGCTTTCTAGGGAACCTTATGACTACCTCTAGTTTAATGTCAACGCCACATGTCTTGGTTTTCATTTCAGGGCCCTTTCCAATATATCAAGCTGCCTGTATATATATATAAGCATCCCGCCCCGCCCCCAGCCGCTTGATGCCTGTGTATGCAAATTAACCTGCCATCTTTATTGGGTTAATTTGCATACTCACTCCTGATTGGCTTGTGGGTGTTGCAAAGGTACGGTCAATTAGCATGTTACTCTTTTATTAGGTAGATATATATAGTATTGGAAGTAACAATGAATTTTTGAGACTATTAATGTGATTTTTAAAATCAGAAAATTATCCAACAACAAACATTAACTTGTAAACATCAATTATTCATAAAGGAAATAAAATATACTAGTATCTTAGGAAGACATAAAATTCAAACTCCATTTGAATCTCAAGAAATAGAATTATATGTTTAAACATCATTTATTGGATATGAGACTATTCAAGAGAACATCCAAAATATTAAATGAAAACTTGAAGCTTTTGAGGGGAAATTTAGTAGACACTATCATTAATATAGTACTATCATCATCATTATCATTTTGATAAAATTATCATCCCAGCTATATAATTTTATTGTTATAATATAAATGTGAAATCAACATATATGAATGATTAAAGAGTGACAAATATTGCTTATAGTCAAATTTTAAAACATTATTAACTTCATAGAATTTTATCAGTATTTTTCCTTAAATGTATCAATGCACAATTGCCACACGAAGTTCCCTAGACTCTGATCAAAATCTTAAATCACTTCATTGGTAATTAGATAAAAATTGCAGTTCTTGGCTAAGGCACTGAAGGCCCTCCATGCTCTGGCCCCTCCTAACTTTTCCAACACCATTTCCTATCCTATGATCCTATGATCCAAATGTACTGAGTATTTTATGCTTTTCCACTTTTACAACTTCATTCTTAAGGTTTGTTATAGCTGGAACATTCTCCATCACTCCTTGTTAAAATGATATATGATCTCAGGGCCTAACTTACATGCTGTATCCTTTGCAGTGGCTTCCCTGAGCCTGTTGACTATAAGAGATCTCTTCCTCCATTACGGCACCTACCACAGGTTGTCTTATGTTTCTGATCATTGTCATACCTCCCAAATAGCTATAAGCATCTTGAGAACAGAGATTGTTTCAAATTTCTGTATTTCACATAACACTTATTTTAGTACCTTCAATCAAGTGTGTATGCATGTAGTCTAAATGTACTAGAGAGCTACAAAAAGAATTTATATCTTGATTAAAATCATTAAATCAAATGTACTCTCAAATACACACACCAAATCATTCAAGATGTCAAATAATTTTAACTCTGTTGTGGATGCTTGTTATTTATAATTAATTTGTTCCCATATATAGCAATCTATTTTATCTCCAACAAATGTTCTGTACCACTAGAAAGTATGAAAAGTAATTCTCCCAGATCTTAAACAGATTTACTTATAAACAAATTTTATAAATAACTGATTAATAAATCAGAAATAAGCTTATAAACTTATTTTGATATCTTGTATTGATTATAAGAATAACAAAATGAACAATTCACAGGAAAATAGTTCCACATATCAGATCTTGTCCCCCTATAAATGGCATATCCTAACATCTGTAGGGATGAACATTTTAGGGAAATGATGATATTGAGGTAATACCACTTTGTATGGTTACCATAGGATTCTTTTTCAGATAGAAAACTTTTAAGTGCTAATAAATAATACACCACTCAATTATTTTTAAATAACCCCAAGTGCACAAACAAGTGGATTTTAGTGTATATGTGTAATTGCTATAGGCAGTAATACTACCCTATTATTTACCAAAATGGTGCTGATAATAGGTAATACTAGAGGCCCAGTGCACGAATTCATGCACGGGTGGGGTTCCTCGGCCTGGCCAGCAATCAGGGCCAATCAGGGCCATCTTGTCCAGTCCTGATTGGGACCGGATGGCTGCGGGGAGGGACCACGGGAGTTTGGCCGGCCACGGGAGCGTACTGACCACCAGGGGGCAGCTCCTGCATTGAGCATCTGCCCCCTGGTGGTCAGTGCACATCATAGTTACTGACCAGTTGTTCAGTTGACAGGTTGTTCAGTCAACCGGTTGTAAAGGTCACTTAGGCTTTTATATGTATAGATAATACGGCCTATAGGGTATTATAAAGATATCATCTTATTAGGCTTGTCTTTTAACATGCTAAACCACACAGTCTAAATTTCAAACACTTAGAAAAGAACTTCAGAATTAAATTACAAAGAAATTTACAATTAAAAAATTAAGAAACTGTCAATTAATAATCTTTGTTGGAATCTTAAATTATGAAAGTTTATCTAATAACATAACTCTGGACTACTAAGTATTGTGTTTATTCAGATATAAAATTTTCAGCTGGACTATTTGTAGGTCAAATAAAAATTAAAAATAAAAGGAAAACAAAAATGCTCATTACTAGTGATCCCATTAAAATAGTGACATCATAAAATGCAGAGTACAAAATCCAGGAATTTTCAATATTAAGACCAAAAAAAAACTACATAATGAAAATCTAAAAAAAGTAAAATCTAAGGGAAAGTATTAAATCCTGATTTAATTCAGAGTGGACCCATCCTAAAAAGCCTTTACAGAAAATCCGTTTGTAATATGCAATAAAACAAAAGAAAGGAAATACCTCTAACAGAAAAAATAAGGTTGTTTGTTATAAAGATGATGTTTCATTCTTATACGAGAAAAAAAATTCTTAATGAGGGTGCTAAATCCAACTACAACCCACTTATATAACTATGAGAAAAATACTTTATCTCTCCATCTGATATCTTACACATGGTGAATAAAACCAAATTTCTATCCAAATATCAGCAAGAGTGTAGTGCAACATGAAAGTATATGTCCACACAAATCTTGTACACCAGGTCCATAGCAACATTATTCAAAATGAACAAAAAGTGGAAATCTAATGTCCACCAACTGATAAGTAGATAAACGATATGTAGTATATCCATGCAATGGAATATTTCTTGACAATAAAAAAAAAAAGAATCAAGTACTGCCAGGCTGCTGTGGCTCAGTGGTTGAGCGTTGACCCATAAACCAAGAGATTGTTGGTTTGATTCCTGGTCAGGGCACATGCCTGGATTGCAGGCTCTATCCCCAGTAGGGGGCCTGCATCTCATTGATGTTTCTATCTCTCTCTCTCTTGTCCTCTCTCACTAAAAATTAATAAAAACATATATTTTTTAAAAAGAAAATACTGAGACATGTTACCACATGAATCACCCTCCATAGCATTTATTCAGTGAAGGAAGCCAGACAAGGAAGTCCACATGTTATATGATTCCTCCTTTCCTTACATGAAAGGTCCAGAATAGTCAAGTCCATACATACATAAGGTAGACTGGTGACTGCCTGGGGCTCCAGGTGGGAACAGGGATTAATTGTACATGGGCATAGAAGATCATGCTGGGGTGAGGGAAATGTTCCAAAATTTGGACTTTGAATGGGTTATGCAACTCTGTAGATTTATTAAAATAATTTAATTGTACACTTTAAATGGGTAGAATTATGATATGTAAATTATACTATATTAAAGCTGTTAATATATACAGTTCAAGAATTTTAAAAATAATCCTACCTAATAATAGACAAATATGCAAATTGACCGTACCTTCGCTATGCCCATGATTGGCCAGGAGGCGCGGGGGGGCGGGACTCGGGGTGGCCGGGGTAGCTGATTGGGCCAGTGGGACGCTGAGCTGCGTCGCCAGCAGCGGCACGAGCTCAGCATCTGCACCATGGCTGTGCTGCGACACAGAAGGGGCCTCTGGGGCAGCGAGCTGACGTCCTGTGGCGCGGACCATCAAAAGCGGGGGAGCTGAGTGCCTGTCCACTCAGGCAGCAGGCCTTTCAGAAGCTTCCGGCGCCTGGTGCACCAGCGGACAGGCACCCAGCTCCCCGTGATCGAAAGGGAAAGCGTGTAGGGGACCCTACACGTGCATGATTCAATCATGCACTGGGCCTCTAGTATCTTATAAAGCTAAAATAAATATATGGCTCTCTATCATAATTAATGAAGACACTGCTTGATTGTGCCTTTTAATAACGTCAGAAAATGTTTAAAAATAAATTTGCATACATTGCTTCAGTCAGTCCTCACCAAAACTACATGGTAGGGGAAGGATATTATTAGCCCGATCTTGCAAATGAATAAACTGAGGCTCAGGTGTTAAATGACTTTAAGATTCCATGTCTAATGGTTGAGAACTAGGACTAACCCAGCACTTGTTCTCCTACACCACACTGTGTCTCTATTCACATAAAATAGAACCAGGACTTTTAATAAAGTAAACCTTAAAAGAATTATCTAATTAGATAGGATAATACTGTAGCATGTATCGCCATTGCCTTCAAACCAAAATGAGGTTTTTTTCAATCTTCTATATGTGTCTCTCAAGTAATTCTGTCATTAATTGCAAATAAATTAAGCACTTTCTCATATTCAGAGAAAATGTAAATGATTATCAGCAAAATAATTGGTCCTCAGAAATTCAGTGCAATTGTAATCTTTACTTTGAAAGGGAACATATATGTCATTTGAGTATATGATTCAAATTTTATTCTTTTGTAAAAATAACAGTGCAATAGCTATATTCATCAAACTCCTTTTCTTAAATTAGGCACATATACTAGTGTCCCTTCAAGGTTAAACAGGATTCATTAAAAACCAATACCAACTAACAGACTAACAGCATTTAAACATTTAAATCTGCCTTTGTAGTTTGTACTTTCAATCCCCTTAAAAATTTTTAAGAAGAATTAATAATCATATAAATTACACACAACAGTATGAATTTTTAAATTGTTATTATTAAAATCATATCTTCCAAAATGTCTAAATTATCAATTATTTTTAAGTATAGAATAGTACAAAAACTTTGTAGCAATAAGTTTAATTGGTAACTGAATAGAAGCAATTTGTTAGGCCCTTGGACTCACAAGGCAATTCGAATTCAACTCCCAGCTCTGCCTTTTCTAAATATGTCACTTGAGAAAATAATTAAACCTCTCTCTGCCTCACCTGAAAATTGGACTATTAGTATCTACCTCATAGGAGTTTTAGGATTAAATGAACTAATACATATAATGCACTCAGAATGTTTCCTGCCACTTAAATTCTTAATGAGTTAACTATTATTATCTTTATTTTCTCAGAGCAGAGAGTATTGTTATATTAAACCAAATGGTAAAATAGTTGACTCTCTCCTTCTTATTACTAATGAAGTATAATGTTTATTGTTCAGGAACTAATGAATCTCAGTTGAAGTTAGCTAGTAATTAATACTTTGTTGCTGCCATTGTTGTTAAGAAAAGTATTTCCAATTCATTTAATATAAAATAATGGAGTATGCTACACACACACACAAAATGTACATGTAAACGTCTCTGCTTCCTAATGAAATAACAACCTTTATGTTATAATTTTACAACACTGCCTGATAGCTCCCCTTCACTAAGAAATTCTAGAGAATAGAAAAGGAGTTGAATTCTTTTCAATCATCTGAATCAAAGCCATCAATAAAAGCTATAGGGTGTGCTACATGGATGCACACGGTCTTTCACTCATACTAAAGTGAAAGAACTAAAAATGTTGAGATACCACTGACACTTGTAGGATACAAGATGTCACATATACCACTGAGGAATATCAGTGTAAAACAGAAAACATCCCATCATAAATTCAGCCATGGAGATTTTCCCCTATAATTATAATTTCATGGATAACTCATGAAGTTAATTTATTTCTACAACCCAGTACTTCAGTGGTGTTTTCCCAGACCACCCTGCATCTGCCCTACCATCCTCGAACTTGAAAAGTAAACACGCCTCAAGTACAAGAATACATCAGCTTCAGAAGACTGACCACAAGGGCACCTTTCCCCGAAGTCAAGTGGGGACCTTGCGCTCCTCTCCACACTTCATGGGCTTTGTATTTTTAGGTACATTAAGCACTCCATTTACATGACCACCCTTTCGGTTTCTTTAATAAACTGAACATTGATTTCTTCTTAGATTGCTTACAAATATTAATAAATTATGTTTTTCATGGCCAAGTGAAACAAGTCACAGATTAATAGACTTTTCAGACACAGGTATTTTCTCCTCTTCTTCCTGAATTCTCCAGAGTGGCTAATAAGGTGCTCTACATAGCGTGTAAACTAAAAAAAAAAAAAAAAAATGGATGCTGAACAAGTCAATGTATTGATATTGGTGATTTCAGACTAAACTCTTGTTTTTAGATAAATAAACAGAAATACAGATGTATGCATGTGTGTGCATGTGTGCGCGTGTGTGCGTGCGTGCCTGTGTGTGTGTGTGTGTGTGTGTGTGTGTGTGTGATGTCACTCATACTGAGGCAAACTGACAGCATGTGCATACTGAGGACACAATAGCTCTCTTTACTTCTACGGTTACTCCTATAAATAAATGCACAGCCTGAATCTAATTAAAAAAATAAAACATGGACAAAGCCAAACTGAAGGACATTTTCTCAAATAACAGGCCTGTACTCTTAAAAAAAAAACAAGGTCAAGTAACACAAAGAAAATGTGAGAGATTCTCCCAGATTAGAAGACAATGGAGACACAGGAAAACTCAACGCAACATGTGACCCTAGATTGTGAAAAGATAAAGAGCCATAATTTGGGGACAACTAACAAAATGTGAATATGTATAGACTCTAAATCAGATAACAGCACTATATCAGCGTTCAATTTCCTGAATTTGACAACTCCACTGAGGTTATTCAGGACAACATCCTTGTTAGGAAATATGCAGTGAAGCGCTTCAGGATAAAGGCGCGTGGTGCTTCCAGGAGACTCACAGAGCTCAGAGAGAGGATAACAGATAACAGCACACCACAGAACCCATCAATGAACCCGGGGAAAATGTACATGGTACACAGGAGCTCCTTATACTATTCCTGCAGCTTTTTTGTCATTTTGAAATTATATAAAAATTAAAAGGTACCCAAAAATACATCTCTCAAAGAGAAAGAGAGGGGTGTTCTTTCTAAAATGCCTAGTCATTCAACAAAGAAAAAAAAGGTATTTGATCTTTTAAATAGAGGTGATTTCTAACGTAACTTAGAATTTCTTGATTTTTACACTCTTTGGTCAAATTTATCTTGCAAATAAATATATAATATTCTAGGTTACTTTTACTCTATTTAGGCTGTCTCTTCAGGGAAGTCACAAAACAATGAAGTTTTCCGTACTTCTGTGGTGGACATCTGTTGTTTTCGCCTGCCAGCACCTTTTAGTCCTTCTTCAGGAAACAGCAGCCTTTTCCCCTGAGCACACTGCCCTTTCCTCACTTCACACAATTCTCCAAAGGCTGTCAATCTTTTCACCTTATCTTGTTCTCCTTGGGGATGGGCACAAGATCTAGGTTTACCAATCAGAACATCTTGGTCTTGGATTTCACACAGGCAGAGCCAATCAGAATGTTTGGTGAGGCTGATATAGAGGGGAAAGGTAGTCGTGGGCTGATATAAAAAAAGGAAACAGACAGAGGGGGAGGGAGGGGGAGAGAGGGAAAGAAGGGAGGGAGGGAGGGAGGGAGGGAGGGAGGGAGGGAGGGAGGGAGGGAGGGGGAGAGAGGGAGGGAGGGAAAACGAGAGAGAGAGAGAGAGAGAGAGAGAGAGAGAGAGAGAGAGAGAGAGAGAGAGAGAGAGAGAGAGAGAGAGAAGAAGGGAGGAAAAATGAGAGAGAAAGGGAAGAAGGGAGGGAGGGAGGGAGGGAGGGAGGGAGGGAGGGAGGGAGGAAGGAAGGAAGGAAGGAAGGAAGGAAGGAAGGAAGGAAGGAAGGAAGGAAGGAAGGAAGGAAGGAGACTGGTTAGTGAAAAACGTCAGCCTGAGAACATGGCCAACTCAGAGGAAAGCAAGAGTTAGTTTGGGTTGTATTACACGATAGAGTCTTATCTAATTCAGAAATAATACGCATTACAGGGATTTTTTTGTTTTAAATCAAATTTAAAACGACAACCTGAATATTAATTGAACGTCTTATTGCAAGCTTCCTTCCAACCAAACATATCACATAAAGAAATGAGCTAATAACAACAGCAATACATGAGACAAAATTAACTTTACTATAATGATTGATGATGATGTATATTATTCCCTCCAATTCATAGAACAGATTCATACAAGCGCTGCCAAGAACACGAGTTGGCACATAGTGTGTGCTCAATCAATGCTTGCTGAATGAATGAAGGCTAGGGACACTCAGTTCTCATGAACAACTATTATCAAAAATGCAAGTGCCTAGAAATAATAACTGGTGGAGAATGCACATATCATTTTCCCTTTGAAATATATTCTACATATCAGACATAGATCTTTCTATATCTTCTAATTAAGAGAACATTAATGATGTTCCAGTTAGGAAAATCAGTAAATACTTAAAAATTAGCAGGTCTATGATATTTAGCTCAAATGCTATTAACACAATCAGCTTTATTTAGTGTTCTGTTACCTTCTCCCACCTTCACCTGTTTTCTCTCTGTGTGGCTGATGCGAGTGTTCAGGTGAATAGACAGAGGGATGCCTTACTAGTATTTCTATGCATTTTATATTAGTGCTAACATCTATCAACAGGCATTCAGCCCCAATTCAAGAACAGATTTTAACAGATAATAAAATTCTTCAATGAGCTTCCCATTCAATGCTTTTGTCATTGTAACAAAACAGCAATAGAGATTAAATGAAAGCTGTTTGTTTATGACAGGGAAACTGCAGATGAGTTGTGAGAGTGTATGGCAATTCTGTTTGATGTTGAGATAGATATAGATATAGATATAGATATAGATATAGATATAGATATAGATATAGATATAGATATAGATATAGATATAGATATAGATATATCTGAATATATATAAATGAGTTTTTGCTTCTCTTACAAATACCATGAATAAAAATTTCAACAGAAGATAAGTTAGTTCATTCACCTTATCAAAATGGCTCCTGTAACAAGTCTTCAATTATTAATACCTTTAAAGATAACTGAAGGATTGATTATATAGTATTTGCTAAGATTTCAAATTTAAGTTTATAAGTTTCCAAATTCCATTCTTTATATTTTAGACAACCAATTTTCTAAATACTGTTTCATTCCACAACCAAAAATAATCATCCTTATATTCAGTAATTTTCTTCCTGGCACATAACCCGACATATTAGGTGCTGGAGATACAAAGGTGGATGAGACACAGTCAATGAGGGAGACACCTACACAAATAAGAGTGGCATACATAGCAGGAGGCCTCTGTAATACAAGTATACACACAAGAGCTGCTGGAGTACAGTTCAATAGCAAGGCGTTCTCTTGGGTGGGGAGGAAGAATCAAAGAACTACAAAGGGGATGGGTGATCAGGTAGAAAACAGAATTCTTAATTCCATATGAAGGAATAAAATGTATTCTTGGTTGGTTCTGCAAACTGGAAATCTTCTTCTCTTTGGCCAATGCTGTTCTGTGGTACTTTTTGATGAGAAGAAACATGCAGAAGAGTCTAGCTACTAAAGACTTTGTTTGCCTTAACTTTCTATCACATATGGCAGCAAGCCATGTCAATCTGCCTTGCCTCACGCCCTCCATCTAAAAGTAGGATTCTTCAAGTACCCAAATGGTCTAAAGCCCTGAAGCTGGTGTCATTCCCTCGAGCAGAGAGGACATCTGCTACTCACAGCTGGGCCACTGGGACCACAACTTACCATTCTGTGGTAAAGGGGGACAGGGAGAGGTGTTATGACCATTTTTATTGATTTACCAGAGGGAAAAATTATCAGTCCATGGTGCTTTCCAATCACAGCTCCCTCACTTCATGTTGTATTCTGAAGGGCAAGTTAGTGCCTTTTGTTGTTGTTGTTAACCCTCACCTAAGGACATTTTTCCAATGATTTTTAGAGAGAGTGGAAGAGAGGGGACAAGGAGGGGAGGGAAGGAAGAAGGGCAGGGGAGAGAGAGAGAGAGAGAGAGAGAGAGAGAGAGAGAGAGAGAGAGAGAGAGAGAGAGAGAGATGTGAGAGAGACACATCAATTGGCTGCCTCCTGCACACACTCTAACTGGGGCTGGGAATGGAACCTGCAACCCAGGTACATGCCCTTGACCAGGAGTCCAACCCATGCCCCTCTGGTGCATGGGCCAACACTCAAACACTGAGCATACCAGCCAGGGCCCCTATTGTTCTGTTTTTTTAATGTTTTTTAAATATATTTTTATTGATTTTAGAAAAGGGAGAAGAAAAGAGAGATAGAAACGTCAATGATAAGAATCATTGATCAACTGCCTCCTGCATGCCCCCTACTGGAGAGCAAGCCCACAACCTGGGCACATGCCCTGACCGGGAATCAAACTGTGACCTCCTAGTTCATAGGTTGATGCTCAACCACTGATCCATGCCGGCCGGGCAAATTTTTATTGTTGAAGGTATTACATATGTCCCATTTTCCCCCCATTGACCCCTTTCAGCCCACCCCTGCTCCCTGCCCCAGGCCTTCACCACTTATTGTCTGTGTCCATGGGTATTGTTTTTTAAAATATTTTTATTGATTTCAGAGAGGAAGAGAGAGGGGGAGAGAGATAGAAACATCGATAAGAGAGCATCATTGATCAGCTGCCTCCTGTATGTCCCCTACTGGGGATCGAGCCCACAACCCGGGCATGTGCCCTTGACCAGAATCAAACCCAGGACCCTCAGTATGCAGGCCAACACTCTATCCAACACTCTGAGCCAAACCAGCCAGGGGCCTGGGTATTATTTTTAAATTTACAATATTATATTAGTTTCAAGTGTGCAATAGTGATTCAATATTTATATACATTACAAAGTGTTCACCATAAGTCTAGTTACCTTCTATCACCATACACAGAGTATTATTAACATTATTCACTATGCTGTTTGATATTTCTCCATGGCTTATTTATAACTGGAAATTTGTATCCCTTAATCCCCTTCACTATTTCACTTAATCCACCACTCTCCTCCTCTCTGGCAACAATCAGTTTGCTCTCTTTATCCATGAGTTTGTTTGTGTTTTATTTGTTTTATTCTTTAGATTCCACATATAACTGAAATCATATGGTATTTGTCTTTCTCTGACTAATTTAGTATAATACATTCTAGGTCTATCCATGTTTTCGAAAATGGCCAGATTCCATTCTTTTTAATATGGCTGAGTAATAGTCCCATGGTGTGTGTGTGTGTGTGCGTGTGTGTGTGTGTGTGTGTGTGTGTATGTGTGTGTGTGTGTGTATCTACCCACATATTCTTTATCTATTGATCTATGCATGAACATAGGTTGCTCCCATATCTTGGCTATTGTAAATGCTGCAATGAACATAGCAGTGCATGTCTTCAAATTAGTGTCATTTACTTCAGGTAAGTATCCAGAAGTGAAATTGTTGGTTCATATGGTGGTTCAATCTTTAATTTGGGGGGGTAACTCCATACTGCTTTCCACAGTGGCTGCATCAGTCTGCAATACCACTAACAGTGCATGGGGTTCCTTTTTCTCCACATCCTCACTAATGTTTATTACTATTTTTGTCTTTTGATAATCATTCTGACAGGTGTGAGAGATTTATGGACACATACACTCTCCCATGTTGCACAGAGACATCCTTTCTCTGGGAAGGGCCTTGAAGACCTTGGCATACGTTAGAACTAGGATCACCCTCTGTTACTTACGTGGTATTATGTGGGGGTGTCACAGGCGCTACGGAAGACAATTTATTTGAAGGTCACAAAGCATGAAATAAATACATGACTGTTTTAGGACATGGAAAGTTCAGAGACTATTAAGAAATCCCATGTGACCAGACCATAGAAGAAGTAGAAAAAGCAGAAAATTATGTTGGAATGTTAGGGCTAACTTGCAGAGAGATTTTCATTCTGTGATAAGGAGATTATTGGGACTTTATCCTTTCAGCAGCAGGGAACCTGCAACACTTTCAAAGCAGAGAAAAGAAGGAATATGTTCGGATAATAAACATGGTGACAGCATGGAAGATGGACTGAAAAAGAAGACCCTGGGGCCAAGGGAGACAATTTACCTGGAGAAGCTTACCCCACCTAAAGGAATGCGCTAACATGGGAGACTCAGAGCTGGGTCACTCTGCTTATAACACAGAATAGCCTAGCTTCTCTAGACCAATTTGAAAAAGCATCATTTAATTGCACTTAAATTTCCTGGATCTGTTTACTTACTGATTAAATATATCTGTGTTGCCCTGGTCAGTGTCACTCAGTGGTTAGAGTGGTGGCCCAAGCACCGATTCTCCATCAGGGGCATGTACCTGGGTTGTAGATTCGGTTCCCAGCCCCAACCGAATACAGGAGGCAATCAATCAATGTCCCTCTCTCGCATTTATGTCTCCCTCCCATGGATGTTTCTCTCTCTCTCTCTCTCTCTCTCCTCCCTCCCCCCGTCCTTCCCCCTCCCTCCCTTCCTCTCTAAAAAATCAATGGAAAACTATCCTAGGGTGAGGATTAATGAAAACAAAAATCTTCCTATTAATGTAAGTACAGTAAGTATAAGTTTCTTAAAAATGGCTTTTCTTACTTCAGAAATAAATTAAAAAATCTACGAGTAATATAGTGACCAACTAGACACTGTGCTGTAAGTTTGGCCATAAAAAAGAAAGAAAAGAAAAATTAATGTTGGTCTAGACCCGTGGTCAGCAAACTGCGGCTCGCGAGCCACATGCGGCTCTTTGGCCCCTTGAGTGTGGCTCTTCCACAAAATACCACGGCCTGGGCGAGTCTACTTTGAAGAAGTGGCGTTAGAAGAAGTTTAAGTTTAAAAAATTTGGCTCTCAAAAGAAAGTTCAATCGTTGTACTGTTGATATTTGGCTCTGTTGACTAATGAGTTTGCCGACCACGGGTCTAGAAGGTAGAGTTATCAGATAGTGTTTCCAAAAATGAAATGCCAAAGGATTCCTAACCAGCACATGAGCAGCCACCAAAGAGAACATAGGAGGAATTTAATTTAATTTTCCATCCATAGGATATACTGGTTTTATTGTTTCCCATGAAGCCTGCCGAGCCTTTGTTATTTCATTGAGCTGTCAGGGCCACACAAAACCACACAGAAACTTCTGTGATGGCAACAGCAACTTGCAGTGACTCTACGTTATCTGAGTTACTTAAAATCTGAGTTACTTGCAATATTTTGTCTTGTCTCACTAAGAATGTGCCCAGAAAGTGATAACTTGGAAGAGTGGTGGGCCTTCTTTGGAAATTTGTTTTAAGTACTTGTTTGTTCCCTTAAATGACAATTGTCTAAAACTTGCTTTTGCCAGATACAGTAGGTGTTAAAAGGAAAAGAAACATACTGGGAAATTTAAATTTATT
This sequence comes from Eptesicus fuscus, assembly GCF_027574615.1. Classification (NCBI taxonomy): domain Eukaryota; kingdom Metazoa; phylum Chordata; class Mammalia; order Chiroptera; family Vespertilionidae; genus Eptesicus; species Eptesicus fuscus. The sequence goes on along the minus strand of NC_072489.1, from coordinate 21,326,793 downwards.
ATAAGTAATAAAATCCTGTATTTTCCAGCTACTTGAAACAATAATACATATTTCAAAATTGATTTAAGAGAGAGCACTAAATATTTCGTTTTGGAGAGGGCAAAGACTAAAGAAGAAAGCAAGCATTTCTTCTGGCAATTCATCTGGCTTACTGGCTGGAATTTAGGGAAGTGAAAAATGTTTTCAAAAATGAAAACTCCTTTTGCAAAGTTAAAAGTAGCATTTGGAAATTGAAAAGAATCCTGCTCTAATGATAAATTCCCTGTAATCTAATCAGTGCAAAAGGAAATTGCCATTATGGAGGCAATAAATAGAAGAAAACAACTATAATACCTAACAGGGCTTTTTGTTTTATAATTGGGGTATTAAAGCACTGCTGTCATTTTTACCATAAAAAAAGCATTTTCACCAAATTGCATCATTTGTCTCCTCTTCTTCCCTGATATCCCTCACCTGAACACCTGAAATATTGATCCATTTCTCCAAATAAACTTTTCTCTCCAGGAAAGTTTTTTGTAGTTCTCATTCTAACAATTATTGCAATTTTCTGCATTTTTTTTTTTCAGGATCAAAAAGCACCTGTGTGGTATCATCAGCTCAAAGAAATTGTGACCAGAGTTGAACTTCCTCACAAGGCACAGGATAAAATGTGAATTACTCCTGGGAAAACAAAATCACTGTAATCTGACACATTATAGTGCTCTCTTATCATGTTTTCTCATTGCAACATTCCTAACCTAATGCAAATTTCTGTATTTTATCATTCCAAACCCTCTCAATACTGGGGAATTGTTATGGACACACATGTACGTTAGGCAAGAAAATATTGATCACATACACTTTTTAACTAATTAAGAATGCAAGTTTGCAGGTCCCAGGTCACAGCAGCAAAACTCCTGAGGAGAAAGTCAGTGTTGGCAGGCAGGAGGGGGCAAGGAAAGACACCCTCCCCCACAAGAGAGAGTCTCACACTCCAGCGTGGACCACCTTCCCGCGAGGCCTGGTGCGGCGCAGACTGCTGAGCTTTTTCTCCAGCTTCTGATTCAGCAAGTCTGTGATGAAGACAGAGAGGCTGCATTTCTGACAAGCTTCCAGGCAATGTCGATGCGGCTGGTCCACTGACCACACTTGAATTTGCAAGGTTCCTGGTATCGCCTCAAAAATCACTTCTAGCCCTAGCAGGTTTGGCTCAATGGATAGGGCTGCGGACTGAAGGTTCTTGGGTTCAATTCCGGCCAAGGGCACGTGCCCAGGTTGCGGACTTGATCCCCAGTAGGGGACGTGCAAGAGGCAGCCGATCAATGATTCTCTCTCAGCAGTGATGTTTCTATCTCTCTCTTCCTCTCCCTTCCTCTCTGAAATCAATAAAAATATATTTTTTTAAAAAGATCACTTTTAAGTGTAAGGAAGGTGTACAAGTTCATTTAGGAAAAGTAGTCCCTGACTCCCAAATGTAACTCTTGGTGAACAACTCCCCCATGAACCGTATGTAGAGATTATACACTGAGTGGCCAGATTATTATGATCTCTGAACGCATAATAATCTGGCCACTCAGTGTATATCCTACATAATAAAAGGCTAATATGCAAATTGTCCCCTTGACCAGGAGTTCGACCAGCAGGCAGGCCGGCCAACCACCCATGTCCCCTCCCCCTGGCCAGGCTGGCCGGACCCCACCCACGCACAAATTCATGCACCGGGCCTCTAAGATATATCTATATACACTGAGTGGCCAGGTTATTATGCGTTCAGAGAGCATAATAATCTGGCCACTCAGGGTATATAACTAAAGCTGGAAGTAACGTGACTTTGTTATAGTAGAAAGTTGTAAATAGAAAGTTCTAATAAAATCTTAAAACAAAGATGCATTTTCACTAGCTAAATAGCACATTCATAATATATCAGGCTGAAAATTCTCAGTGTATAGGAAGAAACTGCATTTTTTTCCAAGATTTTCTCAGTTATCAAGAGACTGCCAACTGGATTTTTTTTAAATAAAGTATTCCTTTCTTATCGTTTCATTTATCTAAGACACATGGACAGAAAGCAGGTGATTTCCTTTCGTGAGCTTTAGGGAGTTATTGTGTGTCACTAATGGTCCCAGCCAGGCCTATTCTACTTGACTCTCTGTAAGCACTGGGCATCTTTTGAAGGACGGCTAAAAGATCCACTAATCTTACTTCTAGCAAAAGTCTGAATAAAATGGGAGTAATTAGACACACACTATAACTAGACTGTTCCTGCAGGAGTCTCCACCCCCAAAGGTGAGACCTTCTCCATACACAACTACCCTGGAAATCCACTCTGAGTTCAAGCCCCAAATAAGTTTCTATATTCCAGAATATTCCTAGAGGCAATAATATGCCAGAGGCAGGAAGTACTTAAAAGTGCAAGGTTGTGATGAAATATGTTGTTTGATACTATCAGAGAGCATCCCGGCCTTATTCATAAAGTTTTGGCCCCTTCACTTGGTAAAAAATCAAAAAACCCACATGACTGCTGAGAGATCCCACTGCACTCTCAAGGGATTCTTTTTCCTCTCAACTTCCACAGTTACAGATATTTTTCTCCCAATATATATATGTTGCTTTTATATAAAGTAAACAAAACAAGTAGAATCCAAAATATCCAACCCTATTAGGTGGAGGGCCTCATTCTTCCTAAATGAATGAAATGAGCAGGTCAAAACCTGCAGTGAGTTGGGGGTCTGAGAGAATCAAGTCCATCCTTCCACAGCTGCGTGTGGCACCACCCGTGGAGAGCTGACCTCTCCAGACTTCAGTAGAGATGAGGATCACTCTGAGTCCTGGGGGCTAGCTACACTAAAGTTTTTTTGGTTTGGCACAGAATTTTAGTAATTGCAGGAAAGTGGTGATGATCACAGAAACCTCCATTCATTGTCTCTAGTTCTGCTGGTGCAATTCAAGGAGACTGGGCTCTGGGTCCACACCTTTCATCTCCCTGCTCCAACAGAAAACATGTCCTGTCAAAGCTCCCTCTTCACCTCCCCAGGCTCCCCCAGCATTTAGTCTATAATTTTGAGAACAAGGGCTAAAGGGAAAAGAGGAGCCAATAACTAATTGTATTATATCTAATTAAGAATCCAAAATTGATTACCATAAAAATTCACACATAGCATTTATATAGCTAACAAATACCTTCTGACTGATACAGAGCACAGAAATAAAATTCAGAAATTAACAACTGGCACCCTTGGTTAATATGGTGAATTAAACACTCTTACCTAATTCCGTAGTTTTGCCTTTATAATTTTGGGGTGCTTCTACTATTTAAAATCTTTTTCTGCTAACTCATCTATCTATATAAAAGCCTAAGCAACTGTTCGACCGGTAGCTATGATGCGCACTGACCACCAGGGGGCAGACATTCAACACACAGGCATGGAAACATGGAACAGACTGATGAATCTCAGAGAGAAGGGGGAAGGGCAGGAGGAGATTAATCAAAGATCTTATATGCATACTAGAGGCCCAGTGCATGTGCACCGGTGGGGTCCCTCGGCCAGGCCTGCAGAGGTTGGGCCAAAATCAGCAGTCCAACATCCCCCGAGGGGTCCCAGATTGCAAGAAGGCGCAGGCCAGGCCGAGGGACCCCACCGGTACAAGAATCTGTGCACCAGGCCTCTAGTAAACAATAAAAGGGGAATCGTTTATATACTATTAATTCAGTGATTTTTCAACCAGTGTGCCACAGGAATTTTTAAAACATGCAATACCTAACCACCTAGTCAGGGGCACTGACCTCTTTTCCATTAGATTGTCAAAAACAATGATAACAGCCAAAACAACAATAGCCATCCAGTGTGAATGAATCAAAGTTATGCCTTTTTGTGTGTGTGTGTCAGATCAGCAAAAAAAGTTTTTTTGGTTTGGCGCAGAATTTTAGTAATTAGTTTATGGGTGCCATGAGATGAAAAAGGTTGAAAATTGATGCATTAATGATTTGAAAATATGAAATGAACAAATCATTTTTAAATGGGCCTCATAAAAGAATTACAGACATACAAATTAATTAAGGACATAATTTAATAGGTGTTTTTCCCAGACCACAACTATAATAATTGCAGTTGTAAAGAGAAATATTAACACTGTAATATAGGAAAATAAGTGGACAAATATCTAGGGAAAGATATTAATTACCAAAGCAGTTTCAGTCAAAACTGAATAACTGGCGACACTTCCTTTACTCCTGCAAATCGCAAATAATATACTCCTTCCCAAACCTTATTATAATATTTGTTTTTGTCTTTATTGGGATATGATAATCACGAATTAACTCTATGGATTAGACTTTTGCTTTGTGTTTTTCAAGTACTTATTAAATTACTAATTAAAACTTTAATGCCTCCTTTCAAATAGAAGTTCTAAAAGTATCTAAATCAACACCTCAAGCCTCTCTCATTTACTTTCGTTGAAATAGATTAAAAATAAAATGATCTGGTTTGCATCTATCTTTCTTCCAAACTCTGATATATTTTTAAATATTTATGATAAAATAGCCTCAGCAGGAATAACTGAAATTACAATTGGACTATAACAGTGGTGGTGCAAGGCTACCAACCCACACGTGATATTCTCTGTATAAAGAGGCTTCAATCCCAGGAGTTCTATTTTCTAACAATCTTCAATTCAAGACGAGAATAAGAGAATGATTCCCCAATGTAGAAATAGCAGGCTTTTATTTGTGTTGTATATACTTAGCTAAATATAAGTCATTATTAGCTTGTAGAACTCATCAACCTTCCAAAATAGCCTGATCATTATTTATTTCCTCTTGTATTTGCTACAAGCAGAGATTTCAAAGGCAACATCAAGAAAAAGTATAAAAACATCGAGTGAGCAGACTTTTCCCCTCATGTTAAGGCCTTTTTTGAGTAAGCAAATAGTCTACCCAACCCAAAATCCCCCCTTCTTCAAACCGGTAAGAGGATAATCTAGAAGACTATTCTCCTGATAAAAACAACTCTAAATGTCCTCTCACAGTAAGTAAGCCAAGCAATTTGGAAGCACTCATTTTTAGTTTAGTACTTTAAAGAGAAAAAAAAAACAAAATTGTTCTCAGGTTTTTTAAAAAAATCTCTTTCTCACTCACTGGATAAAAGCCAAAGAGTCATAAAATAAGAAAATTACCAAGACTTAAATGATAAAGGAAAGTGTTCAACTGATATTTCTCTCCATGATTTTTAGTTCAGACAAGAGGAACGTATTTTGTTTTGGTTTACACTGCCAAATCCCCGTCCAAATCCTTCCTCTTTCATTCTCAGATTGCAATGCTACTCAGCTCCCAGCTCCGTGGTCCTTCTGAAATATCACAGATATGGCCCAAAATGCAATGTCCTCTATCTGTTGCTTTAGCCACATAATTACTCAATTCAGCTCAGGAGCAATTGTTTCAAAACAAAGAAGTACTGAGTTAGGAACAGGAAGACCTGGACTGCAGCCTGGGACATAAATTTACCAGCCCTGTAATCCAGCAGCACCATTTCAACTCTCCTAGCCTCTGTTTCCACGTGTATAAATGGTAATGACTGAACTGGATGAGATGACCTCTTGAAAATCTACCCACAGACAAAACATCAGTTCCAGAGAGCATCACTGGTGAATTTTAAGATTTAAGTAGGAAATAATACCAGTTCTATACATACTCTTCTAGAAAATGAAAGAGAAGAAAAAATTTCCCAAAGTATTCTCTATTACCCTGATACCAAAATCAGACAAAAACACTGCAGTAAAGAACTATGAAACGGTATTCCTCATGAATATTGTAGTGGGCGGAACGGTGACCCCCCAAATGAGAGGTCCATGTCCTAGTCCCCAGAACCTGTGAATATTACTTTATATGGTAAATGATGTGATATGTGATTATAGTAAGGGTCTTGAGAGAAGGAGTTTACCTGGATTGTCCATACGGACTGTAAATGCAATCCCGTATATTTTTATAAGAAAGAGGCAGAGGCCATTATGACACAAACACATGAAGAAGATGAAGGTATGAAGATGAAGGCAAGATGGAAATGACATGGCCACAAGTCACGAACACCTGGAACCACCGGAAGCTGGAAAAGACAACAGATTCTTCCCTAGAGCCTCTATAGAGAGTGTGGTCCTAATGACACCTTGATTTTTGGCCTTCTGGCCTCCAGAACTGTGTGAGAATACATTTCCATCATTTCAAGTCACTTAGATTATGATGAAATTAGTTACAGCAACCCTAGAAACTGAAATTATTTTTATTGAGATATAATTGACATATAACACTGTATTAGTTTCAGGTATACAACAAAATGATTCAATATTTGTATATGTTGTGAAATAATCACCACAGTGAATCTAATTAACATCTGCCACCATACACAGTGACTAAAAAAATTATTTTTTTGTAATGAGGACTCTTAAGATTTACTCTCTTAGCAACCACCAATCTGGTCCCTGTATCATAGATACTAAAATTCTTAACAGAGGTAGAGCTGAAAAAGAGTGTCTCAAATATGGAATAGGGGTCCCAGAAAATAAGGGAAGGTATTGGAGTAGAGAGAGAAGCAGTGAAAACCAAGTCATAGAAAGGAAGCATAGAGTAACGTGTGATGTAAATATGAAAGAGGAGAGTTAACAATAGTAACCATCTATATTTATTGAACACTTGTTCTGTATCATGCACTGTTCTAAGCAATTTACACTGAACTTTTACAGCACCCTTAAGAGTTGGTATTATTGCTACCTCCATTTACAGATGAAGAAAGTAGGTGAACACAGCTTGTTAAGAGGGAGAGGAAGAATTTAAACAAAGGCTAATGTGGCTCCATAGTTCATGCTTTACCACCACGCCCTAATCAGAGAGGCTCACATCCTGGGTGGTGACCAAGGAAAATAGGTATGGGAAGCATGATGGCTTCAACTGGCTGCAAGATGTCCCAGGGAACAGAATGACGGTAGACGGGCCGATACTATTTAGAATCAGCAGAAGCCTTGGCTGATTACCCTTCTGAGAGCGGCCTTGTCCTTGATGGATGAGGAGGCTCCAGGCTTTCTGGATGCTATAACCTGAAGTCTGGGTTGATAATGAAGACTCTGGAATTATGTTCTCCTCTCAGGGATGCTGGAACTCAGACTTTTCTGGATTGGTTAGACACCCAGATGGCACATGCTAAGGCTGGCGAACTGGAGGCCTTCTGGGAGGCAAGGCAAAAGCAATTGTAGAATTATATGATTCTATAAGAAGAGCAACCCCCCCACAAAAAAAAAAAAAAAAACACCACACACACAAAAAGGGCAAGAGAAAGAAAATGGCTTAATAGACAGAAAACAGTCCAATGGAGCTGCCCATGCCCCCCACAAAAACTGTGGTCAGGAACCATCCTCAAATTCCTATCAAGGATACTGCAGGGTGCTGGGTAATTTAAGTCCTCTCACAAATCCAGACTCTTCACGCGGCACAAGGTCCTTCAAGAGTAGTTACCCACTCATCTCCCCAGGCTTATCTCTTGCTGACCTTCTGATTGCCCTTCAAGCCTCCAGCCACAATGAATGACTTGCATATAGGCTCTTAAATAAATCAAGTACTTTTCGGCCTCCAGATTGACACTGCTCTAATTCCATTCCCTCCTCCACTATCTTCATCACCCCTATCTCCATTTGTTTCTGGAAAAATATCTACTTAAGTCCTTATTCTTCAGGTCACAGGGAAGATGTCAATAGCTCCAGGAGGCTTTCCTGCTGGCTAGGTGTCCCTCTCGTATGCTTCCACTGCACTCTGCTGACATTCATTCTCTCTATGACCTTGAGGAGGTCACTCATCTTCTCCAGGTGTGTAAAGGGAAACTAGCAGCACCTGCTTTGCAGAGCCACTGTCAAGATGAAATAAGATAATGTATGTAAACAACTAACCATAATGTTGGGTTCCTGGGATTTGTTCAGTGAATAGGAACAAAATTACTGTTCTTGTAGTTGTTCTGTTGTTGTTGCAAATATCACATTATATAACAATTGTTTATTTTTCTGCCCTCAATAAATTATGATAAGGAAAGGAATTAAATTTTATATTTTGTTGTACTGCCTGTATCAAATACATTAAATACTTATAGTTAGTGTTCAATGTATTGAATGAATACGTACTGAAATTATGTAATGACTGATTGAGTATATAATTTAAAAAGTATGGAATGAATAAATAAATGAACAAATGAATAAACAAGCAGAAATTCCTGCTTGTGTCATCATGTGCTCCTTAGACTGGTCTAAATCACCCCTAGCTACACCTCACCTCCTCTCTGGGAAAAAAAAAAAGGAGTTTCAAAAGATTATTTTCCCAAAATTTAGAATCGCCTGTATTTCTTGTGCCTTCCTCTCCAACACCTCTCACCCTTTCTCACCGCTGAGCTATGCAGAGCCTGAGAACTATCTCCTCAACCCACTTTCATAATGTTGACATTTCCATGACATTTTTCTATTGATTCATAGCTTAAGTCTTTCTTATCTCCCCTATTAATCTGAAGCTCCTTCAAGAAAGTCATTTGTCTATTTTTAATATGTTCTTAGAACTGAAGAGAATACTTTGGAATAAGTTAGACCTAAATTTGCATCCTTAGTGTTTGTTACTTAACAGCTGAGTGGCCTTGGTTAAGTTACCTGAACTCTCCACCTCAGTTTCCTCATTTGGAAGTTGGCAATAATAGCATCTACCTTGTAAAGTTGTCATTAGTATTAAATAAGACCGGGTCCATAAGCACCTATCACAGTTTCTAGCACACATTAAGAACGCTACAAATGGTACTTGCAGCGTAGGCGCCTAATATAACAGGGTTGTTTTCCCTTCAGGAAAACAGAAACTTTTCTCAAGACACATTTTAACCATGTCCCAATTAAATCTATTTTAAGTCTGGAAAACATTCCCTATTATTTGCTGAATTGAATATATTGACCATAAAAATCCAGGGGCTGCTGTACGTCTATGTGTACTTAAGTCCATCTTAATGAAGAAATCGCTTCTAATTGCCCAACAGCTCAACTATATTCACTAAAACCCAAATGAATTCATGAAAATTTTAAAGCTGAAATGTATAAGGACAGAAAGCACCTGACTCATCCCCTTACTAGGGAACCTAATAAGGAACCTGAGGTAGAGAAAGGCCAAGACTTACCCAGTCTATATAGTCAGTACACAGCAGAGCCTTATATAAGGTGACCAGATTTTAACATTGGTAAAGCGGGACACCATTGACCGGGGGGCGGTTCTTGATTAAAAATTTGGTCTATATGGAGCAACAAAAATTTTCATAGAACGCAAAAATAGTATTGTAATATATTTTTTTAAATTTCAACATAAGTACAATTTACAAATATAATAAAAAAATTATGTATAGTATTATTTTACTCTTTGGCATATTTCTCATTTGAGTGAATTTTTTTAGTAGATTGCTGTCATTGTTTAAAAGGTCATGAATTTGCCGTAACGTAAGTCATAAGTGTCACTTTCAAGGCCGGCACTGGACTTTTTGCCGCCACTATAAAATATAAATAATATGAGTACTGTCTGCTAAATTCAAGAAAATTTATGTATTTATGAAATAAATAAATAAATAACTTACCTAAATTATCTGAATAGCTGATTTGTAATGACATCACTTGTTTAACTAGCTTACTAGCACACAGTACGATGTGTATCGTCTGAGAGACAGTTACAAAATGTTTTCGTTGTTGCCAATCCCAAAAAATGCCATTGTTCATTAAGTCCAAACAATGGTGGTCGAATTCTAACAACTGATCAACAATGCGAACTTTGATAAGCAGTTCCTGATAATCAGTTCTCAACAATTATTTGTTATTATTAAAGTTCAACATTATAAAATTAACAAAAATAATATAAAGCTCATATCCTGGCTAAATAGCCACATGGCCACCGAAAACCGTATATTCCCTTCCCGTTCTCCGGCTGTTCCCTAGCTTGTCGTGCATTCTTTCCAAAAATCGGGACTTTTTTAAAACGCCGTGGGACGCAGGACAAATTGTTAAAAATCGGGACTGTCCCGCCAAAAGCGGGCCATCTGGTCACCTTACCCTTATAGCTGCCTTTCAGATTTGAAAGTATTACCATTTTCTATATAAATCCACATTTTCTGAATCTTCAATCTCCTGAATACATGTCAAATCAGAAACCAATCTTAGCAATAGCAGAGGGGTACACGGGCATACAGGTTACTTTCAGAGCCGTGTGGCATTATGCCTATTGTTCTGATGTATTGCTATAGGAACCTGCTCCATTGTCTACAAACTACCAATAAAGCATTTCTCTTGGCTGCATATTCAAATGTTCTTACCCTTTTGAAGGACTTCTCTCCCTTTCTCTCCTTACTTAACTTTTGTTTGTAATTAGTGCTCAGACAAGAGGGTTTCTTTTTCTATTAAGTTTTCAACCCAATTTCCATTGTAATTTGAGATGTAATTGCTACTCCTTCAATTGCAACAGCTCTGAAGTAAAAACCCACATTTATTCTGATCTACAACACAGACAAACTCGACATACAGCCATTCATTCTCTTTCACAATTTTCTTCTTAAGGATTGACTTTGAAAGGGCAATAAATAATGAGCTTGAAGCTCAGTAAGTGGATTAAGAGGAAAAGGGGGGAGCACTGTTAGCTCAAGGTAAAGGTGTCATTCCTACTTATTAGGCATTTGGCAACCCAGTTATGGCGAGGTGTTTATAGCCACCACTGCTCCCACCCTCACCTTAAAGGAGGAGAACTTTGTCTGTAAACATAGTGAGGCAAGGCTACAAAACCAATTGCTACCGAGGAAGTTTCATGGGGACAGGAGATTTGAGTTTTATTCACTGCAGAATCTCCCAGAACAGTAGCTGGCACATGGAGGGCTCTCTCTACATCTGCTGAATCAAGGAAGTACAGACCTTACCTGCCTGAGCACCAGATCCCAACAGTGAAACCCTTTTACAACACCACTAAGCATCTAAATTTAAGTCCGACTTTCGAGATTTTTGTCTACAGTAGAATAAGAAACAATAAGCCTCAGATGGAAAAGGAGGGGGCAGATGGAAGACGTCTTTACTTCTTAAAGCAATATCAGTATTTTTTTAAATACATTTTTATTGATTTCAGAGAGGAAGGAAGAGTAAGAGATAAAAACATCAATGATGAGAATCATTGATTGGCTTCCTCCTGCACACCCCCTACTGGTGATCAAGCCTGCAACATGGGCATGTGCCCTGACCAGAATCAAATCATGACCTCCTGGTTCATAGGTCAAAGCTCAACCACTGAGCCACACAGGCCAGGCAATACCAGTATTTTGAGGCAAAACCTGAGTATATCAGACATTCTTTGGATAATAATACCATCACCAATAGAATCTTTATATTTGAGATATGACTGTGGAATTGCATATAAATATTGAAAGGTTAACATGGTGATTCACAGGCAGGCTAAATAGCCATCTCAGACAGTGGATAAAGAAAGACTGAATTTATTTACGGAAAGGGGATGGAGAATGGGATAGCCAAGGGGACATTGGGTCAAATATGGCAGCACCCAGAAGCTGGAGTTTCATCCTTATACGCAGTCACTGGCGGGAAACTTGTTGTCAGTGGGTTTGGGGCTGAGCTGATGGGCTTGGGATGCAGATGGAACGCAGGTGTCTTCAGGACAGTTTCAGTTCCTTGTGTGGTCTGACTCCTGGTGTCCAGCAAGTTTCTCCTGGCCTTTGGCTCCTGTGCAGGAAGCTTACCAAGTGGCCATTAAGGATTATATTGCCCTATAGTCCTAACAAATATCATCTGAATAAGTTAGTGAAATAGCCATCACAGAGTGTACCGCCTTGCACTAAAACTGTCCATACACTCCTCCATCTCCCCAAGTAGACAGTGAGCTCCCTGAGGCTGAGGGCAGAGAAAGCTTCTAGTTCATTGTATCCCGGTATCTGGTACATGGCAGATCCTCAATAAATATCTAAGAGATAACAGGGAACAGGGATAAACCAGTTGACACAATCTACTCCCTCATCCTATATAATAAAAGCCTAATATGCTAAGTGTCCAGTCGACTGGTCGGCTGTTCAACCAATCAAAGGGTAATATGCTAATGAATGCTAAGGCCACTCAATCACTCGCTATGACATGCACTGACCATCGGGGGCAGATGCTCCAACCTGTAGGTTAGCTTGCTGCAGGAGTCCAGCTGATCAGGACTGAGCGAGATGGGCCAGACATACCCTGGAGCCCTCCGCGGTCCCTCCCCAGCTGGCCAACCTCCCATGTTCCTCCACGGCCCTGATCGTGCCTGGCCTGTGCCCTCTCGCAATCTGGGACCCCTCAGGGGATGTTGGAGAGCCAGTTTTGGCCCGATCCCACAAGCCAGGCTGACAGACCCCACTGCTGCATGAATTCGTGCACTGGGCCTCTAATAATAAAGCACAGTTTTCAGGTTAATCTTTCATTCAATGCACATTAGATGCAGTCTGTCCTCAAGCACCTTACAATACAAAATGGGAGAGAAGGCAATGTGAAGAGGCTTGGATTTTTTTTTTTTAATTTACCTTTATTGTTGAAAGAATTACAGTTGTCCCCTTCATCCCCACTGACCCCCTCCCCAGGGTTTCACCCCACTATTGTCTGTGTCCATGGGTTATGCATATATGCATAAAAGTTCTTTGGTTGATCTCTTCCCTCCTCCTCCACTTGGATTTTAAATAGCATCACTCATTTGTGAGCTCTTACATTCACTCATCTGACAGAAGCCTGCATCCCTTCCGCCTAACCTCTGAACCCTTCCCCTGGACCCTAAAATCCACGCTGGCTGCGCAGTAAGCAGCAAGATGCTCTCATCCCCTCCCCCTGCCCCTGGAACAAATGCCCCCCCTACAGCACACTCAAGGACACCCTCCCCACCAACTCTCCTAGAGCACCTGTTCCACTCTTCAGGAAGCAGACAGGGTTTCCTTCTAAAACCCTGAAGGAATATGTCATTCCTCTGCTCAAAACTTCCCAGAGCCCCCAACTCAACTGAAAAAACAACAACAACAACAAAACTAAAGTTCTGATCATTTTCCTATCTTCTGGCTCCCTTCTCTGACTCATTGCCTGTGGAAGGACAAACAAAAATTTTAAATAAGAGACTTAATTCTCCCTATATAAAATAAATGAAGAGCCCTAGCCAGTTTGGTTCAGTGACTAGAGCATCAGACTGCGGACTGAAGGGTCCCAAGTTCGATTCCAGTCAAAAATATATATCTCAGCCCTAACCAGTTTGGCTCAGTTGATAGAGCATTGGCCTGCAGACTGAAGGTTCCCAGGTTCAATTCCAGTCAAGGGCATGTAACTTGGTTTTGGGCACATCCCCAAGTAGGGGGTGTGCAGGAGGCAGCTGATCGATGTTTCTCTCTCATCGATGTTTCTAACTCTCTATTCCTCTCTGTAAAAAATCAAAATATATTTTAAAGAAAAATATCATATATAAATATATATATATATAAATAAATATATATACATATATATATCTCGGTTACAGTCTCGATCCCGGCCCTGGTTGGGCCCATGTGGGAGGCAAGCAATCGATGTGTCTCTCCTACATTGATGTTTCTCTCTGTGTGTCCCTCCCTCTCCCTTCCACTCTCTCTCTCTCAAAAAAAAAAAAAAAAATCAATGGAAAAATATCACTGGGTCAGAATTAACTAAAAATAAAAGAAGAGATCCTCCCTTCTTTAGTTAGAGCATTTAAATTTAGAAAACTGGTAATTATAAGGACTTTCTTCACACTTTAAAATGTACACAAATCCTTTTGAAAACTAGGTAAGCTTCTTTTGACCTTTATGGCCCAGGAATGTCTTTCCCAAGGACCTGAGAGCCATTTCTTTAAAATGAAAACATCATGTCACCCATGTCCCCCAGTTTCTGCAGGAGGGCAGCAGCCTAACTTAGCTGAGTGCCTTGCTCCAAGTAGCAAAACTAGCTCCTATCATTAACATATGAGATGTTTGCTTTTCCTCTGAATAAGCCAATTAGCTAACACAGATGGTCTCGCCAATTAGCAGGTGAATGCAGGCTGAACTGTGTGTGACAAATGGTGCTGAGTCCTCTTCCTTGAGGACTAGTTATTGTTTACCCTGAACCCATATGTAATGGGCTGCATCTGCTCAACTATATAAAAAGGTGAGACTTCCTTCTGTCCACAATCTCCTAGTGATTGCCCATGATGCATATCACATTCTGGCTCAATATGTATTCAATACTTAAACTTTTCTTTCTCTCTCTCCCCCCTATCTCTAGATTGGGAGAACATTTTTTTAATTATATTTCTCCAACACCTACTAGTCTTTCCCTTGTTCCTTTCTCCTTCAAGAAATAGCCACCACCTTTCCACTGCCCATTCCCTCTGTCCAGAATATTCCTCACCCCTACCCCCCATGTTCTCATGGCCCATTCCCTCTTCAATATGGTCTCTGCTCAAATGTCACGTTAAGAGATAAGTCTTCCCTGACTACCCTGTATCAAATGATACCCCTCAATCATCACCGCCTCTTCTAACCTGGCTGTATTCATCCTCATACCACGTATTGCTGCCTGGTATATAATTATTGGTTTATAAATTCATTATCTGTCTCCCTGACTCTAATAAAATCTCTACAAAAGTAGAGACTCTTCCTGTTTCATTCACTTCTTGTATCCCCAGACCCTGGAACAGTCTGGCACCAACAATATTATTTAAGTGAATAAATGAGTGATTATTAATTATGCAAAGAAAAGGTGGTTCAAATAAAGTGCTATTAGACTGAGCCACTTACCCTTGCAGAGTTAGGACTATGAAAGAGGTAAGCTTTCAGCTACGGAAATGCCTAACTAAGAACTTACTGTGGCCCAGTGCCTCTTATCACCCCATATCTACAAACCTGTAGCTGGTGACAGGGAGCTGTCATGCTTATGCAGCAATATTGGTAGATATGGTCTTTGTTCAATAATCAAATCATTGAGAAATGAAGGGGGGGGGAAACTGATCTTTAATAATAAAAAGTAAGTGTAAATACTGAATAAATGTCCTTATAAGGGAAAAAAATGTGCTGGGTTTGAAGACAAAGCAATATGAGGAAATTTGTCATTTATAGATGTATGCAATTCCAATCAGAATCTCTATGTAAATTGGTTGTAAACGTGACAAAAATTGATCTGAAAAATTAAGCAGGTAAAATAATTATTTTAAAAATACATTAAATATCCTAAAGCTGTAATTATAAAGCAAAGCAATACTGATATAAAAATCAATTAATAAACAGGATAGCTAGCCCAAAATAAAATTTGAAATATACTTTTTCAATGAAGAATGAAAAAAGTGATTTATAAATGGTTTTATACCAAATTATACATTTAAAAAATAATTTGAGCACATGATAAGAAATCTATGTGTTAAAGAATTAAAGATTAAATCATATAAAACTTGGAGAAAATTCTTATATATATATATATATATATATATATATATATATATATAAAAAAAAGCCTAAGTGACCATTCAATGGTTCAACTGGTAGCTATGATGCGCACTGACCACCAGGGGGCAGACGCTCAGAGCACAGGCATGGAAACATGGAACAGACTGATGAATCTCAGAGGGAAGGGAGACGGGGGAGGGCAGAAAGATATTAACCAAAGATCTTATATGCATACTACAGTCCCAATGTACAGATTTGTGCACCAGTGGGGCCCCTCAACCTGGCCTGCGAGGATCAGGCCAAAACCAGCAGTCTGACATCCCCTGAGGGGTCCTGGATTGTGAGAGAGCGCAGGCCAGGCCAAGGGACCCCACCAATGCACAAATTCGTGTACCAGGCCTCTAGTTTATTATAAATATAGAGGGGATGGCCCCTCTAAGCTTAGAAAATATAGGCATAAATTAAAAGAAAAAAAATGCAACATAAAAATTTATATTGGGGAAAAGACTTTGTAGTAATATGATAGATCTAGTTTAATATGTTGACTATAAAGAAATCGAACAAGCAGATAAGAAAAACACTAAAATCTCAAAAGACAAATGAACAAAGGTCAAAGCAGACAAGTCATGAAACAGGAAATACATCCAGCAAAGAGACATGTGCGCAGGTTCTGGCACTCGTCCTAGATGCTGCTCCTGGTATCCAGTCCAACGAGCTCAGGTTTCACACTTCCTGACAGCCAGTAATTGGCCTCCATTTTGCACTTCAACTCTGCCCTTGCTTTCCAGATGGAATATGATGTTTTATTGCTGCTGCTTTTGTTCTGACCCCCACACAATCTCAGGTCTCAGCCTTGCTCTGCCCTTTTTTACAGAAGGGGTAAGAACACTATAGGAAATCTATACTTTGCTCTACTTTATATTTTGTCCATTTACTCATTCTGTGCTGCTATGTAAAAGCCTATACTTTACTTTTCATATACAACACCCAAACGGGTGAAGGAATCAGGTGCACAATGCACAATGATCCGTGTTATGATGTTGCAAATACATATTTGGGGCTCAGTAGTATTTAGTAAGAAAGGAAGGGAGGGAGGGAGGGAAGAATCTAGGCAACACTTCAATTTAAAGTATCCAAAGCAGTTTTGAACTCCAGGATGTTGTAAATCTACTAGGCACTCCACACAGAGTTTTGGGGACTTAGAATCTTTTCAAGACTTTATGAAAAACTATTATTGATATAAAAATATTTTTTAAATTGCAAAATAAAATTAATCATTATTTTTAAATGTATTATGGTGACTCATTAACTTTAAATTGTAGTATTACATACAATTATGTCCAAAGAGTTTGTACATTAGATGATTTTACTCCAAAAGAATTCAAAGTGTAGCTAAGAATAGTAAAAAATTATAGCAACACATAAATTAAATGTTATTCATAAGAATGTAATTTCAAAGCACATTTATAAAAAATATTTCCAAATTTTTCTATATCAAAAATTATATTTGATGTTGGATTGTCAGTACATTAAACATATTTTCTATGGGGTGACTGAAGCCTCAAAAATAAGAATGCTTTACCATAGCTAAGATTTGGAAACAGCCTAAGTGCCCATCAGCAGATGAGTGGATTAAAAACCTGTGGTACATCTACACAATGGAATACTACACTGCGGTAAAAAAGAAGCAACAGCATGGATGGAACTGGAGAGCATTATGCTAAGTGAAATAAGCCAGTCAGGGAAAGATAAATATCACATGATCTCACTAATATGTGGGATATAATGATCAACATAATTTGATGAACAACAATAGATCCAGAGACAAATGGCAGGGGAGGGGGTCTTACAGAGCAACCAAAGGACTTGTATGCATGCATATTAGCATAACCAATGGACACAGACACTGGCGCGGTGGGGACTTACCCGGGGTGGGAATGGCTGGGGGTTGGGGGATCAATTGGGGGAAAAGGAGACATATGTAAAACTTTAGACAATAAAAATATCTTACCTAATAATAGACAAACATGTAAATTGACCATACCTCCTTCGCCCACAGCCAATCAGAGTGAGTATGCAAATTAGAAGGCCAAAGATCGCGGCCGCCCAGCTGCTCCAGGCGCCGGAGTGGCCGGGCAGGACAGGACGCCTGCTATGAGAGGGAGGGTGCGGGGCGAAGGGATCTACAGGAGCGGAGTGCCACAGCAAAGACAAGACTGCAGACTGTGGAGTCTGCAGTGAAGACGAAGATGGCAGACTCCAGCCAGAGTATGCAGCAAAGATGAAGGCAGATTCTGACCGGAACGAAGGCCTGGGTCCCAGGTGCCGGAGGAAAACCAGTGCTGGAAGCCAAGGGAAGGAAGGCCTATTGCACGAATCTCTTCGTGCAATGGGCCTCTAGTATATATATGAATGCTTAAGGCTGCAGAGGTTTTCAGTGGTCCTGGATCTACACTGGAAATTCAGACATGTCCAGGAGGAGGCAAGGTTCAATTTGTGTAATGGAACTCACCTTGAAGAAAGGGATATTCTGTTACACAAGTCTGATGCACAGGTAATAGACTGCAGCTGAAGAGTGATTTTGTAATAGCGCAATAAAGTGCTATTAAGTTTGCCCTCAGACTCAGCGAAAGCCTGGTCAGGGGGAGAAAGACTGCAATAACATGGCAAGTTTTAAAAAATAACGTAACCAGTGAAATCTCTAACGGGGAGTGTGCATACAACCCAGCACACGTGGTGGAGGAAAGTGCTGGCTACCCTTCAATATGTAGCTGTCAGAGTGCTACTTTGACACTTCTCCCGTGGAGAAGGAGTGGGGCCATGTTTCCAGATCTACAGGGAGGCCCCCGTGACACAGGAGCACCGCAGTGTGGGCACCAGGCCAGCTGCTCCCATGCTCATCAGCCAGCCTGGGAGCTGGGGCCAGGCGGCCAGTTACAGGTGGAGAGAAGAATGCCTGCATGGGGAGTGCGGCTGGAGAGGCCCAGAGAAACATAGGCTGGATAGGGAACCCTATTCATCAGACACAGAGGCACCAGAGAAAAAACGCTGAGAGTCAAATGGTCAGCCTTGCCATGCTATTTCTGAACGACTAAGGTACTCAGTCTGTGGGGGACTTTCAAAGGTTTATCTCCTGCTTTTATCCTTCCCAGGATTGTTTTTGCAAACTCATAGTAAAATAGAACTCATTCAACAAGATATTCCCAGTGAAAACAAACTTCACCTTCCCAAGTTCTAATTTTGTCACACCAAGTGATGCATCATCCATTTGGAAAAGAAAAGAAGGCAACTGCTTCAGAGGGAGACTTCATTAATAAACGGAGAACCGCTGCTGTGTGCAACGATGTACAGAGAAAGAGAAAGAACAAATCTGCAAGATTCCGAGGCCTTGCTGTGATGAATGACCCATGGCTGTCGAAACAAGCTTGGAAACATGTTCTGTGAAGTCCCTTTGTGTTCGTTTAGAATTTGAATATTTTAAGTCTACTTTCCTAAGTGCAAAAGGGATCAGCCCTAGAACAATGGGATACTGTTGCTGGGCAATGAGACAGAAAGCATCACACAGCCATGGGTAAACTCTAAAACCATTGACACTGTTATTTTATTTGCTTTATTTTTTTATTTCTCTGAAACCACATACATACCGAATAAGACTTCCCTCTGTATGTGAATAAAAATAAAATATGCACTGCATAGGCAATCACAGAATTAAATTTACAGAGAGAAATGTTTCTATTTCTTTATCAGGTAGAATCACTGTGCTAAAGATGAGTGGATTCTCTCAAGATTCTCTTTCAACCATTTCAGAATGTCCCTCCTTTAATTTTAAGGTGCATTAGTAACACAATATGTTTTAGACTTGATCCAAGAGATTTTAAAAGATGTACTGATGTCTTCAATAGACAGCAGATGGATCTGAATTCTCTTAGCTACTTAAGAAATACATATATATGTGAATTCCACTCATAGCTGAGCCTATGTTTCCTCCATGATGATACAAATGCTGAAAACAAGTTACAAGGGATAAATTTCTCTGCCTTTATTGGAAAGTTCAGCCCAAAGTCAAAGAGAAAGGAAGAATAAAGCAATCTAGCTTTTCCCGCTTGGAAAAAAAAAAAAAAAAACACACCTCTATTTCAAAACAATATGCTGATTAACAGCGACATTTCCCAGTCAAATAAAAATGAAGCATTGCTGTATAGTGGGAAGAATATTATTGGCCTCACAGTCAAAAGTCTTGCATCCCAATCTCACTCTGTTCTTGCTAGCTGATACCCTGTGCCAAGCCTCTTAGGTGCCTTATTAAATAAGAAGTGAATTTGATCATCTTTAAAGATGTTCAACTCTAACATTTTATGAATCCATGAATCTCTACAAATGGAATCAATGTACAAGAAAATGAGCCAAACAAAAGAAAGTAGAAATGTATTAAGGAAAGTAGAATAACTAGCAGAGAACTGTACACAATTTACATTGAAATGACAAAACCTTTTGTACTTTTACAATCTCATGAATAATATATAATCCATTCTCCTCTGTGTAAAACACACTTTATAGAATTACAAAGTAAGGATGACCCCCAAACCAAATACTTTATTTAA
Organism: Eptesicus fuscus; assembly: GCF_027574615.1. Classification (NCBI taxonomy): domain Eukaryota; kingdom Metazoa; phylum Chordata; class Mammalia; order Chiroptera; family Vespertilionidae; genus Eptesicus; species Eptesicus fuscus. Next base: position 21,306,743 of record NC_072489.1, on the reverse strand, counting down.
TTTGGGGTGATGTTTCAAATCTTGTGAAACAGGACAAAATTATTTAAAATTATTGCATCCACAATTTAAGAAATAACTTCATCTTCACTAAAAAATAAAAAGTATTTCTAAAGGCATTTATGAAACTTTCCTCCAGGCAATCATATTATGCTTCATATTATATTGCATGACATCAATTTTAACACACTTTTTTTTCTCACAGTTTTACACTTTTAAAACTAGGGTATGTCTTCCAAGGGATAGCATCTTAAATACAGGGTGGGCAAAGTAGGTTTACAGTTGTTCATATAAAAATAATATAATCATTAATAAATAATAATACAAGAATAAACTCTATTTTGCATATTCACAACTGTAAACCCACTTTTGCCCACTGCTATACAATGACAATATGGCATTTTTTAATATGCATATCTTACCTTCTCTATCAGATTATAGTTGAAAAGGAAAAGGAATAGAAGTATAGAAGAAATCAAAATCAAGCCATGATAAATAAAAGAGGGAAAAGATCATCTACTTACAGAAGAATTCCAACTAATTTACATAAATACTCCCCCTCCAAGAGGAGGAGTCAACTCCCACCTCTTTGAGCTACACTGCGGCGCTGACCCCTGAATGTGAACTCTAGTAGTGACTTGTTGCCAAAGAGCAGAGCATGGGAAGGTAGTGGGAATGCAGAGGGAAAAAGTGACTTTACAGAGGAAAAACCAGGCAAACCTCACCTTGGCCAGTAATCAAGGTTTTCATTAGTAGTAATAACACATGTTGATAGCATGTACCCATTATATGATGTGATGAGAAGGACACTTTACCTCTGTGGTCTTCCTCTCCAAAACCCATAATAACCCCAGTGTGACTATTAGAAAAACACCGGACTAACTGGAAATGCGTGTCCTGGATTGGAAACAGAGCGACAGGGAGGAAGGGATGGGGAGGAAGGGAGGGAGGGAGGGAGGGAGGGAGGGAGGGAGGGAGGGAAAAAGTTTGTGTACCCTGGGTTATTCCCTACTCAGATTCTACCTCATGTTTTCTAAGAATGGAAAGTAAGCCTCCAGCCCTAGCTGGTTTGGCTCAGTGGCTAGAGCGATGGCCTGCGGACTGAAGGGTCCTGGGTTCGATTCCAGTCAAGGGCATATGCCTGGGTTTCGGGCTCGATTCCCAGTGGGGGGCATACAGGAGGCAGCCGATCAATGACACTCTCTCATCATTGATGTTTCTCTCTCTCATTCCCTCTCCCTTCATCTCTGAAATCAATACAAATATATTTTTCAAAAGAGAAAGAAAGGAAGTAAGCATCCAGGACAAGCCAATTTTAGAGAATGGGAAGAGGTAGGAAAGAGGGTTTGCAGTGGATAAAAAGGAATGGCTGCTAACATAAGAAATGCCCTGGGAACACAATTCCTTTTCCCTGACTTTCAGCAGCACTGGAGATCTCGAGAGCTATAACCGGGCATTTCTAAAGCTCTGGACAGAAAGGCATGGGAAGCATTCCCCTTCTGAGCCAAGAAAAGCATCTACTAGTAGCTAGGAAAACACACTAGAGTGACCCACCTAGATAGGCAAGAAAGTGCTGAGCCAGAGGCCTGCCAAGGATATCTGAGGGATTCCAGGTAATAAATCCAGGCAACACACCAAATAGAGTGTAGACTTTAGAAATAAACAGATTGGGATTTCAATCTTCTGCCTTTAACTAGCCATATGACCAGGCGAATCTTGCTTAACTGCTTTAAGTCTGAGTTCTCTTATTTATAAAATTAGAATAAAAATACTCATTTGTATTCACATCACCACAAACTTGGTGGCTTAAAACAATACAAGTGTTATTGTCTTAGAGTTCTGGAGGTAAGAAGTTCAAAATGGGTCTCACTGGGCTAAAATCAAGGTGTCTGCAGGGTTGCATTCCTCCTGGAGACTATAAGGGAAAATGTGTTTATTTTCCTTTTCCAGCTTTTAGAGGCCAACCCACATTCCTTGGCTCAGGGCCCCATTCCTCTATCTTCATAGCCGGCAATGTCAGGCCCAGTCCTCCTCAGGCTACCATCCCTGCTTCTCTATCTTCTGCATCCTTCCCCGCCGCCGCCTCACCCCACCCCCGCCCCCCCCCCCCCTTGCCCCATCTACGGATCTTTGTGATGACATTAGGCCCACCCAGATCATCCAACATAATCTCCATATCTCGAAGTCAACTGATTAGCAACCTTAATTCCTTCTGCAACTTTAATTTCCCCTTTGCCATATAATAGCAATTTTCAATCTTTTTCATCTTACGGCTCACATAAATTACTAGAAATTTGTGGCACACCAAAAAATTTATTTTTTGCCAATTTGATGTAAAAAATAGATATAATTTTGATTCATTCACATAAGATAGCTATTGTTGTGTTGGCTATTGTCATTTTTTTTTTTTATTTGACAACCTATGGGAAAAGAGGTCAGTGCCCCTGGCTGAATAGTCAGGTATTGCACATTTTAAAAATTCTTGTGGTGCACCAGTTGAAAACTGCTGCCATGCAACATACCATCTTCAGAGGTTACAGGGATTGGGACACAGACATCTTTGGGGGACTGTTACCCTGCCACCACACCGTAACATGGAGTAGTTGTAACAATCACATGCAGGAATGTGTATAAAGTGACTGGTATGCAATTGCTTTCCATCTCCCTGGGCTCTCTCCCCAGTTATCCTCACAGCTTTTCCTCTAAGAAATCTCGAGCATGTACTTGGCACCTGCTTCCAAGATGACCTGATTACCCAGCTGCACCAGCTCCAGCAGGGCATCCACATTGTCAAGAATCACAATGTCAGAACTGGGAGAGATGCAGTACATCCTCTACTCCAATCACTTCATACTACAGGAGCAGAATGGAGGAGGCTTGCCCAAGGTCTAGTCGTTAGTGCAAACATAGTTAGTGCAAACACCGGTAGTAGCTTTAGCAGTTTTTATGCTGCCTGTGGGATTCTGGGGCAGAAGGCAAGCTCTTTTCTGAATACAGGAATTGGCATTCCAAAACCTAGTTTCTGGAGGTAAAAAAAAAAAATGGTTCTAATAGTAATGACTCTCAAGGGAGTGGAGGAAAGGAGTCCTCCGGTGAAAGAGGATGGTGAGGGGGTTATGCCTACTTGGTGGTAAAAGTTCCTATGAAAGCTCCAATAGGACCTGCAGATGCAGCATTAGCTGTCATGCTTATCTGTTCATAACTGTGGGACTGCTTGTGCTATACCCTAAGGCAGTGGTCGGCAAACTCATTAGTCACCAGAGCCAAATATCAACAGTACAACGATTGAAATTTCCTTTGAGAGCCAAATTTTTAAAACTTAAACTTCTTCTAATGCCACTTCTTCAAAATAAACTCGCCCAGACCATGGTATTTTGTGGAAGAGCCACACTCAAGGGGCCAAAGAGCCGCATGTGGATCATGAGCCGCAGTTTGCCGACCACGGCCCTAAGGTATAAGGAAAATGTTTTCAAGGAACTATTTCCAAGGGAAATGTATCCATGATAGCACTATGTATATATAATAGGGATATCACTAGGAACTCACTATCCTTGCTGTGGTACACTCAGAGGTGCTGTAGTATACCTTTTCCCCAATTAGTATGAGTCTGGAGGAAATTATTATGGTCTATAGTGGAACTTCCCATGTAATAAGGAACTGGCAAGAGCCTGCAGATCCAAGACTGATGTATTCACCTTATACCTGAATCTCAGGCTTTGCATGGGTTTAGGGGTAGGGGATAGGATAGGATAGTATCAGCGTCTCATTTCTGGCCACATGGTCAGCCACCATTAGTAGCTTTTGCAGAAAAGTGAATTCATGAAAATCAATTTGAGCTTCTCTTCCACATAGGCTGTTTTCATCTTTTCAAGTCAAGGTACTGCATTTTTTTTTTTTTTTGCTTTGATGAATGTTTTATAAGTCTTCTCTATTTTCTCTCCCGCACAGTAATGCTTCTATTGGAAATGAATAAGATTTAGAATTCATGACTGGCTGTGACATGTCCTGAAAACTAGTTTCACTACCTCAGATCATAAACTGTACATGTCTCATGTTCATGAAAAAAAAAAAAAAAGCAAACATCTTCATCACTTTTTAAAATTCCTATGTAAGTAAATTACTCCTTTGACATATGCCTTAATATTATTTTTTTACCTGCTGGCAAAGAAAAAAATGCCTTAACTTTCCCTTTGCCTTACCAAGATTTAACCCTGTTTATACCCTCAGCTTCGAATCTGAATATCTACATTCCAACCAAGCATGCTCTCTAGCCAAAGGTCTCACATATTCCTTCTTTCTCCTGAAACGCTGTACATCAGCTTTCATTCTTATGATTCTTTACCTCCCTTTCTTAGCATGACTCATCAGTTCTTTCTCCTTCTTTGCAAACATTTTCATAATTCCCTGATCTTGCCCCAAGAAAAAGATTAGATGCATGAGTGCTCTTGGAAAAAGCTATGGTGGAGTACTGCTCCTTCATAAATGTTAAGTGTTTAACGTTTGTGTACATACTTAACATTGACTAACAGAAGGGCAAAGAACGAAGACAGCACTTCCCCACAGTTTGGTTTTCACTCCCGCTGATAAATTAGAGGCAAGCTTCAGCTTTAAGCTCTGCCCATAGGGCCACTGGTTGGACCTGAACTCAACTGAGTTTATGTTATTCCCAGGAAGTAGTACCTGGAAGGAAAAAAACAAAAATAAAACAAAAGCAGTACAAGTGACTAATACTAGCAATATCTCAAGTGTGTAATGACAGCACATAGCTTAAATTTGCCCAAGACATTTGTGGTAGTTGATAACCCTCCTTTTCTACCTATCTTTCTCAAAAAAAAAAAAAAGGATTCATTGCAATTAATGGAAATTATTTGAGAGGTTCTCAAGACATATAGACTATTATTGCAGGGGGAAACAACATAAATAAGATAGATTACTTACTTTTCCTTTTTCATTACTTTTCTTTCTAGGATAGTAATGTGTTTTAAGATTTTTTTCACTTATTTTTGCTGCTGAGGATCTTGAGACTTCTTTTGGCATCCTTTTTGATTATAGGGGGTAGAAAAAAGCTTTTTTTAAAAGTACACAAAAGGCCATTTATTTTTTCAATACAGATTTTATTATGAAGGTAATATTAATCATAACAGATACTAACCAAAGAATAGAACAAAGAGAAATGGAAATATACTGTATCCGGGTAAGAATATCTTTGAGAAAAGACAATGCAAAACCTCCCAGTACTATCCAGTAAATTACTAAGGTAATAATGCTCTGTCATGTGAACATCCATTCCTATTGTACTTCATATGATTTGTAAGTTGGTGGTGTGTGAAGCTGGCATTGAAAGCAAGATCAGTGAGTAATTTAGATTAAATGTGCTGAATTTACAGAATTTATACCACTTGGATACTAAAAATTGTCAGGCATTCTGTCTCAGGAAGTGTTTCTAGAGAAAGAGGCAAATTCTTTTTCAAACAGCCATTCTCAAGCCTATGATCTAGGAACAAGCACTTTTCTGAACATTTGGCTTTGTAGGACAGAATGAACATACTGCAGAGGGAAATGTCCCAAGAGGATATTGCAAGAATATTGGTCTATTAGGTTATTTCTCTTTTTAAGTGTGTCTTCAGAGTAGGAAATTTGGAGAGCCATTGACCATAAAAATTATATTCCAAGATCTTAGAAGAAAATCCCAAGTATCCACCTTATGTTCCCATCAAAAATGCTCCCAAGCCTACCATTCCGCACCTACTTCTTGTGTACTCTATTAAGAAGAACATCATTGGGTAAAACAAAAAAAAGGAAAATTGCCAATGTGGTTTATTTACACTCTACATTTTTCAATTCAACATTTATTTATATGGCACAGGACAGCCTCTCTATTTGCAGTTTTCTGAATCACCAAAACAACTAGAGAAGCAAAAAAATTTTACAGTTTGACTACAAAGGAGGCACTGAAGATTACTTCAAAACTTCAATACCACCGAAACTGGTTTGGCTCAGTGGATAGAGCATTAGCCTGCGGACTGAAAGGTCCCAGGTTCGATTCTGGTCAAGGGCACGTACCTTGGTTGTGGGCACATCCCCAGTAGGTGGTGTGCAGGAGGCAGCTGATCAATGTTTCTCTCTCATCAGTGTTTCTAACTCTCTATCCCTCTCCCTTCCTCTCTGTAAAAAATCAATAAAATATATATTTTTTAAAATTTCAATACTGGCAAGGATGTGGAAAAAAGAAACCCTCATACACTGCTGGTGGGAATGCAGACTGGTGCAGCCACTGTGGAAAACAGTATGGAGTTTCCTCAAAAAAAAAAAAAAAAAAAAAAAAGTAATCCCACTTCTAGGAATATATCCCAAGAAATCAGAAACACCTATCAGAAAGAATATATGCACCCCTACATTCATAGCAGCACAATTTACAATAGTTAAGATTTGGAAACAGCCTAAGTGCCCATCAGCAGATGAGTGGATTAAAAAACTGTGGTACATCTACACAATGGAATACTATGCTGCTGTAAAAACGAAGGAACTCTTACCATTTGCAACAGCATGGATGGACCTGGAGAGTATTTATGCTAAGCGAAATAAGCCAGTCAGAGAAAAATAAATATCACATGATCTCACTCACTTGTAGAATATAATGAACAACATAAACTGATGGGGGGAAAAAATCGATCCTGAGACACAGAAGCATTAAACAGACCATCAAACCCTAGAGGGAAGGCAGGGGAAGGATGGGGGTAAGAGATCAACCAAAGGACTTGTATGCATGCATATTAGCTTAACCAATGGACACAGACAGTAGGGGGTTCAGAGGTTGAGAGCATGTGCTGGGGCGGGGGGGGGCGGGGCGGGTAGCAGCCCCGGGAGAGGTCAATGGGGGGAAAAGAAGACATATGTAATACTTTCAATAATAAAGAATTTAAACTAAAAAAAAAAAACTTCAATAGAGGAAAAATATCATTAAACAATTTGTTTCCCATTCTCTATTCCTCTTGGAGCTCTATTTGGTGCAAATCTTATCTATTTGGTAAACTTCGAGGCAACATGTCATTAATTAAATATTCATATCACTGGGTTTTCTGTTTTAAAATATCATACATATTCCTTTAAACTGCATGACTCCCTTGAAATTAAGAGAAGCTCAAATTGAGTCCCAGATTCAAGGCACCACATCTCTCGAGGAGCAACCACAAAGAGCTGTGAGGTTAGCAGCATCTCCGTTACAGATTCGGGATTGGGTCAAACGTACCCGCGCTATTTTTGACCCCAGCTACTGCTTGGTTCTGTGATAGATGCGTTCTTTTGGGACTTGGCATCCACCACCACTCTCTTTCATCCCTTATCACAGGAGCTGCAAAGTTAAAACTACACTTCCCCAACTACCAGTCAACTAGAATATCCTAAAACAGGATCAGCCAATGAGATGCAGTCGGGAGAGATTCAGAAAGCAAGAAGAAGGTCAGAGGCCATCTTCTCACTGTTTGGGTACCGGCAAGAGAGTTGGCGGGTCATGCTTGCAGCAGCCAGGTAGATGCCTCCTTATATTTATAGTCACCCGTTGTGTGGATGTGAAGAAAAGCTGTCGTAACATAGTGGCAGAAGCAGTTTCCTGGACCTCAGCTCTGGACCTCAGTTTCCTGATAGTCTAGAGCAGGCATGGGGAACCTTTTTTCAGCCAAGGGCCATTCGGATATATATAACATCATTCGTTTAATATAATTCACTTAATATAAATTTATGTCGCTATGAAAAAAAAAAAGCTCCTAGATTTATTGAATTTTGAGTCCTGCCTGCAGTTACCTGGGCAGGGCCAGACCAAGTGATTTTGCCGGCCTTCTGCGGCCAGGCGTGGGGTGGATAGCCCCTCTAGCGCCCCCTGCCCCAGCAGGTGTTGTAACCCCATAATTCTGTGCGCTCCTTTGTTCCTACTGAAAGGACTTAAGAGTGGTTGCTATTTCCTGTACTGAACTCTGATTGACAGATGCTTTCTCTAGCTCTCCTTTTTCAGCAGGAGATGCCGCCGTCAATCAGTGTTACTGCTCAACATTCGGTAATTAATATCCTTGGTTAACTAACACACACTCCCCAAACTCTTTATCACCTTTTTTCCTTGCTTCCATTAAACACACTCACAGTGACTATATCCATGAGTATATTTTCATATTATTTAAGGGTAAATCATTAAACAGGAATGGAAGGAGAATGGCACCACAAATATGCATACCTCCTCTCTTCAAAAGAAGTTAGAATGAATCAGAAATTTTAGTCTCTTATACAAAATCTCAGGGCAGGATTCTAATTGGCTCATCTCTTTTCTGGCTCCCTGGACCAACCTACTATGCCTGGAATGAAGTTCACAGAGCAAAAAAAAATGGCTGCTAGGAACCAACTCTATAGCAAAAGGTGGAGGGAAGGAGTGGTGTCCCAAGAAGGTGACATGGACAGATATTCTAATAGATTTTTACTATATCTATACTCAAACCCTAGCTCTCCTAATCACCAGCTGTTGGCCTAGGGCTTAGTAATATAATATCACTAAAACACAGTTTACTTGTCTACCAGAAAAAGATAATTTTAAAACTTACTTATATTAGAGGGTTTTTGTGAGTATTACATTACATAATATTAACAAAACAATCAGAACAGCATTCAATACACATAGAGCTCAATAAATCTTAGTTGTTGTTTTGTTTTTATCTTTGTCATGATGCTTCAGCTAACTGGCACCACTGACTATTAATTTTCTTGGCAAAACAAACCAAAATTTACCCTTGATTGAATTTGCCTGAAGTCTAGACCCTCTACCTGGAAGCCAGCTAAGAAAACTGACTCCACAAACTTCTATCAGGTTATAAGCTCAAAAAGGACATCACTTTTCTTGCTGAACTTAAATGACACAAAAGGAAGATAAAAAAGAATTCATGATTACAATCATGTCCTCTAGGGAAGAGAGCAATGCACATTCATTTCAAGATTGTGTTCTATTTAATCTGATACACCGAAGATCTGGTTTTCCTGGAACGTGTTGCTACAAACCAGCATGTGCAATCAGAAGTGAGGTTTACTTGGTTGATTTATCTGGAATTGCCTAATAATTCCAGATCAAGGGTCAGCAAACTTTTTATGTAGAACATAAGAGATTAAATATGTTGGGCTTTATGAGCCCTGTAGTCTCTCTGTAAATGCTCAACTCTGCACTGGAGCACAAAAGCAGCCACAGACAATACATTAAAAATGAACCTGGCTGTGTGCTTACAAAAACAAAACAGTCTAGATTTGACCCGCAGGCTGTAGATTGCCAATCTCTGGTCTACATACAATTTTGGTGTGTGCGTCGGGGGAGAGGGAGGGATGTCTACAGTAAGGAGTAGTGGTGGTTCAAGTTTCAAGGGAGTCACATTTAGAAATGTATTCATGTCCTCTAAATATTTACATTTATTTTCATATGTCTATTTAAAATAACCTCTCAAATTTTAATGTCTTAAGGATCAGTGACAATATACCAATGGCTGATATTTTTCTAAAATAAGCATTCAAATAAATTTTCTCTTATAATACTTTTTAAACATAAAAATGAGATAAGTACATGTAGGCTATAAATCTTTGAAATAATTCTAAATTTGTTACTCATACTTTGACTCGGCCCAGGTATGAAATATCTCCAACACGAAGCCTTCCCCAGTCCTGCCTCCCTTCTAACATCCTTCGGCCCCCGGTTTATGCTCCTCACTTAACGCGTCTATGATTCCACAGGTCTATCTCTCACGCAACCTCCTCTAATCCCCTCTACTTCAGTTCATCCTCCATAGCACCATCAGATGAAACTTTCACAAGACTGTACTGCGTGTGCCACTTCACTGCTCAAAACCCTTCCAGGGCTTTCCATTACCTAAAACAAAGCATGAAGGCTTTATCTTGTCACTGAAACCTTTCTGTAATGTATGGCTCCAACTGGTTTTCCCATAGTATAGCTTCCCGGTCTTCCACAGAAGTCATCCCGTAAACGTGTCTACTCATTCTTGTACGTGGATAAGTCTTCATTCCTGTCCTCATCTCTTCCCCACTAGAGTAGCCTTTCCTTCCCCATCTTCTCCCCCAATTTAAATCATTCATAGTGTTCTAGATCCAGAGGACAAAAAAAAATTAACTCCCAAATAAAAAGTTCCGTGGTCTCTCTCAGCTGCAGCAATTCTCTCTCCTGAAGATAAAAGTCATTGTTTATTTTATATCGCTCCTTCAGCCCTGGTCACATACTGTTTACTCACGCAGTTTGTGGCTGTGCTGCTGCGGCTGTTGCTTTCCTGCAGCAGCAGACAGACTGTGTTTCTTGAAAGTAGGGCTGAATCTCAGACCGCCTGGAGCTGCCCAGCAGACCGCTCAGGGGGCTGTGTGCATGCAATGACGACACAGGTCATTAAAGCCAGAGGACAAGAAGACATCTGAGTAGGCCTCTTTCAGTAAATGTCTTTCAGCAAACTGGGGGCCTTTTAACGGAAAAGAGTTTGAAATGAGCCTCTGGAAAAAAGGAGAGACAATTTGTCCCCAAAGAAAACTCCAGGGAATGATTATGCAAGATGTGCAAAGGGGCCTCGAAACTTTTACCTAAAGCCCTCCACGTGGACCATTTCCATCCTCTCCACCCAAAGTGTAAGAAAGAAAAGAAAGGGGGACATACAGATTACTCAGGATTGTTCCTTCTTAGAAGCTTCAGCGGGGGAGGTGGGAAGATTGATGGGGACAAAACTCTAATAAATACCTGGAAGATTTTTAATGTTTTCTGAATGCAATTACCTGTGTCTTTACTGTCTCTCGTAACCATAGGTGAGTGGCTGAGAGTTAGACTTGTCAGGTGTCGTCATCAAAGGACTTACTTTCAAGCTGGAAAGACTCAATGGTATTTTGCATCGTTTTAAATGTCAGAGAACGCCTTTTGTATGTGGTGTCACTATAAACAGTAACTTTTGATACTTTACAAGAGTTGCATTCTATTTAGAAAAGGATCTCCTTTTTTACATAAAAGTTAGTATTTTTAAATAGCTATATTACTTCATTCTCCAGCCCAAAAACATAACCACTTTTCAGCTTTAATTACCCAACACAGGAGTGCCCCTATGATACGCTCACGCAATAGAATGATGCTTTCAAAGCAGCCCTCCCCAAGTATTTCCCAGTAAGAGTTCGTGTCTAGATTACACACGAACAGGAGGGCGGGGGGATAAGTAAAGGAGGGGGGAAGAGAGAGCCCACAATCAGCTGTCCTGGTGAAGCGTCTTTCTTAAAACAGAACTGCTTATGAGCCCAGGCTCTGCTTAGCTTATATATCAATTTACGGCGCCTGTTGTTAAAAGGGGGAAATCGAAAACAAACAAATAAATAGGTTTTAAGTAAATAGCACATTTCAGGAAGGCTCCATAGCCTTCAGGGAAAGATTTAGAATAAAACGATTACCCCTGAAACTATTGTGTGCTCTTGTTCCCAGCTTCAGTTATAACTCACATGGAGGTCAACTCGGAACCCTGGGGAGAGAACTAATGCCTATTAGGAAAATAAACAACAGAAAAATAAAACACATTTGAGACTGTGGAATGATCTTCTTATTTGGAGAAGGTGAAAAGCAGCCTCGCTGCTGAGCATAAACAAAAATTGATAACAGCCACATGAAAAGCAAGCATTGTTGTCTTTCCCTATATCAAGAGACACTGCCATTTACTGTGTCAACTGAGAACAATTCCTCTCCTCCCAAAGCCACGTTTTTTGTTTCCACGTGGATACTATTTTCATCCGTATGGTTTTAATCTCCATAGAATTTCTGCAGGTTTATTGTCTAGCCATCAAGTTACTTTTCACATTATCATTTTAGTTTGCACCTAAAATCATGTACACATTTCCAAAGAAGTGTCGAGCTGTATTTTGAAGTGAATTGCACTCAATTATCAAATGTTCCTTGGATCTAAAGACATGCTAATAGGCACCACCATACGTTTCTGCCAAAACACATTTTCTCTTCTCATCTGTGCTACACTGTGTTTTTTTTCTAATTACATGTGATGCCTTATTAATGGTATTTCACAGGGGAAATATGCCCAAATTCCTTTCTAAAATGTAAACAATCTAGATATGCTCACAGTTGTGCCACAAAATAATGAAATAGAGTTTATAAACAATACAACGAAAGTTTTTTGTGAGATTCACCTATCAATAACTTGACCTACTCAGTCAACTAATCAAATGTAATGGTGAAGTATAAATATTATAAGTATAATCAACTGTTTCCCCCCCCCCTTACTAATTAATTTTAATTGTTCCATTCCGGAAAATTTCGGGGGCTGCCATTGCTTTTAGGATAATCAGATACGCAGAGCCAAAAACTAGGATGTATTTTTCTCACCGGGAGGAATTTCAAATTTGGCAGTACATTCACATGTGAACAAAGCCAAAGAAGATGGCAAGAGTAAAATATGAGTCTGTCTATCTCCAAAGGGGGACAAAATTAGCTTTAGGGAAAATGAGGATGAAGAAATATCACAAAGTCTAAGATGTAAACCAGGGTTTGAAAATCTAAATATTGTCTGTTAGTAGGCAACACATGCACATAAAATTGTTTCTGAAGTATGACAAGTAGTTCTAATCTTCCTAGATTTCTATCACTTCCTTATTGGTGTCTTAGCATAATTTAAATATCTGACTTTAATCTACAGGACTTTAAATTATCTTAGTCATAGTATAGAGAAAAGCCACACACAAAAAGATAAATAATCAACGGGTGCTCCCTAAATTTCAATGTGGAATGATAAGGGAGCAGATAGGAAAGCAAAAGACATATTGAAAAGGAAAGAAAAAATTAAAAAAGAAAAGGAAAATGTTGAACTGGAGCCAAATCTCCTAAAAAGATTTCATATTTTAAAATTTCAGAGGGAAAAGCTAACTTGATCACTAAAAGTCATGCCTACTTAAGCTTTTCACTATCTTGGAAAGCCAAGCATTGACAGAATCTCCCATCTTTTGCCCATGCCAACATCCTTACTGCACATGAGACATCATGGAATTAGTCCTGTTCAGCTGAAGATGAACAATTTTCCCAAGATTTAGACTTTGTTCTCTATTAGACTTTCACACTGTTCCAATATTGGTTTTTAAAACCCTCTATTATGTATCCCCATGCACCTTTTCCCAAAGTCCGTACACCTAAAATAACCATCTCATTCCCACTTCCTGAACATTCTAAATAATCTTTGTATTTAACATTTTTACAGGACATGTCTTTAAAAACATGAGTTCTCGAGTTGACTCTTGGTTGTACCATGCATAACCATGTGACAATAAGTTTCTTAACCTTTCTGGGCCATGATACGTTCTAAAATTGACTAACATTTATACCTATCTCATAAGGATGTTTTAAGAATCAAATGAGCTAATACATGTAGAACTCATGTGGATAAATGTAAAAATACATGTAAAACTGACACAAAATATGTATTCAATTACAGCTATAAAATCCCAACTTTCTTAATGGAGTAGGAAACGTAATTTTAAAAATTAAGTAATTTTAAAAATATTTGTATCACGATGATAGACCTGTGACCACATATACTGAGTCAAAGAGAGTTAGGATAGTAAGTCTAAAAGGAACAGAACAAATTTTATGTGCCATGCTCTGCCCTCCCAACGTTGAGACTCGTGCTGGGAGGCAGCCCCTTGCTCTCCCCTTCAGATAATGCAGAGCCCATAAGATGGAATTGGCTTCATTCCTGGATCTTCGAATCACCAGGTGGAAGAAAGCTGCCCAGCAAACAGGAGTACACACACTGGATTGTTACATGAGCAAGGGAAAAGCATCTATTGCGAACCCACAAACACACTGAAATAAGGCAGTTTCTTTGTAGCAACAACAAATGATATCTAACAACCCATTTCTCCTATTTTCATTTGCTTTGATGAAAAGTTGCGTTGTTATAAGGAAGCTTAAGTGCACTGCTCCGAGGCAGGTGCTTGTATCTTCTGCCCACTATCAGGTAGCTGGGAAATAAGGAAGAGTTGGAAGATGTACCTTGAGATTAATGCTAATTTTCTGAATCTTTTATGAGCTAGAAACTCTTAGTAAGACCAACAAAAAGAAATCTTTTCTGATCACTTAAACCTTTGAAAAGCACTGCATTAAAAAAAAAATGCATGACAATAAAAGCTGCTGAGAAGAAAATGTATGGTGCTATTAATTATATCCTAAAATCATTCTGATTTTCTGACTTTCCTCCTTACTTTCAAGTTTCCTTCTACATCCTAGCATCCCTCAGAAATATATAAAATAAAATAACAGAAAATAAAAAATTTCTCATGAAGGACCTATTAGGCCCCCCAAAGTTCAGATTAATTTAATCCTTTTCAAAGCTGCTATATTCACTCCCTGGAAAATATACATATGTTTAAGAAATGTTTTTTAAATCAACTTCTCAAAGTCACTCCAGTCGTTCAGGTAAAAACATAATTTAGTTGATGCTTCAAAGCCACATTATGTACCTGATAGATTGCTTGGAGCTTGTCTAGATACTCAGAGTGTTTTAAATAAATGGTGTTTCCTTATTCAACAGAACCTGTGTTTTCTGGCAAGCCTGCTGCACACCCCTCCACACACACTCAGCAATAAGACTACAGCAGTGGCCTACCTGGCCCCACAGTGACCTAGTCCTTCTTGGATCTAACAGCAGTACCACTGAGTAGGCTGGTAATCCACCAAACCACACACCTGTTACTTAAAAACAGAAATTCTCAACCCCAGCACTACTGCCATTTGGGGCCAGATAATTCTTTGTTGTGGGGAGGTTGTCTTCATTGCAGAATAGGTTTAGCATCCCTGGCCTCTGCCCATTACATTCCAATAACACTCTTCTCCCTCCTCCCCCTACAGTGAAACAACCAAAAATGTGTCTCAACATTGCCAAGTGTCCACTGGAGAACAAAACTGCCCCAGTTGAAAACCACTGCACAAGAAAAAGCTTTCATTCTTCTTAGAAAATCAAAACTTAATATGAGTGTACTAAGCTCGCACAGCAAGCATCCATTATGAAGCTAAATTTCAATGGCTTAAACTTTTGCTAAAGCAACGCTGCTAAACTGCAGTCTGTGACTTCAGCTCTGTGGATTCAGTAATTCCTTCCCCGTCACAAATTCCTCTCTTAAAAATTTTGTTACATGACAATTTGATTCTATTTAACTCTTCAGCAACTGAAAAAAAAATTCAATTCCCCTAATAAGAGTTACAAATCCTTCTTGTTAAGGATAATAAGAAAAAGTGGGAACTAGGGCTTAGAACAAGAAGAAGAGAAAAGGAAAGGAAGAGTAGCTTGGCGGGCAAGCTTTGATCTTGCCAAAGGAAGATAAAGCAATGTAAATTTGACCTTAATTTTGTATGCTCTTGTCTCTGTGAAGAGGAAGAGATATTAGTCAAAATATTTATTGTGTACCTATGAAGGGCCAGGCACTGTTTGAGAATCTTTCTACAAAAAGAATAAGAATGTTTGCTTCAAGTATAAAATGACAATCAACTGTCAGATACACAGACCAATCATGGAAACCATGGAAACCATTGATCTTGTCTCCTTCAGACTCTTAAGACAAAACAGCAAATTTGTGTCCTCTCCTAAGTCAAATTCCACTAAAAAACGATATCCTCATAATAAGAATATACTTCCAAAATCACCACGTAACAATTCAATGATTGGTGATTTACTAGTTGTTAGAAGTGTGAAAGATATACTAGATATACTGCATGGATTCTTTCATCAACGAAGCTACACATTTTTGAGGAAGGTTTGATTTATAGTCTACATTCCAGCCATACTGAACTACTTGTAGTTCCTGGACTTCTAATCATATCTCTGTGCTTTTGCACATAGATTAATCACTATATGCATAGAATTATGTTTTCCCCTTGTCTTCCTGTTCTATCCATACTTCAAAATGTGATTTAATAGCCACCCTCTGTAAAACCCTTTATGACCCTTTCCCCAAATGGAATTGATCAGGTCCTCCTTTGTCCTGCCTCTATAGCTGTACATATGTTTACTCAATTATCACATGTATTACAATAACTTGCTCATATGTTCCTCTCTCCACCTAAACTATGAGTTACTTAAAGACTTGGATACTATCTTTTAATGTTGTATCCTATAATATTTAGTTCAATAAGCTAAATAAATGTTGGCTGCATAACAAAATAAATAAACGTTTGCAGTGAAGACGAATTGGTGCACATTGAAAGAAAGTTAATTAGAAGAAATATTTCAATATCGCTATTCACCCTTTCTCTATAATAGAATTGTCAACCAAATTCACAATCAACAATGACAGATCAAAACACATGCATGCGATTGGCGCCAGCAAGAGCTTTATATGTATTGTGCATGTGTGAGTCAACTTAGCCTTTTATAGATATAGAATAAGTTTGCTTAATTAGACCTGCTTTCTGATGTAGCTAAACTTTTCCAGCCCAGTGAAGCACACCAACTTCTCTTTCAGGTAATTGTCAGCAACACAGCAGTAAACATCAACATGAAGCAGATTATTATTGTAGATCACACAGGGAGAACAAAGGGTAAAATATTTAACTGCAGCAGTGTTTGACTATATTCTGTGCAGTAAGAAAACCTGAAGTCATTTTCAAGGTCCACCATTTCTTACTTCTTTCAAATCGGGTCAAGTTTCTAAGCTTTCTAAATCCCCATTTTCCAGTTAATGAAAAGAAAATAGGATTCCACTGAGTCTCCTATCTACCTACTCCAGGACTTCTGTGAGAATCAAATGAGATGAGGCACAGGAAAATGCTTCACAGACATTTGGTTAAAGTGTAAATTGTTTGCACCCGGCTATAAAGCAAGTCCTGTTCCTGGGCTGAAGAAACTCCAAGGAGACTAGTTGCTAGGGAGAGGAAACTAGGCGTTGCTACGTGACATCATTACCTGGTGCCCACAGCCACCATTTCCGGGCTGGGCTGGGCTGTGGGCCACGTTTTGTGCCATGGGGCCTCAGCAGCATCAGCTGCGATTTGGTGGGCTGTCACTCTGGGGTGGTGGCGGGGCCCGTGTCCCACTTGGGGGAAGCCAAGTGTTGCTTTGTGGGCACCAGGTCGGCAGTGCCATTTCTCTGTAAATGGCCAGTGCACATCACAGCAGCTCCTGCGCTGAGCATCTACCCCCTGGTGGTCAGTGCACATCATAGGGACTGGTCAGATGGTCGGACACTTAGCATATTAGCCTTTTAGATATACAGATAAGGTGCTTAACAAATATAACCTGGATAAACATAAATCTATAAATCATCTGTTGTCAACCTTTCCTTTAATATCCAGATAAAATGGCTCAAGCCCTCATTGCACATGCTTTCCAAGATTTTCAAGGAGCCGAAACCAGTTTGGCTCAGTGGATAGAGCATCAGGTCTGTGGACTGAAGGGTCCCAGGTTCGATTCCAGTCAAGGGCATGTACATTGGTTGCGGGCACATCCCCGGTAGGGAGTGTGCAGGAGGCAGCTGGTCGATGTTTCTCTCCCATCGATGTTTCTAGCTCTCTATCACTCTCCCTTCCTCTCTGTAAAAAATCAATAAAATATATTTTTTTAAAAAAGATTTTCAAGGAACTTTATAATACCTGGACACCTCTCATTAAATTCCAAATTCCTGCTGTCTTACCTTTGTGGATACCATGCTTTTCATATATGCTCAGCCTATGTGTGGCCACCATTCCTCCTCTACTACTCTTCAAACCCCACTAACAAAAGTCTTTAACAGACTTTTACAGAACATTAGTAGTAACAGAGAAACATATAGCATAACATTATCTAAATAATAAAGAGCTAATATGCAAATGGTTGTGACGCTCTCATGAATAATGACTGATCAATAGGAGGCTGCATGCCCAGCAGGCGCAGGTGGGTGGGGACTTGCAGCGTCAGGGATTTGCATGAGGCTCGTGTCCCCGCCCACAGCGCCGGGACCAGGGACATGAGGCTTGCGGAGGCCTACCTCTTTGGGGCAATGGATCGCGGGGCTCTCGCACTGTGACAGGGAACAGGCCAGGCTGGGAGAGCCTCCCCCCCTACCCCGAGTGCACGAAGACTTAGTATCGTTAAGATGTCAACTCTCTCCAAAATTATCTATATATTGATCTGCATCAGGCCACTAGAATTATAATATGAAACTACCTAATATTAACATTAGATACTCATATTCTGCCTATTCTTTATTATGCAGATTAGCTATCACTTTCACTCCAAGACTAGGATCTAGATGTACCTTTGCATAAATTAAATTATACTTATAGTTTAAAAAAAAAAAGCATCGATCAGATGCTCAAACCTCAGAGGGAAGGTAGGGGAGGGTGGGGGTAAGGGGGAGAGATCAACCAAAGGACTTGTAGGCATGCATATAAGCATAAGCAATTGACGCAGACAACAGGGGGTGAGGGTAAGCGCAGGATTGGGGGAGTGGGGGACAATGGGGGGATAAGGACACATTTGTAATACCTTAATCAATAAAGGAAAAATAAATTTTAAAAATTAAAAAAAAAAACTACCTCTCTGCTATGAAATAAAGTGTGTCATGCCCACCCACCACCGCAAATTCCTATGTTGAAGCCCTAACCCCCAATATAACTGTATTCGGAGACAGGACCTTAAGAAGGTAATCAAGGTTAAATGAGGTCATAAGAGTTTTCTCCTCTCTCTCTCTCTCTCTCTCTCTCCCTCTCTCTCTGTCTCCCCCCCATCCCCCTATCTAAGATGGTGCCATTTGCAATCCAAGGAGAAAGCCCTCACCAAAAACGAACCCTACAGGTCTGAGACATCTTGTTATAGCAGCACTAGCTAAAGCATCCTTCCTCACACTTAAAAATGAAAGAGAGGAGAGGGAGGGAGAGAGAAGAAGGGAGAGAGAGATAGAGACAGAGAGAGAGAGAGAGAGAGAGAGAGAGAGAGAGAGAGAGAGAGAAGAGAGAATGTGTTTAAAATTATAAAGTTTGCTTTAACATACCAGAGGTAAAATTCCAGGAGTAGAACTTATGAGTTTAGTAAAGTCACAGTCTTCAAGGTCATATATAAAACCAATTGTATTTCTATAATTTAGCAAAGGATAATAAGAAATTGAATTTTAAAAAGACAGTATCCTTTACAACAGCACCAAAAAATGAAATATGTATGTAAATCTAACAAAATTCATATAGGATCTACAGTATACTCAAAGCTAAAAGATACTAATGAAAGAAATCAAAGAAGATCTAGCTCAGCTGGTGTGGTTCAGTAGTTGAGCATATTTACTTCGAAGTCATGGTTTGACTCCTGGTCAGGGCACTCTCTCCCTTTCCCTTCCTCTCAAAAACAATAAAAATATTTTTTTAAAAAGATCTAAATAACTTCAGAGATATACCATGCTAATAGATTAGAAGACTTAGTATTGTTAAGATGTCAACTCTCTCCAAAATTATCTATATATTGAACACAATTCCAATCAAAATCCCAACGTAATGTTTTACAGAAATCAACAAGATGATTTTAAATTTTGTATGAAAGGGCCAAACATTTTGGGGGAGAAACTTACTAGAAAGCCACAGTAATCAAGACAATGTAATATTGGCTTAACAGCAGACATTATAGATCAATGGAACAAGAGAGACTATAAAAAGCCTTGTACACATATAGCCTATTAATTTTTTTCAAAGGTACAAAGGCAATTCAGTGATGAAAGGATACTTTTTTCAAGATATGGTGCTGGAATAATTTCACATCATATGTATACACACATGCATACATACACACACACACACACACACACACACGAGCCTCAACATCTCACATACAAAAAATAACTTTAAATGGATTATAGAAATAAAACCTTTTTCTAATTTTTTCCATTTTTAAATCATTTTTATTTTTCAATTATAGTTGATTCATTATTGTATTAGTTTCCAGTGTACAGCCCAGTGATTAGACATTATATAACTTACTAGTACTAAGTGATTATCCTAATAAATCTCACATCCATCTGACACCATAGTTATTATAATATTAATGACTATATTTCCTAAGCTTTACTTTACATCCCCATGACTATTCTGTAACAACCAATTTGGACTTCTTAATCTCTTCACCTTTTCACCCTTCTCCCAAATTCCCCCCACACACTCTGGCAATGGTCAAAATGGTCTCTGTACCTATGAGTCTGTTTCTGTTCTGCTTATTTTGTGGGGGGCTTTTTTAGATTCAACTATTTATATATGTATTTATTGCAATTTTATTGTTCATATTTTTTTCTTCTTCTTAGAGAAGACCCTTTAACATTTCATATAATATTGGTTTGGTGGTGATGAACTCCTTTAGCTTTATCTTGTCTGGGAAGCTCTTTATTTGCCCTTCAATTCTAAATCATAGCTTTGCTGAGTAGAGGAGTATTGGCTATATGCCTTGCTTTTCATCACTTTGGATATTTCTTGCCAATTCTTTCTGGCCTGTAGGTAACTAACTGCTTTTCTCTTGCTGCTTTTAAGATTTTTCTCTTTGACTTTAATCTGTGGTATTTTAATTATAATGTGTCTTGGTGTGGGCCTGTTTGGGACTCTGTACTTCCTGGACTTGTATGTGTATTTCCTTCACCAAGTTAAGAAAGTTTTCAGTCATTATTTCTACAAACAGATTTTCAATTTCTTGCTTGCTCTCTTCTTCCAGTACCCCCATGGTGCAAATGTTGTTATGCTTGAAGTTGTTCCAGAGGTTCTTTACACTATCCTCATTTTGCAGGGTATTCTTTATTCCTTTTGCTGTTCTGATCAGGGGTGTTTGTTTGTTTTGCTTCTTTATATTTGCTTCTTGGCTTCATCCTCTCTACTGTTGATGCCCTGTAAATTATTCTTCATTTCAGTTAGTGCATCCTTCATTTCTAACTGGTCCTTTTTCATGTCTTTGATGTTCTCACTAATTTCCTTGAAATTACAAGTTCATGGACATTCTCACTAAAATCTTTGAAGCTCTCATTAAGCTCCTTGAGCATCCTTATAACCATTGCTTTGAACTCTGTGTCTAGTGGTTCGCTTGCTTCCATTTCATTTAGCTCTTTTTCTGGAGATTTCGTCTGTTCTTTCATTTGTGACATGTTTCTTTGTCTCTGCATTTTGGCATCCTCCATGTGTTTGTTTCTATGTATTATGTAGAGCTCCTATGTCTCCCAGGCTTTGTGGAGTGGCCTAATGTAGGTGTTCTTGAGGGTCCCGTGGCACAGCCTTCCCAATCACCCAAGCTGGGCACTTGAAGTGTGTCCCTGTGTGGGCTGTGTACCCCCTCCTCTTATAATTAAGCCTTGATTGCCATTGGCACATTAATGGGAGGGCCTGGTGTGGGCTGGGACCCCTTGATCCTCAGGGGGGTCCTATGCAGCTGAGATCTCTCTCCCAAATTTTATCCGCCACACATGGGTGTGGAACCAGCCCACTCCATGTCTCCGCCCCTGCTACCAGTCTTGACGTAGCTTCTTCTTTAATTCCCTCATTATAGGACTTCCATTCGCCAGATTCAGGCAGTAATGAATGGTGGTTGTTCTGTAGTTTAGTTATAATTTTGATGTGGTTGTGGGAGGAGGCAAGTAACATGTTTACCTATGCTGCCTAGTTGACCAGAAGTAGACCAAAAACTCTTAACACAATTAAAGCTCAAACAATGCAAATGAGAGCAAAATTTTTAGAAGAAACATATAATAAAATCTTAGTGGCCTTGGTTTAGACAATGATTTTTTAGATATGACACTAAAGCACATGAAAAAAATTGCACTATATCAAAATTAAAACTTCTACTCTTCAAAAGACACTGAATAAAGTGAAAAGACAAGTCACAGACTGGGAAAAAATATTACAAAACCTATATCTGATAAAGGACTTTATCTAGAATATATAAGCACTTCTCAAAAGTCAGTTAATTAGAAAGCAACCTCACTGCTATGGGCTGAATTGTGTTCCCTCAAAATTCAACCCCACCACCCCATACTTCAGATTGTGACTATACTTGGAGACAGTACCTTTAAAGAGCTGATTAAGCTAAAATGAGGCCTTTCGTGCACCTAGGCCCGGGTGAGCCCACGTGGCCCTGGGTCTGGGAGAGGCCAAGCGTCCCTGGGTCTGGGTGAGACCATGTGTCCCAGGATCCGGGTGAGGCCTCGTGCACCTAGGCCCGGGTGAGCCCAAGTGGCCCTGGGTCTGGGAGAGGCCAAGCGTCCCTGGGTCCGGGTGAGACCATGTGTCCCAGGATCCGGGTGAGGCCTCGTGCACCTAGGCCCGGGTGAGCCCAAGTGGCCCTGGGTCGGGGAGAGGCCAAGCGTCCCTGGGTCCGGGTGAGACCATGTGTCCCTGGATCCGGGTGAGGCCTCGTGCACCTAGGCCCGGGTGAGCCCAAGTGGCCCTGGGTCTGGGAGAGGCCAAGCGTCCCTGGGTCCGGGTGAGACCATGTGTCCCTGGATCCGGGTGAGGCCTCGTGCACCTAGGCCCGGGTGAGCCCAAGTGGCCCTGGGTCTGGGAGAGGCCAAGCGTCCCTGGGTCCGGGTGAAACCATGCGTCCCTGGATCCGGGTGAGGCCTCGTGCACCTCGGCCCGGGTGAGCCCAAGTGGCCCTGGGTCTGGGAGAGGCCAAGCGTCCCTGGGTCCGGGTGAGACCATGTGTCCCAGGATCCGGGTGAGGCCTCGTGCACCTAGGCCCGGGTGAGCCCAAGTGGCCCTGGGTCTGGGAGAGGCCAAGCGTCCCTGGGTCCGGGTGAGACCATGTGTCCCTGGATCCGGGTGAGGCCTCGTGCACCTAGGCCCGGGTGAGCCCAAGTGGCCCTGGGTCGGGGAGAGGCCAAGCGTCCCTGGGTCCGGGTGAGACCATGTGTCCCTGGATCCGGGTGAGGCCTCGTGCACCTAGGCCCGGGTGAGCCCAAGTGGCCCTGGGTCTGGGAGAGGCCAAGCGTCCCTGGGTCCGGGTGAGACCATGTGTCCCTGGATCCGGGTGAGGCCTCGTGCACCTAGGCCCGGGTGAGCCCAAGTGGCCCTGGGTCGGGGAGAGGCCAAGCGTCCCTGGGTCCGGGTGAGACCATGTGTCCCTGGATCCGGGTGAGGCCTCGTGCACCTAGGCCCGGGTGAGCCCACGTGGCCCTGGGTCTGGGAGAGGCCAAGCGTCCCTGGGTCCGGGTGAGACCATGTGTCCCTGGATCCGGGTGAGGCCTCGTGCACCTAGGCCCGGGTGAGCCCAAGTGGCCCTGGGTCTGGGAGAGGCCAAGCGTCCCTGGGTCCGGGTGAGACCATGTGTCCCTGGATCCGGGTGAGGCCTCGTGCACCTAGGCCCGGGTGAGCCCAAGTGGCCCTGGGTCTGGGAGAGGCCAAGCGTCCCTGGGTCCGGGTGAGACCATGTGTCCCTGGATCCGGGTGAGGCCTCGTGCACCTAGGCCCGGGTGAGCCCAAGTGGCCCTGGGTCGGGGAGAGGCCAAGCGTCCCTGGGTCCGGGTGAGACCATGTGTCCCTGGATCCGGGTGAGGCCTCGTGCACCTAGGCCCGGGTGAGCCCAAGTGGCCCTGGGTCTGGGAGAGGCCAAGCGTCCCTGGGTCCGGGTGAGACCATGTGTCCCTGGATCCGGGTGAGGCCTCGTGCACCTAGGCCCGGGTGAGCCCAAGTGGCCCTGGGTCTGGGAGAGGCCAAGCGTCCCTGGGTCCGGGTGAGACCATGTGTCCCAGGATCCGGGTGAGGCCTCGTGCACCTAGGCCCGGGTGAGCCCAAGTGGCCCTGGATCTGGGAGAGGCCAAGCATCCCTGGGTCCGGGTGAGACCATGTGTCCCTGGATCCGGGTGAGGCCTTGTGCAACTAAGCCCGGGTGAGGCCACGTGCCCCTGGGTCTGGGAGAGGCCAAGCGTCCCTGGGTACGGGTGAAGCCAGATCCTGGGTCCGGGTGAGGCCGTGCGCCCCTGGATCCATCCGGGTGAGGCTGGGTCCCAGACCCGGGTGAGACCACGCGCCCCTTGGGTATGGGTGAGGCCACGTGCCCCTTAGTCCAGGTGACGCCGTGCCCCTGGGTTCGGCCGAGACCAAACCAGAGGGAGTCGGACCTCCATTACCACCATTTGTCCACCATCCAGAGCTGAGGGGTCAGTGCTGACATGTACACATAAGGAACTACTGGACATCGAAATTGGGTCTCAAAAGAACTGTTGGTCCAGGGGGAAGCTCGCTACAGATTGATTCATTTGCCTGTCAGCATAAATATTATTGCTCGTCTCACATTCAGTTCTTATTAGTATATATCTAGTGACATTTGATCTCATTCATCTAGAGGAAATGATGAACAACATAGACTGAGGAACAAGAACAGAACCAGAATCAAGGAGGCATCGATCGGACTATCGGGCCTCAGAGGGAGGATAGGGGAGGGTAGGGAGAGGGTGGGGGGAGGGGGAGAGTTCAACCAAAGGACCTGTATGCATGCATATAAGCCTATCCAACGGTTAAGTTCAACAGGGGATTGGGGCATGCGTGGGGAGAGGGGTGGGATGGGAACGGGGGGATGAGGACAAATATGTGACACCTTAATCAATAAAGAAATTTAAAAAAATAAAATAAAAAAAAAATAAAAAAATAAAAAAAAAAAAAAAAAAAAAAAAAATAAAATGAGGCCTTTCGTGGATCCTAATCCAATCTGACTGGTGTCCTTTAACCACAAAGAATCACCAGAAGTGTGAACACACAAAGAAAAGACCCTGTGAGGACAAAGCCAGAAGGTGCCACCTGCAAGCCAGGGAGAGAAGCCTCAGAAAAAACTAAATATGCCGACAACTTGGTCTTGGACTTGCAGTCTCTAGAACTGTAACCAAAATAATTTCTATTGTTTAAGACACTCAGTCTGGAGTATTTTCTTATAGCAACCTATCAAACTAATACACTTCCTTAAAAAAATGGACAAAATATTTTAACAGACACTTCATCAATAAAATATATATGTGACAAATGAGTATATGAAAAGATGTTCAACATAATTAGTCATGAGGGAAATACAAATTAAAACCACAATGAGGTACCACTAAATTCCTATTAGAATAGCGACAATTGAACACTTTTTTTTAACTCTGACTACAGTGTTCACACGCATACAGAGAAACTGAAACTCTTCATATTGCTGCTAGGAATGCAAAACAGTACAGCCACTTTGAAAAACAACAGTTTGGCAGTTTCTTATAAAGTTAATCATATGCTACCATATGATACAGCAATCCTACCTCCTGGATATTTACCCAGTAAAATGAAAATTTACATTCACAAAAATCTGTACACAATTATTTATAGCAGCTCTTTCATCACAGCCAACAACTGGAAATAACACAAATGTCCTTCAGCGAGTGAATGGATAATCTAATTGTGATGTATGCATATGTTGAAATACTATACAGCCATAAAAATAAACTATTGACACACACAACTGGATGAATCCCCCATTATGCTATATGAAAAAAGCCACACTCAAAGAGCACAGATTATATGATTCCATTTATATGAAATTCTGGAAAAGGCAAAACCACAGACCGAGCAAACAAAGCAATGGTTGTCAGGGGCTAAGGGCAAGGGGCTTAGTCACAAGGGTCATGGGGAAAGTTTTCAGGTGGCAGAATCAGTCTATATTTTGTTTGTGATGGTAGATATGCATTCTCAAAATTCTTAGTAATGCACAATATAGGGAGTGAATTTTGCTGAATGTAAATTGCCTTTAAAAAAAAAAAGACTTTAGAAAAATTGCTAGCTAAGGCTTCCTCCTCCCACATCCAGAGGATACCTAGAAAGAGGGTAGGGAAGGTATGTTTTAAATAGTGGCAGGTTTTAAATCATTACCAGACTACATCCTTGCAGTAATCAGTGATTATAAAGAATTTTTAAATCAAAAAGCAGGAATATACAGAGAGAGATATCGTTTTTAAGTTTTCCATCAAAAAAAAAATGTTAAGTAATTCCCAATATTTGGAATAGTCACTTATCTGAAACCATTAATCTCAAAGACTTCTGCAGTTTATTATTAATTATCATGAGCTTAACACCTGGAAAAATTCAATAAATGCAAATGGAGGCAATATGTTAGGGAGAGCTAGCTTCTATTGGGTTTTTAAAGATCAGGAAGTCGTTTGAATTAAATCTGACTGGAGGTGAGAAATTACCTGTTTCTACAGCAGGAGGGAAAGCATGATGAAAAGTGTATGTTAGGAAAATGAGTCTAGCAACCATGTATGAAATGAATTCGAAAGAAAATACTGAAGCAAGAAAACAAAGGATAGCTTCAGGGATGGAGGGAGAGCCCAGGCTAGGGTGACAGCCATTGGGCTGTGTTCATTAAATCCAATATGCATCTCTTTCCCATGTTTTCCTGAATACCCAGAAACAATGTCACATTTGCTATATTAAGGTTATTTGAAATTGAGATAGGAACTTGGCCTACGAAATTAAAACTCTGTTGACTCATGTAAGGTCATGGCAAGAGCCCCCAAGTCAGGTGACAGGGGCACAATGCAAGTTAGATCTGATTATAACAGAAATTAATCCCAATTACATTTTCTCATCATTGGCTTTTTGCTTTCTACTAGTAACAGGTGTTAATCTCCCCTTAGGAGTATGTGGCTTCCCTGCAATATTTCCAGAGGCAGAGCTAATGGCAGGCCCAGCCAAGCCCACAATCAGCATAAAAGGCCCTGGTTTTTATCTGAATCCACCCAGAAAAGTTTTCTCCCTTCTTTTCTTCCTTCCTTCCTTCCTTCCTTCCTTCCTTCCTTCCTTCTTTTTTTAATTGTGCACCAAAAATAACATAATTGCTATATTTATTGAGTGATACAGTTCCATATATTTTTTCCTGGGGTTTAATTGTTTGTTAGTTTTTTGGCTGTATACTCAGGTCATTTCTTCATATAACAAAGATTTTGCAAAATCATTTTTTTATAGAGAGTATAGAGGAATAATTGATTTTCCTTTCTCGTAAAGAAGTTTCTTTCAACTTCACAGCCTGTAGTTAGTAATGCCATGTAAATTGTTAGGATTGCCATCCAACTTGGGAAAACATCTATCAAGCTTTTTTCTGTATGAGCTGTATGATTCTGAGGAATTTTCCACAGACCGGCTTCTGGCTCCACACGTTTCAAGCCTCTGTTTCTCCGCCAGATCTCTTCCTTTGAAGGCCAACTATGATCTCCTGATTAAGAAACACTTCTTGGTTTTCTTTTGTTTCTGCCAGACTAATATTTTTCCCTGTAGGGATGTCAATAATGCCAAACCTTCTGTTACTTAAAAATTCCCAACTGGAAGCCTGTTATCTAATAAATCTGCTGAAAAGCAGCTCAACCCTAAGGGAATTTTAAAAGGTAGGTCATTTGTGATATAGGTGTGAAGTTGAAGCTGTTGATTTCTGTTTCAATTACACAATTGAATGGGTTATCAGAAGCAGTCTTCTCCAAATTCATTCACCTGTTTTATTTGTGGGACAGCCCATGCTCTGAGATCAGGGTCTTTGTTGACCAGAAATACACATAGGCTTTCTCCATGAAGCTGACGTGTGCCTCCATGATCAGTCTTTGTGGATGTCACCTCTTATCTGATAAGCACATTGCTTATCTGAACACTGGCCTTCACTCCCTTCCTTCATTCTGTGTGTTCATAATTCCCCTACCCTTCCCCCAAGTCCTCAATTCCAAAGCATCTCTGGTTCCTGGTGGTCAGCTAAACACTTAACCACTGCTCTTGCTTTACTAAGCATCCCTAATTTGTGTATTCTTGCTTGGTTTCTGGCCTGTGACTTACTTTAACATCTAGTTGTTTGTATATACATTCGGTTTCTGCTTCTCTCCCCTGCTTTGATAGGTCCTTGAACTCCCCAAATTTAACTTCTTTGAGCCTCAGTTTTCTCATTTCTAAAATGAGGAAAATAATATTATTGTAAAGTTAGTTCAAGGATTCAATGAAATAAGTAAAATGATTAGCACCTGAGATAGGGAGAGCTGCTAGGTCGCTGCTAGCTGCACCCTAGCATGGCTACACCTGATCACAGAGCTTGGTCTTCTGCACCCATAGAAGTAGACAGCAGCCATTTTCTGACATAAGGGAAATTTCCTGTTTTATGAATGACGAATTATGGAGTCCCTTTCTCACCCTTTTCTTCTAAAGGTTAAGTATATTCTTTTTTCCGAGTCATGTTTTTTCACCCTTGAGTCATTTTTACTACTTTCTTTCATTTAAGTTCTCCAATCCTATTGTAATTTGGAAAAGATAATGCAGATTTCCAGTAACATTGATAACAAATTCAAAAAGCACTTACCAAGCCCAGCTGGAGTGGCCAGTGGATTGAGCATTGTCCCATGGACCAACAGGCCCCGGGTTCGATTCCTGGTCAGGGCACATACCTGGGTTGTGGGCTCAATCGCCAGTAAGGGGCATGCAGGAGGTAGCTGATCAATGTGTCTCTCTCATTGATGTTTCTTTCTCTCTCTTTCTTTCTCTCTTTCTCTTTCTCTCTCTCTCTCTCTCTCTCTCTCTCTCTCTCTCTCTCTCTCTCTCTCTCTCTCTTTCTTTCTCTCTCCCTCCCTCTCCCTTCCTCTCTGAAATCAATAAAAATGTATTTTTTTTAAAAGCACTTACCAAAACCCATCCCCCCGAATGACTAAGCAATAGCCCGAATGAGCCCTCAGTCTTGATGAAGGCCCCTTCTCAAGTCCCAGGCACTGCACCTTACACTGGACAGGGCTGGCTTCAGAGGAACCAAGATGCGACCGCCCACACTGAGCTCTGAGAAAGGGCTCCAACACCTGGATGAGGAGGAAAGAGCAGCCACAAGGAAGCCTGCAGGAGGGCGAGTTTTCGGTGCGAAGCTCAGTTAGGAGCTGGGTGACACTGTCCATCCTAAGCATGACCACTGTGGTCTATCAGTAAGATAGCTTTCTTTGCAAAAATGTTTCCTCATCATCCCAGCACCATCTCTATACCTTTATTCAGCTTCTGCTGCCTGAGAGGCAGCCAGCCTTTACTGCACAGTGAGTATGCATGGGTCCTCTCTCAGCTTCTGGACAAGTCACCTAAGTCAAACAGTCACGGAAACATAACAGTGGCTCCCTCTCCCTATGCTAGGGGCGAAGAAAGGCATGTGAAACCATCCAGGCCCATCAAGGACTCTTAAGGGAAAGTGGGCCACCTGTGTTTTAAGGTCTGAAAATAATGCAGATCTTGTAACATAGAAACCCACACCTGAAACCTATATGATCATGTTGACCATTGTCACCCCAATAAATTTAATAACAAAATAAAAATAAGCTACTTCACACCCTGGGTGATTCCCCATGGGAGAAAACAGGATGCACTTGGAAGAATTGGCGTTGCCCTAACCGGTTTGGCTCAGTGGATAGAGCATCGGTCTGCAGACTCAAGGGTCCCAGGTTCGATTCCGGGCAAGGGCATGTACCTTCATTGTGGGTACATCCCCAGTAGGAGGTGTGCAAGAGGCAGCTGATCGATGTTTCTCTCTCATCAATGTTTCTGACTCTCTATCCCTCTCCCTTCCTCTCTGTAAAAAATCAATAAAATATATTTTTTAAAAAGAAAGAAAGAACTGGTGTTGTAATCCAGGTCTCTGAGAAAGACTATGCATATAACTGATAAATAATCCACCAGGCAACCTCATTCCCCAGGGAGAGCAGAGTCCTGAGTCCCATTTCTGTGAAAGGAGCTGAGTGCTAGCGATGTCACACACCTGGCCAGGGCAGTGGCGACCCCAGCTTCCCTCCTGGTCATCGCCAGCCCACGAGTATCACAGGATGTCTAACGGGAAGACAAGAGTGTCAGACTTGCTGCTGTTGGAGAGCTGGGGATGAGGAGGCTCTAAACTCCAAGGACATGAGGGTATCTCTATGCACCCCAAGCTTGGGACAGAAGAAGAGGGCAACCTGTCCACACTAACAATCTAACAGAAAGCAGTGCATCTGGGTATGTTTGTTTGGGAGGTAGAGGTTGGGAAATGATAAATACAGATAGATCTTTGTCAAGTTTCTAAATTGGTTCCTGCACAACAAGAGACAGCACATGCCCCCAGAGTATACTAGGAGGTGAGAAAGGGAGAGACGGAATGTAAATAAGTAAAAACCTGGCTAAAATAGTACAAGGGCACAAGGATGGTATTCAGAAAATACAAGTGAATGTTAACCTTGAAAAGCCAGAAACGAAGGCATTGAAGAGAAATACATGGCTCTCTAAGAGGCTCTATGAGCCAGGGATTCCTTGAATCGGCTGTTTCTTATGGTACTTGATTCTTTTTCCCTAACATGTATCAATACAGCAAGTCTTCATATAGGCAGCAAACCAAGCCAAATTCCCTATATAAAACAATTATCTCCATATTCCTCTTAGTGTATCTTTTACAGATTTCCCTGGGAGTCTTTTATTAAATACCTAAGATTTAACTTTCACTAACAGTAAATTATTCCAACTTATTTCAAAGGGTTTTTGTTTAATTACCAAAATGCATTTTTGTAAGGTCCAATGCTGATCAGGAGGGAATCCTTTTCCACAAGCCACCTTTAAAACCACCATCCATATAAACCAATTATTCTTTTCATTTGAGAAAAATGAAGTGTTCCGTCTCAACCTAAGCTGTAACTTGTCATTTTGCATTTGAGTATTTATTCACTGAAAGCTTATGTGGCAGGTGATCTTTGCTCTTTTGACCAAAACCAGACATTTAAAGCATGGAAAGAGGCCAAGAAGAACACCTTGGCCCACCTTCTCGGGGGCTTAGGTAAGTATTTGGGGGAAATCAGTATCATGGAAATGAAATGCCAAATTGTTTTAAAACTGCTTAGCTCTCACTACTGCACCTAATACTTAGCTACTTTTCTTGAAGAGAAAACTCTTCACAGATGTCTTTAGCATAATACACCCATCTTGATGCCATTTTATTCTCATGTATTTTTCTACTGGTCCTAAGTTCTAAAGACCCTAACTTTGCTTTCTATCGTCTATGTCCTAGTTTGAATTTTCCAAGAGGGAAACTGTGCTCAATCTCATCTTTTCTCCACCTCTCTTAAATTAAGCACCTATTTGTTTCTTAAATCGGTGCTGTTAAGTAATTTAGGTAGTCAAATAGAAATGTCACAAATTACTGAAGATTATTTCAAATTTTTTTTGCAAAGGAAGAAAGAAGATAATTTGTCTTGCCAGGAGATGAATGGAAACAGTGTTTTCAATCCCTTTAAACCTTGATGATCAAATTCAGGATAGCCAAGTAATGGCAGCAACACAAGTCTGAATCTCTCAGAACACTCTCCAAAAACAAATATAAAAACTACACAAAACATAAGTCAAAGAGAAAGAACAACCTAAATTTCAAATTACATGGAAATAGAAAATTAACACCAAGTCCCAGCATACTATCCTAACCCTCACACTCCTGGAACAAACTCTCCTGAGATCAAGGACATTGCAGGGCATGAAATTTCACTAAAAAGAGAACAGGGAATCCAGCTTGAATATTTACGATTGATCTAAAATCTCAGCTAGAAAAAGAAGTTACACCTTAATTGCAAAAATACTGAAAAAAAGCCCTGGTAGATCAGACCCAACTAGAGGGAGGATTCTAAGAGGCAGTCTCAGGAAGCTTTGGGGAGAAGATGGTCAAAAGGAATAGAGCAGCTCTCTCTGGAAACTGCACAACGAACATAGAAATGAGAAAGGGAAATTCAGGATCCTGCAAGACAAAAGAATACTTTAAAAACTGAAGGTTGAATAACCACTCCCTCACCACCCTCCGGGGGGGGGAAAAAAAAAAAGCCATCCAGGCAATAAACTACATTGTGCAACCTTGATGGACAAGCTCAAAGTAGAATTCTTGTAAACCATCCCGAACTGTCACAGAAATGTGAAGGCTAAAGCATAAGTATAAAAGACTAATATAATTAGCCCTAACCCTGTGGTCGGCAAACTGTGGCTCACAAGCCACTTGTGACTCTTTGGCCCCTTGAGTGTGGCTCTTCCACAAAATACCATGGCCTGGGCGAGTCTATTTTGAAGAAGTGGCGTTAGAAGAAGTTTAAGTTTTAAAAAATTGGCTCTCAAAAGAAATTTCAATCGTACTGTTGATATTTGGCTCTGTTGATTAATGAGTTTGCCAACCACTATCCTAACCGGTTTGGCTCAGTGAATAGAGCGTCGGCCTGCAGACTCAAGGGTCCCAGGTTCAATTCTGGTCAAGGGCATGTACCTGGGTTGCAAGGCACATCCCCAGTAGGGGGGTGTGCAGGAGGCAGCTGATCGATGTTTCTAACTCTCTATCCCTCTCCCTTCTCTCTGTAAAAAAAATCAATAAAACATATATTTTTTTAAAAATCAGAGCAACAATTTATAAAAAAGACTAATATAATTAGAAAACAGAAATAAGAACTAAAACAATTTTGTTGGTGAAAACATACCTCCAAAAAACAACAGTGAAGCCAAAAACATGGTTACACAATACTCCAAACTGAAAAGGCCTCAAAAAGGTGATGAAGGCTTCGCACCAAAAAGAAATAGAGATAGAGATATGCACACCGAGATCTATGCAATTACTTGTTCACTTGACAACCGGTTATTAAAACATGAAAACCACCTTTGTCCCTGGCACCATTCTAGGTATTAAAGAAAAAGAGAAAAGTTTTCTCTACGACTTAAAGGAGCTTATAATATAGCGAATGGAGACAGGAAACTAAACAAAGTACAGTGCGAAAATGATGTGAGAAAAGTATGAGTGGGAAGTTTTCAAAACACCATAAAGCAGCATCTACCCAAATCAGGAGCAATCCAATCTGCAGCTAGAAGTATAAGTAAGAGCCAGGCCAGGAGACTCTGGGAAGAAAATCATCATTAGGAAGTAGGAGGCATGAAACCAAAGGAAATGTGATGTATTTAAAGATCTGCAGATATTCTAATGCGGCTGAAAACAAGGCTCTTCTCGGAAAATGGAGGCTCTTACAGACCTTATAAAATCTGGATTTTATTCTAACGGTAATGGAGAATCGCTGAAGGATTTTATGTGAGGACATACTCTTATTTGCACTTTTAAATAATCTTTCCAGCAGCAATGTATGGGCTGAATTAGAAAGTGGGGAAACTGAATGCAAGAAAATCAATTAGCAGGCATTTGCTAAGACAGGAAATACAAGTGGAAAGAAGGCACAGGAATGGAGGGCAAGAAGAGATTAAAAAAAAAAATTTGATATGTTGAGCTTGAAAAGCCCATTAAGTTACCAGATAAAGCCTGGCATTGAAGAGAAATATTTGGAGTAGAAATGAAGATATGGGAATCAGTTATTGAGTCTATGGGTATATATGAAATAACTCTGTATGGTCTATAGACGGGGGCGGGGGGGGCGGGGGGAGAAAAATGGAGAGGAAGGGAAACAAAGAGAAGTCATGTTCTGGGAAACATCATCCTTTACCCTGGGAGAAAATGAGCATGGAAAGAGGCCAAGTAGAGAGAAAATTTGAAAAAAAAAAAATGAATGAAAGAAAATTAAGATTTACAAGAAGGAAGGTCAGTTGATATTGCTGAATGCCTTACAGACGTTAAGTTTAAAGGTCAGTGGGGTCAGTGATCACAGTAAGAGCAGTGCTGGTGCAGTCGAAGGGCAGAGCCAGATTACCGAGAAGTGGAAAGAAAACTGAGGTTTAGAATGTATTATAGGCAAACCCCTCCTGAGAAAGGTTTGACTTGATTGACTGGTATCACTCACCTTTCATGTCATTCTTTTCTTCAACAAATACTTACTGAGCGCCATTCAATGTCAAGAGAGACAAGATGCTTATATTCTAGGGCTAGCTGGGCAATAAACAATCAAAAAATTAAATGTACCATATGATTTCATACAATGGTAAGTGTTATGAAGGGGCCAGGGTGTGGGGTTCCTTCTTGGAATGGATCAGAGACGCTCTCTCTAAGGAAGTAGTACCTAAGCTGGGTTATAAGAAGGAACCATGCTATGAAGCTGTGGTGGAAAAGTATTCCAAGAAGAAGGGACAAGTGCGAGGGAGAAAATAGCAAGCACATAAGTGAAACTTCCCAAATAATTACTAAAACTGGTGCTTCCATCTGCCTTACAACTGCTGATAAGACCATCTCCTCACTGGGTATTATACTAAGTGGAATAAGTCAGAGAAAGACAAATACCGTATGATTTCACTTGATAAGGAATCTAAAGAACAAAATAAATAAACAACATCAAAAACACAGGAACAGATTCATAGATGCAGAAAATAGACTACTGGCTACCAGAGGGGAGAGGGGTTGAAGGGCTGGGTGAAAAAGGTGAAGGGATTAAGATGCACACATTGGTAGTTACAAAACAGCCACAGGAATGTAAAGTACAGCATGGGGAATGTAGTCAATAATGTGGTAATAACTATGTATGGTGCCAGGTGGATACTTGAATTATTGGAGAGATCACTTTGTCAATTAATCATTGTCTAACCACTATGCTGTACACCTGGAACTAATACAAAATAATATTGAATGTCAACTGTAATTGGAAAAATAAAATAAAACATCTCTTCAAGTCCACTGGCAATGCTGCTGAGCTGGTCAAGATAGGACAAATCAACTGACTCATAGTAAAATGAATGAGCAAAATATATATGATCTTATTTACCAATGTCACCCCAATAAATTTAAATAAATAAAGGAAATCACAGAAAATATCATCATGGAAACCCTTCCTCCCTACATTTAACAATTCAAAAATTGTTGAAATATTCATGCCTATAGAATGAACAAAAATGTTAGTAACAGATTGCCCTAAATCTGCAGTTTGAAGAATCTTGAAGCGATGAAAATACCTGTGCTTTCCGAAGGTGATTTTACTGAGAAAAGAAGGGCCTTCCAGGCCACAAGAAGTGGAAGGCCACACTTCTTGGGTCTCCTTTTTTCAAGAGCCTCACGTAGCCAAACCCATGGGGGGCGGGGGGGAAACTCACAAAAAGAATTTACATAGTATAGCTTTTCTATTAAGAGTTTGGTTTTACAAAGAACTTCATATATTTATATGCATAGCCCATGGGCACGGACAATAGGGGAGTGAAGACCTGGGGAGGGGGGGAATAGAGGCAAGGAGGAGGGGGGTAAAGTGGGGAAAATGGGAGATATCTGTAATACTATCAACAATAAAAAATATGTAAAAACTAAAAAGGGAAACTAAGAACACAATCAATCCCATGCACAACTGCATCAAAAATTAAAATAAAATAAAAATAGTTTGGTTTTAGCCCTGGCCAGTGTGGCTCAGCTGGGTGGTGTCATCCCATGCACTGAAGAGCACCGGTTCCATCCGGGTGAGGGCACATGCCCAGGTGGCAGGCTTGGTCCCCATTAGGGGGTGTGCAGGAGGCAGCCAATCGATGATGTGCTCTCACATCAATGTTTCTCTCTTCTCCCTTCCTCTCTCTCTAAAGAAAGTCAATAAACTATTCCTTAAAAAAGAGTTTGGTTTTATATTCTTAACGCATATTAGAGAAAACATTTATATTTGTTTTATTTTCATAGTCAGTTTTTGAATTTTTATAATATCTGACACTTAATGAAAACTGAATGCCAGTTAGTAAAAATTAGCTGCAGGAAATATTCAACTCCCCACTCCTGCACAGGAGCTTATGAAGTTAGTAAGCAGGGTAGCTCAACCAAAATCTCTCAGAAACTTGGTTACGAGGAAAAGAAGAGAGATCGGACTGTCAATGGAGGAGATATTGCTTTGAATGGAGGTTGCCATTGAAGTTTGAACCAAACTTTAACAGGTTAATATGCCAAGGAGGAAAAATGAATAGGAAAAGGAAAATTTATAACAAGTAAAGAGAAAATAGCACCCTGAGTAATGGAGCAAGGTCCTCAGAGGACGGAAGCATTATTCTGGGACACGAGGAAACTCAGTATGAGAAAAGGAGCCGCTGTTGTCCCACTGGGGTCTCAAAATAGTTACTGAAGCCGACAATGCACGCCAGGTGAAATCTTCACGCAATCCAGCTGTACTCCAGTGACCTGGAGACGTGAGGGTTGTGTTTAATTGATTTATGATTTTAAAGTTGCTGTAATTAGAGCAACTTAGCTCAGCACAACATTCCTCTAGATGACATCACTGTCACCGCACTATTCTGCTCCACTGCCGCTGGTTTCATTTCAGAAACATCCTTTGAATAAATTGCCAAGTGAAAAAGAAGTAGCATATCTGATTTCTTTAAAATAATTCAACTAATTTCAAAAGTGCACTTCCTGAAAAAGATTTCTAGGGTTCCTTTTATAGGCTCGACCATAATGGAAGAATACCTCAGAGAAGACAGCAGCAGCTACCAAACCACCCGATTTTAAGAGTACCTTTCTTTTTTTAAAAAAAAAAATATATATTATTGTTGATTTCAGAGGGGAAGGAGAAGAAGAGAGAGAGAGAAACATCAACGATGAGAGCGAGTCATTGACTGGCTGTCTCCTGCACACCCCACACTGGGCATTGAGCCCACAAACAGGGCACGTGCCCTGACTAGGAATTGAACAGTGACCTCCTGGGTCACAAGTCAATGCTCAACCACTGAGCCATGCCAGCTGGGCAAGAGTATCTTTCTTTAGCCCTAACTGGTTTTGCTCAGTGGATAGAGTGTCGGCCTGTGGACTGAAGGGTCCCGGGTTCGATTCCGGTCAAGGGCATGTACCTTGGTTGCGGGCACATCCCCAGTGGGGGCTTTGTAGGAGGCGGCTGATTCATGTTTCTCTCTCATCGATGTTTCTAACTCTCTATCCCTCTCACTTCCTCTCTGTAAAAAAATCAATAAAAATATTTTTTTTAAAAAAAGAGTATCTTTCTTTATACAATAAATAGTTCCTGAGAAATTCTTTTAAAATTGAATATGTATTGTGTAGGCCATTTTGGACTGGAAAAAACCTGATTCTGCCACTTACCACTTATGTGTCATAGAACCATTACCAAATAGGTTTTTTTCTTACACTTTTCTTAAACTTTCCCATCCTGTCTGGCCCAATCTGGCTGCCTCAGAGACTGAGTCCAACTTATCAAAATGAGCCAAGAATTACCTCTTCTATAAAATGTAATATTAACTCCTGCTGTGTGGCACCCACCTGTTATCAAACCTCACAGGCTGATGGACTAATGTGCAGGCTAGTTTTATTCCTTCACTGTCACCAAAGAGTAGGTTTGTCATATTTAGAAAATGTTCTAAATTGAGCACTCACAATTAAATTTCAATTTCTGGCTGGCCGGTGTGGCTCAGTGGTTAAGCATCGACCTAGGAACCAGGGGGGTTATGGTCTGATTCCCAGTCAGGGCGCATACCCAGGTTGCAGGCTCAATCCCCAGTGGGGGGCAGGAGGCAGCTGATCAATAATTCTCTCTCATCATTGATGTTTCTATCTCCCTCTCCTTATCTCTCCCGAAATCAATAAAAATATACTACTTAAAAGTTTTTTAATTTAATTTTCAACAAATAATTAATGCTTTTAGTATAAGTATGTCCCAGGTGATATTTAGGACACACTTACACTAGAAAAGTAGTTGTCATTTATGTGAAATCCAAATGTAACTGGGCATACTATATTTTATCTGGAAACCCTAGCCAAAGCGGTATTTCATGTCCCAGCTTTCTAGAGTGTCACAGAGTGGAATACAAAAACCAAAGAAAATGATCAAGCCTCAGGTGCCACATTCACAAACACACACACTCCCCGCCCCATCCCCCCTATCTAAATTTCTGTTTTATATCCAAACATAACAACATTCCCCCATTCAGCCCTGGATTTGGAATTTCGTAACAGACACAATCTTCATAGCAGACACATAGTTCACAATCACAAACACAGTTGTCCAAAACTGTAACTTCCTTTTCTTTTTTTCAGCTTTACTGGGGTATACCTGACCAAAAAAAAATAACCTTTTCTATAAAAACATTTTTTACTCCAAGCCTTGTTTTGCTCAGGGCAGAAATTTAATCTAATCCCTTTCCAGTAAACTCATCTCAATTCAGGGATGGCTCAGTTTATGTTTATAATTCAATCCCATTCAGGTTTAAATCCCTCAGGTTTTCCTCCCAAGTCCTCCTCCCTGGACATGAGTCTTACCCCCAGGAGGGTTCATGCAGCTGCCGACACAGGACAGTTGGGAAGACGGCCATCTACACATCCATGGGGACCTGCCTCGGTCCTTCACTGGCTCCCGTTCCTGATGCAACTCCTCCCGCCTGCTCTTCGGCACCTGCTCGCACAGGAACTGGACCGTCTATAGCTCTCAGTCCCCACTCACCCTGTGGCACTGGTGATCCCTGAGGCCAACGATCCCCTCACCCGTCCCTCTTCCACTGGCTCCCCTTGTCTGCTCCATGTGGCCAAGCTCCCTGCCCCCCTCCCAGATGATTTCTACACCACACTCTGATCCCAAGGAATTTTCTGATGCCCTTCTACACTATTTCAGAACTGGGGAGGGGGGCAGAGGGAGAGGGAAGTCTGACTGACAACAAGGCAGAAAACACTCACTCTGACCCTAAGATCCTTAGAAACCTTGGATCCAATTTAGTCCTGGGACTAACTGGTCATCTCAGATCCCCCAATTTCAATGGAGTAAGTTCTACCATGTCTCCCACCCAGGGGAATGGGCGAGGAGGAGCAGACAATGTAGGAGACAGGAACAAAGACAGTGGCTAAGCTTGTTCTAGTCCCTTCCAACTCTCCTCCTTCTCCCCAGCTTGGAGGGTGTTTCTGGGGTGATAGGGAAGAGGGAAAAAGACAACCTGGTTTGCCTCCTTGTCCTCCTTGCAAGATACCAAGAATTTGTCATTTTTTTTATTATCTATACTGAGTTAAAACTTTCCTCCCAGGTGGGTGGTCCAGGAGAAAAAAAAATAGAAAAAGAACATAATTACCGTCTCAAAGTAAAAATTATGACACACAATCTTGAATTTTGCTTCTAGGAAAGCACTCCCGGTGCCATATTACCTTGAACTCTAACTTTTCCATATCAATTTCCCTTCTTAATATTCCA